>NC_142091.1:39370934-39673434 GCF_054644295.1 Miniopterus natalensis
CCCAACTGGACCCCAAAGCCCAGGTGTCAATGTCAGGGCTCTGAGCTCTGGACCATCAGGGCCAGAGAGGCCTTAAGAGCATCTAACCCAGAGCTGTCCCCAACCCCTCAGAGAAGAAGGCCCCTGAAACTTCTTTGACAGAACTTGTTTGGTCTCTCATGCCCACTGGGCAATTCTAGTGCTTATGTCCAGCAAGGGAATCTAGTGGTTGAGCCCATAAACCATGAGGCCAGGGGGCCATGACCATTTCCAAACCTGAGGACAAAACCCTTTGCCTCCCTCCTGTCTCATTCCCTGCCTGGGTCCTGTGGAGGGAGGAGGGGGGCAGCATGGTCTGTTACCATTTTGGGAGGAGGAAACTGAGCCCCCCCCCAAAGCTTAGTACCTCACCAAGGCCACCAGTCAGTTGGTGGTCTTCCAATGAATCAGCTGGACTGCCTTCCACCAAACCCCAAACCCTCATCCTCAGACATCAGCCATGTGGGACTGAAGTCCCATTTATAGCCAACCCCTTATGGGAGGAACAGGGCTTTGTGGGCATCTGAGGAGTGGCTGGCACCTGCCTGGCTCAGAGTGTATGTGAGAGATCAGCAGTGACACAGATGGTTGCTGTTGCCTGTGGAGAGTGTGTGAAGAACACAGGACGACCTCATTTCCTTCAGGTGCTCACTCAAATGACGCTTTCTCCATGAGGCCCTCCTCCAACCACTCAGCTAAAATGCAACCTCCCACTCCACTCACACGCACTTCCTACTCCCCTCCTCGGCTGTATTTTTGTTCTTAGCACTTATAATCTTTTAATATACTATTTAATTAATTTGTGTGCTAACTGTCCATCTCCCCCCACAGAACATAAACTCCACCAGGACAGGGGGTTTCATGTTTTATTCACTACTGCATTGCAGTGCCTAGGACAGTGCCTGGCACATAGTAGGTACTCAGTAATTATTTGTTGAATGGATGAATGAATTTCTAGGGGAATGTCTAGGTGGAGAGGACTTAGGAGCGGAGACCTGACTGGAGGCAAAGGAGACTTGGCTGGAGGCTATGTTTTTATCACAAGCAGCAGTTTGTACTTACAGTATGTGTTTCTTGGGGACTGACAGAGGCCCCAAAGCCACAACGGGGCTGCCTCTATCTGGCTCCATGTAAGATTCAGACTGTGAACAGTCCCAGCTGAGAAGTGTGAACAGGACATGGCCCGGTGGGCCTGGGTTGCCTGCCTCTCCCCCCTGCCCTGTCTGAGGTCTTCCCTGACACTCTCACCTACCAGATCGTCATCTCCCTCCTCCCCACACTGGTGCCACTCCATCCTAACCTCCTGCCAGAGTCTCCCAGCCACCCAGCTTCCAGCCTGCACACCATCATTCCCTCTGCACTAGGCCTTTGATTTGGAGCTGGCCAGCACCCGGGCCAGCATCTTCCTGGTATTTCTCCCTTCCCCTGCCAGTCTGGACCCAGGATTCCTGTGAACACAGCCAGTCCCTTCATATTTGGGGCTCAAATGAAGTAATGGGTCTAGAACACTGGCCCAGTATCTGGTAAAAGCAGGTATTCACTCAGTGGGGCTTCTATTATTGCCCATAATTTTATTACAGACTAGCTAAATCCATGAGAAATGGCCTCACTTGTAGCTTTTAATTATTTACTCACTTATTCATTCATTTGACATGCATTTGCAGGGAGCCTTACAGTGTACAGGGGCTTCATTGGGCTCTGGTCCCTGTCCTTGAGGAGCCCCAGCATGTGGAAAGACAAATAATGGGGCCTCTGGGAAGACAGAGGAGATCTCTATCCCTGATGAGGGTATCAAGGAAGGCTCCCTGGAGGAGGTGATTCTTTGGTGGAGTTAGACAAGGAAGTGGAGTGTGTTCCTGGTAGCAGGGAGAGCTACTGGAGATGTGAGGGCATGGGGTATCTGCATTTGTCTGTGTTTGTAGGAGCTGAGGTTGAGAGGTCATCAGAGCCAGGTCCTGATGGGCCTCAAATGCCAGGCTATAAATTTGGCATCTGCATTATGGGTGCCAGCCCAGGAGCCCTCTGTGGTTTATAAAGTAGGGCAGAGGTATGATCAAATTTGAGATTTAGGCCTGGCTGGGCCATGGCTCAGTGGTTGAGCATCGACCTAGGATCCAGGAGATCAAGGTTTGATTCCCGGTCAGAGCACATGCCAAGGTTGTGGGCTCGTCCCTAGTCGGGGGCGTGCAGGAGGCAACCAATCTATGACTCTCATCATTGATGTTTCTATCTCTCTCCCTCTTCCTTCTGCTTTCTGAAATCAATAAAGATATATATATTTTTTTAAAAATTGAGATTTAGGGGTCCCATGTGCTGCTGCATGGAGGACAGATTAGGTGTGGTTATAATTCAGGTCAGAGACAATAGGGTCTGAAGTGGGGCCCTTGTCCCAGAACAGAGAGGCTCCAGTATGGGCTGGGGATAGGGCCCAATAAAGGGGCCTTGAATGCTAGCTTCATAGCAGTCTTTCATCCCTCTTTTACACACTCCTCTACAGCCTTGGCAGCTGGAATGCTAGAAAGACAGATTGGGACGAGGAGTGGCTTCTCAGAGATGCCCTGCTCCAATCCTCAGGTTACAGAAGGAATCCAGGGTCCAGAACGAGCAAGAGGATGGCCTATAGCCCATTAATGTGACCATGTTGGCCTCCTGCCCTGGACCCTATTCTCAAGCCTGTTTCTCTAGTCTGACCCCTCTCCTATAAGTGTGTGGCTTTGGTAGATGGAGACTTTGGTAGAGGGGTCCTGAAGGATGACTTGCTCCAACTGCCAGGCCCATGCAGGCCCTCCTATTTCTGACTGGGGAACGGAACCCTTAGAGTTTTTGGAGTTCTCTCCTCTTCTCAGTTTACAGCTGGGGAAACCAGCAAAGAGAGGCATTGGGCTCCTGGGATAGAAACACAGCCATGTGGCCTATGGGAGTCAGCTGCAGAAGACAGAATACTTGGGTCCTAGGCCTGGCCTTGCTGCTGGGCAGCTGGATTCCTGAAGACACCCAACCGGTGAGGGGTGGAGCTCCTATAGCACCGGCATCTGGCCCTGGCCTGGCTTGGCCTTAGTGCTCAGCGCCGTTCGCAGGGCGTACTCCCCTCCCAAATCAGTCTGTGTCTCTGCAAAGTAGGGCTGAAGACGACAAACAGGAAGGAACCAGGTGCCATCTGCTCCAAGGAACTGTAGGCCTGGGCTGGTCCCTCTTCTGGTGGAGTAGCCTGGGCCACACCCTGCCCAAGGGAGCCAGATGTCCTATCAACACAGCTCAGCCAGGATGGGGTTGGGAGGCCAGGCTCTGGTCCCTGGGGCTTGCAGACTCGACCAAGTCTCCTCAGTGTCTGGCCTTGTGCTTGACCTGGATCCTGCTTGTGGGTGGGATGGGATGGGGGAGCGCATGGGACTACATGGGAGATATGTAACTAACTGGTTAATGTCAGTGCCAGGTACCTGCCATCTTCCAATTTCCCCGGAGAGGCCAGTGGGGCAAGGCCTGCTCATTGCCATTTCCCTGGTAGGAAAACTGTGGACATAAAAGAGGCCACATACTAAATCTGACAAGCTCAAGGGAGGCCTGCATGGTGGACTTATAAACTCAGACATGGAAAATAACCACATAGGATGATCTGAAATTAAAACTTTCTAACTAAAAGCAGGTCATGGCCATTAGTCACGTCCTAGGCCAGTATCTTCCCTGACAAAGGTCAATCTTTACCTTAGAGTCTATTACCTTAGAATCTATCTATTTTGCATCTAGGATAACATACCTGTGGAATGTCAGGGTAATTTCTTTTTTCCCCCAGGTCCCCCAGGGCACAACCACAGCACCTGAGCAGAGATCACAGATCCCCTCATTGTTACTATTTCCTGCTAACTGTTGACTTAACTATCCTATACCTACCAATGTAAAAGTATGTGTCCACTCCTTTTACTTTTTATCCAACCCCGCCTCCCTAATCCATCACCAATGAATTTCATGTAACCCACTTGCAAGCCCTTTGATTCTGATGTATAAAAGAAGTGATAAAACTGCCATTTTCTGGAGAATTTTCTCAATCCGTTGAGATTTTGCTTCCCCGCAACTGTCATCAGTTTGGCTCAAATAAACTCAAAAAAAATTCTTACAGGTTTGAACATTTCTTACATTGGCAAAACTGAGGTCCCATTTCAAATCAATCACGAAGCCCTGTTAGTTCCCCATCCTTACTGCCCCCTTCTGTCAAACTGTCCCATGATCTCATCCTGTTGTACGTGCCTCCACCTAGACTGCAGCCACCTGCTCTCTGTCTTCCATCTCCCTAGCCAATCGGTTCCCTTTCTGCAGCCAGAGGGATATTTGCTCAGTAAAAATCTGAGCTCATTACTCCCAGACCAAGCACTGTATGACTTCCTCGTGCCTGAGGATCAAAGCCAGCTCTGGCCTTGCTGACCTCTCTGTTCTCACCACCCCTTCCTGGCCCTCACATGTGACCTGCAGGGCCCTGACTACTTTCAGTTCCTGGGACCAGCTTGTTCTCCTTTGCTCCTGGTCAGTGCTGTTTCTTCCCCCAGACTGCCTTCTCCCCATATCTGCAGCTGGCAGGCTACTGCTGTGAACTTAGCAACAGAGGAGACCTAGGCCCTGCCCTCAGGAGCTCAATGTAAACAAGGGACATGCACTTGAAGGTCCATAATCCAAGGCAAAGTCCTGAGGCAGCCCAGGCAAAGAGGAACGGTTCTCCAAGCACAGAAGGCTCAGTGGAGGAGGCAACAACGAAATGGCCAAGTGCACATGGAGGCAAAGTCATGTCGGGAAGGGCAAGGGCAGAGGCTGGCTGAGGCACCTTGAAGGATGGTGAGCACAGCTGGAGTTGCCGATACACCAGTAAATGTGGTTCGAAAAGAGGCCCAAACTAAGAATAATAATGATACCATTATTGAACCTTACTGTGTGCCGGATGTATATTACACTTAATCCTTGTGAGATAGGACTGGTATTATCTCCATTTTATACCAAGGAACAGAGAGGCTAACTGACTTGCTCCAGGTGGCACAGGAAGAATGAATGGCTACTATGCTATGACTCAGGTAGTTTGGCTCCAGAGTCCATGTATTTAGTCCCTACAATACACTAGGGCTAGGGTAGGGAGGCTCTCATGTGGCAGGAAAACCCAGCTCCTCTACTGCTCTGCCTAACTGCCTGGGACCCAGCTTGACCTGGGCTCACCCTCCCCCAAGTTGCCATGCTCCATAAATGCTACCTCCTCCAAGGACCAACTAATAGGATTCCCTCTACTTCTTTCAGTGCCCCCCATGGGAAGTCTGAGGTGAGGAATGTCCTTTCAAGTAGAACCTCCTGACCCTGGCTACCCATCAGATTCCTGGCCCTCTCCTGGGGAGGAATGTTTACCTGTCAAGCATTTCTTGCTACCTGGAATCCCTCTCCCATTCCATGGTAATCTTGTTCATTCAAGGTGGGCACCTGGCCCAAAGCTGATCAATCAGAGCATCCATTCAGACCCCTGACCAGTGACTGGTTCAGGGGAAACCAGTTAGAACTGGTCCCAGGAATTGTGGTAGAACCAGCATGAAAGGTTCTTTTCCTTTTCCTCCAGGATTATTAGCTGTGAGGGCCCTTAGAGCCTGGTGCTTCTGGAAAAATCTTGGATAATAATGTACGAAGCCAGCAGGAAGTCAAAAGAAAGGATAAAAAAGAGAGAGTGCTGGTGGCATCATTGTAACTGCTGAATCCAGCCTTGTCTGATCTAGATCTACCGCGGACTCTTTCTTACATAAACTCAGACCTTTATTTCCCAAGCTAGTTGCATTGTCATTTGCAATCATAACAGCCCTGACCAACATGACAACAAAACCACAGGCAACAATAGAAAAAAATAGATAAGTTAGAATTCATCAAAATTAAAAACTTTTGTGCATCAAAGGACACTATCAACAGAATGAAAAGACAGCCCACAGAATGGGAGAAAATATTTGAAAGCATATATCTGATAAAGGATTAACATTCAGAATATATAAAGAACTGCTACAACTCAACAACAAGACAGCTAAATTCAAATATTGGCAAAAGACCTGAATGGACATTTCTCCAAAGAAAATATCCAAATGGCTAATGGCACATGAAAAGACAATCGAGTCACTAATCATTAGGAAAATGCAAATCAAAACCAATGAGCCCTGGCCGGTGTGTTTCAGTGGTTAGAGCACTGGCCTGTGCACCGAAGGGTTGCGGGTTCAACTCCCAGTCAAGGGCACATACCTGAGTTGCAGGTTCCACCCCCGGCCCTAGTTGGGGTACGTGTGGGAGGCAACCAATTGATGTGTCTCTCTCATGTTGATGTTTCTCTTCCTCCCTCCCTCCCTCCCTCCCTCCCTCCCTCCCTCCCTCCCTCCCTCCCTCCCTCCCTCCCTCTCTTTCTTTCTCCCCCCCCACCTCTCTCCCTTCCACTCTCTCTAAAAAAAAGAAAAGAATCAATGGAAAAAATATCCTCTGGTGAGTATTAACAACAACAACAAAACAAAATGAGATACCGCTTCACACTCATTAGGATGGCTACTATTAAAAAACTAGGAAATAGCAAGTATTGGAGAGGATGTGGAGAAATTGGAACCCTGTTCACTGCTGATGGGAATGTAAAATGGTGCAGCTGCAGTGAAAAATAGCTGGCAGTTCTTCAAAAAAATAAAAATAGAATTACCATAAGATTCAGCAATTTCATTTCTAGGTGAAAATAATTGAAAGCAGGAGGCTCAAACAGATATTTACACACCAGTGTTCACAGCAGTATTATTCACAACAGCCAAAAGGTGAAAACAACCCAACTGTCCATCAACAGAAGAATGGATAAACAAACAGTGGTATATCCATTTATATAATGGAATATTACTCAGCCTTAAAAAGCAAGGAAATTCTGGTACATGCCACAACATGGGTGAACCTTGAGAACATTATGCTAAGTGAAGGAAGCAATATGCAAAAGGACAAATATTGTATGATTCCACTTATATGAGGTACCTAGAGCAGTCAAATTCATGGAGACAGAAGAAAGAATGGTGGTTACCTGGGGCCGAGGGAGGGAGAAATGGAGAGTTAATGGGTGTAGTGTTTCAGTTTGGGAAGATAAAGTTCTGGAGATGGATAATGGTGATGGTTGCACAACAATGTGAGTGTACTTAATGCCGCTGAATTACACACTCAAAGGGTTAAAATGGTAAATTTTATGTGTGGCATAAGAAAGATATAATTTGTCTTTGCCCCTGGTTCTTGACACAGAGCTCCTAAATCCCTTGGAATTTCCTGATAGGAGCATCTCTTGTTCTAACGAGTTGACTCCTGGCCGGCCCCTAGGTAACTTCAGGATGGTGGCTGGTCCCCAGAAAGACCAAACCTTGATTTGGTCTTGGAAATTTCAGCACCATCCCCTAATCTCTAGAGAGAGAAGAGGAGCTGCAGATAGAGTTCAATCACCAATGGCCAATGATCTAACCAATCGTGCCCATATAATGAGGCCTCCTTATAACCCTAACCAACAGGGTTCAGAGAGCTTCTGGGTTGGTGAATGCATGGAAATGCTGGGAGGTGGTGTAGCCAAGAGGGCATGGAAGCCCCACTCTGCACCCCTTCACCCATACCTTGCTCTGTGCATCTCTTCCATTTGACTGTTCCTGAGTTGTAGCCTTTATAATAATCCCGTAATATTAAATAAAGTGCTTTCCTCAGTTCTGTGAGCTGCTCTGGCAAATAATCAAACCTGAGGAGGGGGGGAGCTCCCAATATACAGCCAGTCAATTAGAAGTATGGGAGGCCCAGGACTTGCAACTGGCATCTTCACTAGGAGGCCGTCTTTGGGGCTGAGACTTACCTATGGGGTCTGCACTAACTCTCAGAGTTGGTGTCAGAATTGGTTGGTGTAAGGAGGAGAAAACCCTACACGTTTGGTATCAGAAGAGCTGTGAACAAAAACGTACATTTTACCACCAAAAAATAATTAAAATGTAAAATTTATGTTATATATATGTATTTATTTTTAAGTATATCTTTATCAATTTCAGGGAGAGGGAGAGAGAGAGAGACAGAAACATCAGTGATGAAAGGGAGTCATTGATCAGCTGCCTCCTGTGAACCCCCTACTGGGGATCGAGCCCGCAACCTGGGCATGTGCCCTGACCAGGAATTGAACCTCGATCTCCTGGGTCAGAGGTTGATGCTCAACCACTGAGCCACACTGGCTGGGCTGTATATATTTTACTACAATAAAAAAAAGACATACAAACAAAACCAGCCTGACCATTATATCTGCATGTCAGGAAACAATTCTCCACGGGTCTCTCAGATTTCTGCATAGCCTGTGAGCAAAGACAGGCTGCCCTTGTTCAGACCATTTTTTCAAGGATGCTTGCATAGCAAACAGCCTTGGAAGACAGAGATAGTGTCTCCCTCTGGAGTAAAAGGTAGGTTTGTTGACTGTCTAGTCTGACAAAAATGATGTCTTCCTCTGGGGCAAAGGTCAGGCAGGTTTACTGCCTATTATAAAATATTTGAGTTGCCCAAAGTCCAGGTTTCTTTCTTACAACGCAACTCATTGCATGTTCAGGTATTATTTGGCCTCCTTTGCATTGTCTTGTGGGAACTGGGGCTTGAGGAACTCCTGCTAATGCTTATATTCTCCCTGTTACTTCTGCTGTGAGAAACAAAGTTCTTTGCCTCTAACCAGGAGTCTTGGGTTTTCTGCCAGCATTCGCTGAAACTGTAGCTGACTAACTTGTTAACTTGCAAGTGTGGTAAAATTGCAGATTCTGATACTCCTTGCATCAGAAATTCAGGTGGGAGATACAGGAAATTTGTGTTTTTGACAATTCATTGTGATAGTCAGGCTTGTTAGAATCTTGCCCTAGAGCTAAGCCCTGGAAGAGTTGGTTTCCCTAAGGAGCTGGCACTTTTCCTCCTCTTGGAGGCTGCTTCTCTCCCCTTTTTAAAAAATCTTCACACAAGGATATGTCTTTATTGATTTCACAGAGAGAGAGAGAGAGAGAAACATTGATGTGAGAGAGAAACACGATCAGTTGCCTCCCGTACGTGCCCTGATCGAGGATCAAACCCACAACATTTTTGTGTACCAGATGATGCGCCCACCAACTGAGCCACCTGGCCAGGGCTGCTTCTCCCTCTCAGCTGTAGCTGCTAGGAAGCTCAAAGTCAAATGTCTATGCTCTCCTGCCTTAGGATCAAAGTTAGTCTCAACCTTCTGTGTACCTTGTATATTCCTGCTCCTGCCTTTTTTTTTTTTTTTAAAAAAAAATAAGGATGTACTTCACCTGCAATAAGATTCACCCTTTAAAGAGTACAATTCAGCGGTTTAAGTGTATTCACAAGACTGTGCAACTATCTCTGCTACCTAACTTCAGAACATTTTTATCACCACAAAAGGAATCCTGTACCCATTAGCAGTTAGTTCCCATTCCTGTCTCCCTCTATCCTGTAGAAACTACTTACCTACTTTCTGTATTTGTGGATTTGCCTATTCTGGATTTTACTCTAAACAGAATCTTATGTGCCATTTTGTTTCTGGCTCACTATGCTTAGCCTATGTCCTCAAGGTTCATTTATGTTGTAACATGGGTCAGAATTTCATTTTACAGCTGACTAACATTCCATGGCATGGACATGCCTTACTTTGGTTATCTGGTCATCAACTGACGACCATTTGGGTTGTTTTCGCTTTTTGGCTATTGCAGATAACACTGTTATGAAGAGTTGTGTAAGTTTTTGCGTGGGCTTACGTTTTCAATATTCAGAACTGCTGGGTGATACGGTAGCTCTATGTTTAACTTTTTGAGGAACTGAGAAACTATTTTTCAAAGTGGCTGCACTATTTCCTATCCCATCAGCAGTGTATGAGAGCTCCAATTTCTCCACGGCCTCGTCAGCACTCCTAATTGTTTGTCGTTTTCATTATAGCCATCCTCCTGGGTGTAAAGTGGTATCCTGTTACAGTTTTGATTTGCATTTCCCTGAGAGCTTCCTTTTTTTTTTTTGGTTATCATTTATATTTTCCCATCTTATTTTGTGTATTTCTGATTCGAGGCCTGACATCTTTTGTGGATAAGTACCCCGTGGAGTAGGAGAGACATGGGTTTCAGGGCCAGGCAGTCCTGGTTTTGAATCCTCTCTGCTTCTATTAGCTGTGACCTTGAGCAAGTTATGTAACACTCTGGGTCTCAGTTTCCCTGCTTATTGGACATGGGTTACAGTATTAACATTTCATAGTTGTTGGCTCTTACTGTAAAGATAAATCTATAAAAAAGCTGTGGTGTGGGCCTGGTACAAAGTAGGTGAATCTCACTAGTGAATATGGGAGTCTGACAAGGGGATTTCTGGCTTGGTCAGGAGACATAGGTTGGGGACTGTTTAGATTTAACTCTATTATCTGCTTTATCCCAGCAACTTTTTACAGCAGAGGCATTTCAGGGTGCCTCAAACATCAGGCTCTCTGTGCCTCTATTTCCCCTTTGTGACATGAGAAGTGAGACTGTGCACCATAATGTCAAGTGTTTGTGAGTCTGTAGGGTTTATTCTAAGATCTTACCAATTTTGTCTCTTGCCTCAACCATCAGACTAGCTGCTGCCTAAAGGAATATCTCCTGCCTCGGGTGAAGGGCTCTCCAGAGAGGAGGGAAGTGAACTAAAACTTGCTAAGAACCTACAAGTAATGTTATGTGCCTTATCTTATTTTATCCACTCTGAGCTGGTCAGGTAGGTTCTATTATCTCATTTTACAAATTGGGAACCTGAGAGTCCAAGAAGTTAAATAACTTGTCTGAGAACCCACAGCCAGCAAATGCTGGTCCTGGATTTAAACCTAGCTTTAATTTCAACATCTGATTTATTTTCCCTGTGCAGAGTGTGTCTCCCCACCCCCCACAGAAAACACTCAGGGAACTTCAGGCTGACCTGAATAGCTGGTTCCCATTCCAGTGGCATGACAGAAAATGTCATCCTTCACTTCATGTATAGATCTGCCTTGTAGATGCCACAGGTCAGCTCTTTCCTGGGGCTACAAAACAAGCCCCTCTCTCCCAAGCCATGAAAACAAGCTCCTCCCTGACTACTGCTGACTTAGTCCACCCAGTTCATCAGTTCCCTAAGCAGAGAGCTGGATCAACTAACCCCTAGGTCCCTAGGCCATCTTCATAGACCCATAACTGTGTCTTGCACAGGTCTGCCCTCTAATGGGAGCTGTTGATGACAGGGCTGGCCCTGGGGCAGGGGTAATAGGAGGACATCTCCACATGCCCAGGCCATGGCACTTGCCCTTACTAGACATACCAACAGTCAGGAGAGTCAGAGCTGGGACAGCAGATCCCTGCCCCAGACTGAAACAAATGGGGAAACAGCCCCGAGACAGGAGGGGTAGAGGTAGACTATCATTGGGGAGGGCCCTGTGGACACAGCCTCCTGAGAGTCTTGACTGGCCTCTGCCACAATGGGCACCTGTCACCAGGCTCTGCTGACTCACCCCTCCTTTAGGGAGGCCAAATTGGCACCCCAGGTCCTACACTGAACAAGATGCCTTAACTTCTCTGAACCTCAGTCTCCTCAATCGAAAATGGGGACATTTGCTGCATTTGCTTTTATGTGAAGCACTTAGCACATAGTAGATGCTCAAATGGTAGCCACTGCTAATATCACTTAAACCTTCTCTTTCAACTCAATATTGAGCAAGTGATTTATTAATTTGTTTTTTTCACTCATTTATTCATTCAGCCAACCAGCCAGCACATGCCCGCCAGGTAGGCCATAACAGTTAAGAATAAAGCTTTTGGAGTTAGGTGGAGTTAAAACTCCAGCACTGCCACTAGCTGGCTGGGTAAATCTGGGAAAGCCATTTCCTCTCAGTGACTTTGTTTCCTTGCCTGTAAATTGGGAATAATAAGAGCACCTCTGGGGGGGTCCTGGGATGTTGGGTAGAGTCAATGAGAAAATGATGTGAGAGCAGCCAGTGCAGAGCCTTGAAAGGAAAAGCAGTGGCAGGTGGGCAGCATACAGGAGCCAGGCAGGCTTCCAGCCCTGCAGACCAGGCCGTGCTGGAGGGCCAGGCAGCTGGCCTCCAGGGACGGCCACAGGATGAGGCAAGGGCGGGAGGCAGGGGAAAAGAATCAGTAGGCTCAGAGACAATTGCTAGGTTTCTGGACCATGGCCCGATCCCTTTCTGGTAAACTAAGAAATAGTGAGGAAACACAAAAAAAGATTTTAAGAAGTTTAGAGGAGAAAAGCTGGATCCAAACAGGGAGCCTTGGCTGGTGTGGAGTGACTCCACCCCACCAAGCCAGGGGAACATTCGCATCCATGCACATTGCACATGTGTGCACACACTCACAAGCTGCACATTCTCACTCGTGTATACATACCCAAGGGCTTTCACACACATGCAGATGTACCATCAGAGGTATAGCACTTTACAGTTTGCAAAGAGCCTTCATGTATCATCTCATAAGAAGTGGAGAAACTGTCTCTGAATTGGCTTAGGACCTGTTCCAAAGATGTGAATCCCTGATATCCTCAAGAGGCCAGGGCCTGTCCCATGGGCTGTACTGCTTCCTTTTCTCCCCAGTGATGGTGTCAGTGGAAGTTGAAAGGCAACAGAAACCCCAGAAAAGTTTCCCTAACTCCCCCAGATATACTCATTTACCCTGCTTTGTTCCCCTTTAACAAGTCACACCTTGAATCAGGGGCATACTTTCCTTACCAGTCATGGGGTCAGCTTTAAGCTCTCTTGAAATGTAGCTGGGATGACAGAGACCAGAGCTTCTCAAGGACCTCCTCTGTGGACTCCCATCTGGTCACCTAATCATGGTAGCCTCTCCCACAACAGTCTCCTGCCTAAGGGACCCTCACCAGATACAACGCTTAACAGTTTTCAAATAGTTGGGGGGATATCACTGTTACCCCCATTTTGCAGAGTAAAAAATTGAGGCCCAGAGTGGAAAAGCATCCTGTGCCACTCAGGACTGAAACCCAGGCTGATGTGGTTCCCAGTCCTGCCTCCACTATTCCACTCCTTCACCATGGCCCAGCCTGGTCCCCAGATTTCCATCTCCTCTGCCCTCCATGCTGCATAGCCTGCAGGCTCAAGGCACAACCAGGCAGAGGAAGGGAGGAGGACCCCCCAAGTCTGCTCCTGTCTGTGAGGAGCCGCGATGGCTGCAAATGGACCTTGAGGGGAGCTCTTAGAAGAGGCAGGGGATCAGGTATCCTCACAGTATTAACCCAGAGCACTCACCCAGGACTTAGTGAGCTCCACGTTGGTCTGTGAAGTGTTAGACAAATTCTGACTCCGGAACAGCCGCTACTGCTAACCAGTTTCTGCGCCACAAAGTGTCACTTGCGTGTCTCACAGACTTCCCAGAAGGCAGCAGATGAGGAAATCAAGAAATTTGAGCAGGGGAAGTAACTTGCCGCAGCACAGAGCTGGGAAGCTGCAGGCCTGGGACCCAAACCTCAAGAGCATACCAGCTCAAGTCCCTAACACCAGGGCTGACTCAGCCCCTAACCAGCTGCGAGCTGTCACTTCACCCAAGTGTGCTCATCAACTCAGCCCTGAGGGCCGTGGGAGAGATTGAGTGAGATGACATTTAAGGACCTGGGCTTGATACAGGGTAGGTACTCATCAGGTGACCATTCTTCTCCTCCTCCTCTCCACCCCATCCCTCAGCCCTTTTCTGGCCTTTCTCAAGTCTGGAGAGAGTCCTGTTCCTTCTCATTGCTGTCACAGGGAACAATTAACTTGGTTTTCTCAGCAGTGCCTGGAAGGTCCATTAAGAGAGGCTGAGACCCTGAGATCAATGGCTCTGTTGACTGCAGCTCTGACTCCACCGGTCCAGATGCCACTCCCTCCCCCTGGGGACTGAGGATGGCTCCTCAGATGGAAGGTGACTTGGGAGGGGAGCGGGGTCCAAGCCTGGTCACCACCTCCTTCCCTAGCTCCAGTCCATCCTTGAACTTGGGCTTAATGAGAAGGAAGCCAGGGTAGCTCTGCCTTGAGTCACTGGTGGGACTGGAAGACCCCTCCCAATCATAGATGGGTCCCCCTTCTCTTCTCTTTTTATAGGTACGTATTGGCGCCTACTCTGTGGAGGTAATGTTCAAGGCACTTGAGAGCATAAAACCAAGTCCTTGCCCTTGTAACACCTACATTCCAGCAGTGGAGACTAGTTTATTCTAGTTAATGAGTAAATATATAGCAAGCCAGGTAGCAATAAGAACTATAGCGAAACATAGGAAGGGTAAGGGGCAGAGAGCCAGTGAGCTGCAATTTCAGACAGGCTGGGCTGGCGCGCTGTGGGGATTTGCTGGGTCCCCTTTTCACACAGCCATCTCCTGCCCAGCCTGGAGGAGACCCCAGGCCCTGAGGCCCACTCTGTGCCAGGCCCTGCCTTGGTTGATCTCAGCAGCAGGCCAGAGGCCAAAGCTAGAGGCTCCTTAGGCACAGGCCTCAGCTCAGGACTAGCAGGGCTCCCCATGGAGCATCCTGAGCCTGCCTTCTGCTCCAGGCCCTGTGGAAACCCCCTCTGCAGGCTCGGAGAGGGAGCACATCCTCCAACCAACCCCAATATTCCATTGTAGAGAGAGTGCCTTGGTCCAGGGAAGGGCAGGGACTTCCCTGGATCACACAGCAAGGCAAAGGAGTCCTTGTTCCCCTTCCTGCCCTCTCCTCTGGCATGTCCCCAAGGGTGGGCTAAGGGCTGCGCTTCACAGCAGAGTGTTGGCCTGTGCCGGGCTGTCTGTGCCCTCAGCCAGCTCCTGGTAACTGCGTGTGAGGTGCTCCTCTATTGGGCCCACCTGGTGGTCCCAGCCTGCCCCCACCGTCCAGTTCTTATTCTCTAAGCCACAGGAAGTTAAACCACTTCGTCCAAGCCCAAGCTCAGGAGACTAGAATTTTGGTCAACTATGCCTCATGTTGCTGTGTGACCTCAGGCATCCCATCCCTCTCTGGGCCTTGGTTCCCGCATCTGTCAAATGGAGGAAATGAAGGCACCTGTCTCAGGGCTATCATGAAGGGTGAGCAAGACATTGGCAAGAAGGCAGTTTGTAAAATTTAGGCGCTACCCAGATGACAGCGGTTGTCATGTGTTCAATAGCCCCGCTTGTCTGAAAACTTCTTCATGTTTGTGAGGCTCTGAGTCAGCCTCCAGAGAAACCCCTTGACCTTTGACAGGAAATAAGTGGACATTCCACAGAACCAGTTCTTCAGAAAGACAAAGCCACCTCTGCTCCCAACCATATGGCAGGCAGCTGACAGGAAGGGCTCCCCTCTCTCCTTGTGGTGAGAAGATGAGGAGGGAGCGACGGGAAGGGGAAAGGCTGAGAGGCCTGGAAGCTTATGCTGGGAGGAGAAGGGGTAGGCCTGGAGGGACTGTGAGGGTCACTCATCTCCCACCTCAGGTCCTCAGACTGGAAAGGATGTAAGTACATGAATGTCGGGTATACGTGGGGGGTGTCAGGCACGTGTGGGTCTGACCTGGAAGTTGCACACGTATGCACGTGTTTGGAATTGCACCAATGCATCTTTTCCTGTGCCTGTGTCTCAGCATGTGATGTACACACACACATGCCTACTCCTGGGGAGCACGCAAACCCTCGATTCACAGCCTTGTTTTCCCAGGCTAGGCGGTTCTTGCCACAATCCCAGGCTGGCCCGGATGCCGTAGGAGATTTGTGGGGTTCTTGGTCATTGCGGGTTCTCGATTTTTTCCAGGACCAAAAGCAGTTAGACAAGAGGAGGAGGAAGGCTTAGAGGATTAATGCAGGCTCTCCCAGGTCAGCCCTGGGTTTAGGCTCCTGGGGAGGAGGTGTTGGGATGGGGATTGGTCTATGCCCAAGACCAAAGCCCTCGGGGGGGTCTTCAGACTCTCTGCTGCTTGTGGGCACTGCCCCCTCCACAGCCATTCTCCTGCCCTCAGTCACAGCAGGAACCCTTTAGCCCCTGTTCAACAGTCAAGCACCTCACAGTTTACACCCCACATGTTCTTTTTTTTCCTTTTTTTAAAAAATATATCTTTATTGATTTCAGAGAGAGGAAGGGAGAGGGAGAGAGAGATAGAAACATCAATGATGAGAGTCATTGATTGAGCCCACAACCCGGGCATGTGCCCTGACCGGGAATCGAACCCCAATCACCTGGATCCTAGGTCGACGCTCAACTGCTGAGCCACGCCTGGCCGGGTGACACCCCACATGTTCTTGTTGCATGTTGCTCACCAACCTTATGCCAGGGTGACCTTAGAACCCTGCCTCCGGAGACCCTACCCCCAAGCAGTCACTGCTAGCTGGGTCTCAGGGTCTCCCCTTCTGGCCCTGGGTTGGGTTCACAGTACAGCAGAGGCCACTTCATTGGTTGGGTCTCAACCCTCCCTGAACCTTGGTTTCCCCGGCTGCAGAATGGAGCTATTCCTGTCCTCGTGAGTCAAGGGCTCAGAAGGATCACTGGCTGACAGGAATGATCTCGCACACATTGGGCACCCAAGACCACGGCCCATTGGCCCTCTGCTGCTTCCAGGAGCCAGGAGGAAAACACTACCCTCAGCCCTCTGTCTGAAACAGCCTGGTCCCAGTCTTATAGAAGAGACTCGGTACCTCTGGGATTCAGATCAGATACCGAAGGGAGCTGCCATCACTTCAGGTTTGCAGGCAGCATGCTTGGTGATCCCTCAGACAAGGGGAAGCTGGTCCCTCTTGCTACAACTCAGTTTTCCTTCTCTGCAACATGGCCATTTTGCAGTTCTGTCCAGAGTTTTACCATTGCAGGAAGGCACAGAGGGGCCACAGAGACCCGGCAGAAGAGGAAAGTGTATGCCCGTGGGTGTAATCCTGCACTGGTGCATGCACAGCACATCTAGACCCGACAGCTCCATACAACCCACACAGGTCCACACACGTGCATATGTCCAGGCACCTGCCACACCCAGTAGCACACCACTCCTATCACGCACACATGCACCCTCATAGGTATGGATCCACGTGTGGCCCAGCATACACAGGGCTCCTGAGCAGCTCAGCAGCAAGTTTCACACAAAGAACTTTCAGAACCAGGAAAGAGATGGAGGGGAAGATCTGAGTCCTCGGATGCCCTGGGCCCTTCCTCGGCTTTTTCCAAGGGGTTACCAAAAACACAGGTGGGCCGGCCCTGCCAGTGTGGCTCAGTGGTTGAGCATCAACCTATGATCCAGGAGATCAAGGTTCGACTCCTGGTCAGGGCACATGCCAGGGTTTCGGGCTTGATTCCCAGCAGCGGGCTTGCAGGAGGCAGCCAATCGATGACTCTCTCATCACTGATGTCTCTATCCCTCTCTCTTCCTTTCCCTGAAATCAATAAAAACATTTTTTAAAAAAAACACACAGGTGGTTTGTTCAGTTTTTCCTCCTCAGCCACCCTGCACAAGCCCTGGCCAGAATGCTCAGAGGTCCTTTCGGGAGTGTGGTCCCTGACTTGTCCAGTCAGCCACCAGCCCTGCTTGTCACCAGCTTAAAGTGAGACTAGGCTAATGGATCATTCCGGTTTTGGAGGCTCAAAGGGCACAATGTGGGAAAGTGGAGTTCTAGGGGGGACAGGGCCATTCCCAGACAGAGGGAGCACAGCCACCCTTGGGAGCCCTTACTTCATTACATTTTTGGTTCATTCACTCACTTAATCCATTGAGCTCTTCTGGGTCTGCTGACTTAGTGGTGAAGAAAAGTATCCTTGTCTCAGACCCAACTCAGGGCCCAGCCTCCCCAGAGCTTCAGGATGGGGTGAGAGCACCAGTCCCAGGTTTCTCCATCTCCCTCTGGATCTCTGTGATGGATCCCAGCCACAGCTGGGTCCTCACGTACAGACCGAAGTGGGAGCTCTGCTCAGGATCACTGGCATCATCCGAGAGCATGTCAGGAATGCATTTGGAGGCCCCACCTTGACCTACTGACTCAGACCTCAGGGACTGATGTGTACACGAACATTTGAGAAGCACTGATCTAGAACATTCCATACAGAGCCATCCTCTCCTCCTGCCAGCCCTCCCAGAATGGCTAAGAGCCATTCAGGTAATAACTATACTGGCAAGCATACAGTGCTTACCACAGTGTGTATACTATCTCATTTAACCCTCACACACCCTTATACTATAGGTACCATTATTAACCCTGTATTACAGATGAGAACATGAGGCACACTGAGTGGTTAAGTAACTTGCCCAAGGTTCTTACTGCTAATAGTAGCAAAGCCAGAATTTGAACGAATGTTTAGAACCAATACACTGCCCCATTCAGCAGCAGTGTCTCCATGTCTGGGTAGGGGTCAGTGTGGATGGAGAGGCAATAAGGAAAAGTAAAAAATCCAAGGAGCTGGTGGATCTCATAAAGATCTGGGAAATACTAGATTTTACTTATTGATTGCTTTAGAATTTACAACTCTGTCCATAAAAGAGCTGGGACAATACCTACATTATGCCACAGGATCCTACTGGACGCAGGACAGAAAAAAACAGTAGCAGAAACCTAGACTAAGATGGTAATTGAGCTTCCTAGCAGCCAAAGTGAAAAGGAAAAGGAAGGATGGGGCTGGAGGTGGAGAGGCTGTGAGGATTCCAGAGCTGGGCCAAAGTTATCCAAAGGAGTGGAGAAAGGGGACCAATGGAGAGTTTTGGGGAGGCAGGTTCAGTGGGGTTTGACAATTGCATGGGGGAAGTGAAGGAGAAATGGAGGAAGAAGCCCAGGAGGCATCCAAACCCCTCCCTCTTGCCAGGGTGGCTGGTTGGAGGGCAGAGACCACCCAGGTAAGGACTGAGCGCAGTGCCTCACAGTAGGTGCCTGCAAATGTGTACCACCTGGCCCCCTCTTTATTCATGCCAATACCTGCTCAGATGTGACCCACTCCCACCACCCCCCTGCCTCACACAGCCTGGGGGCCCAGGACCCTTCTGGCCTCTACTCTTCCACCAGCCTCCTGGAGGTTCCGGTTTACCACATCGGCCCTCTGAAGCTACAGTGCCTTCCATCATCAGCTCAGGGGCTGTGGGCGGGGGGTCAATGATCGTGGAGAAATAATCAAGGAGAGTAACAGGAATCCACAGCCCTGACGCCTGGGGCCTAGGGCAGGGCTGGCAGTAAAAATGCTGCAGGGCAAGGGGTGACACCCTAGAGTTCCCAACCCCCACCCAATCTCTTCAACTCTCAGCCAATCCTGGGTTCTTCCGGAGGGCAAGCCCCCCCCCCCCCCCTTCTTTTAGTTCTGAAATCCATTTCTCACTGTGGGCTGAGGCTGGGTGGGGAAGAGGGGAAGGGAGATGTGCCTTAGGCTGTATTTTTACATCTCTTCACCTGATCCTTCACCTGTTCATTCACTGTGACTCCTCACTCATTTGACTAATGTTTACAGACTGGTCCAAGGACCAGGCATTCCACAGCAGCGCTGGTGTCCCCAGTGACAGGAAGGAGAGGTCAGGGGGTTTTAGTCCTGTGCGTCAATTTGCCAGATGAGGAAAACGAGGTCTGGAGAGGGATAGTGACTTTTCCAAAGCCATACAGCTGAAACAGACTGGTCATCAGCTCTCCACTCCCCAGCCCATGCTGAGTTCAAACAGAGCTGTGCATCAATGGTGCTGCTCCTGCTAATACCTCAGGAGTCTTTCCACAACCTAAGGTGTTCTCAGACAGAATGAGGTTTGCCTTTGGGGTCTCCTCAGACCCATTTCTTTTTCTCTCCTTTCTTCCTCCAGGAACCCAGTGACCCTACATTTTTCTTATCCTGAGGGGACAGATGACAATCTGGATCCTAACCTTTCCCTCTCCTGGGCCGCACTCCCCTGCCCCAAGCACCTCCACTTCCTGGATGGGGGGAGGCCCTTCGGGTTCACTGTCACTCAGCCCAGGGAACATGTGGCCATTTTACCAGGGAACTTCCCTCGCCCAGAGGAGCCACAATGGCTGTGGCTGGCTATGGAGGGACTTTTCCTGGGGTTTCTCAAATAATTCCATCGACGTGACTCTTAGTAAATCTTCCCTGGTAGTTTATAAGCTTGAAAGTGTCGGACTGCCAGAATGGGGTCAGAATCCTCAAACATTTGAACTGGAATCAGAGAATGTTACAGCCAGAGTACAGAAAGTTAGAGTTTGGGTTATAAACTTTTAGAATGTTTGAGTTGAGATTATTGACTCTTAGGAGTAAGGCTGTAGAATCATAAACAGTTATAGCTGGGATAGCGGATTAAAGAAAACCAGGGCCGGAAGTGATGCCAATATCACTCTGTCCCACCTCCCTGAAAGCTGAGAAGAGAGAGCTGGCTTGTCACTTTGCCAGTTGGGGCTGGACCAGGCCTCCTCCTGCCCAGCAGAGCTCCATCCTCCAGACCTCCTAGAGTAGCACTTAGGGCCTCTGGGCTGAAGCACTCCTTGCCTGGGGACAGTGGGAACAGTGGTCTGCCTTTGCCCTGGCCCAAGCGTCACCGCCAGCCCATCACAGCACCCCGTCACCACAGTGGATATATTTAGGTGCCCTCCCTAAATATGTTTCCACAGCTCCCAACACTGCCTTTTATGTACCCTCATCCTTTGAGGCCTCTGGGCACCTTCTCTGAACTGACTGGATAAAATCACTAAGAGCGAGGGCTCTTGCTCTGCCAACGCAAATGTTTTCCCCCCAAAATGAAGCTCAGCTTGAGGTTTTTCCACTTAGCCTGGTTTTCCTGAGGGTGGTCCACTTAGCCTGGAGCTCAGACCCACCTGCTCTAATTGACCTCCCTCCAGCTCCCAGAGCCTACCTTGACTTTCCTCATTCTAGGCAGAGAGCACCCATAGCCCTACCAGTACACACACACATACACACACACACACTCAAGGTCACAGGCCAGCATTTTTCTGTTCCTCTGGTGTTTGTCAGGAGAGAGAGGCCTCCATCCAAGCTCCACGGTTGCCTCTGCACTTCTCCCCCAGCCTCTGTCCCACACCCCATCCCAGGCCTTGCCAGACTTGGCATCTTCCCATTTCAGACTGCATCTCCCCAGAAGCCAGATAGTCACTGAGAGTTCAACAATGATAGAGCCTGGGGTCAGGAATGGCTACCCAGTCATACTTAAATGGGGCAGCTCTCAGCTTCCCACCTGCCCAGTTCATGGGAAATCATTGGTTCTGTGGGAATTGAGGGTCCCTGTGTGGGTAGGAATCCACTCCTGTTGGGGGGGGGGGGTAAGGCTCCATCATTATTATCATAGCTTTATCACCAGCATCATAGTTTTACTACCAGCTATTAAGGGTTTTTATGTGCTGGAGACTATGCCAAGCACTTTATATCCAGGAACTCAGTTCTCACAATAACCTTACAAAACAAATACTATTAATGTCTCCATTTTATAAAGGAAGAAACCCAGGCACAGAGAGATTTTACCCCAAATCCTCCATGTACAGAGTGCTGGAGCTGGGATTTAAACCAAGCCTGATAACACAACTACCTTGACAGTCCCAGGTGGCCACCTTCTATGGGAACCCTGTCCCCTGTGGTCCTCTGGGGACCTCTTTCTGCCTGGCCAGTGGAGCAAAGCTGAGAACCTCATTGATGGTCAGGGCTCCTTCCCAGAAGCCAGCTCCCCTGGCCCTGCACTAGAAATGATCAAGACCGAGCCCACCACTGTCCCCCATGCAGGATACCCCCCCACACTGCTGTGACCCCTTCCTTCATGCACAGTACAGGTGGCCTTACACACCTCCAGCTTCCCACCACACAACTGTGCTGCACACATGCACACACAGCACAACCACACTGCCGTACTCCCTCGGAAGGTACAGGTCCTGCCATCCCAGCTTGGAGGACAGGCAGGAGATTTGTACTCTACAGGTGCCTGGGGGCTCCCATCGCAGGGTAAACTCGCTCGTCACCAAGCCTTGAGTCAACTCACTGAATGGTAACTTACCACAATGATATTTTTACACGGAAACAAATGCAGAAATATTACAGAGACAAAAGCAAAATCCACATTAATTCTGAAGAGTGAAAAGTGAGACCTCAAAGCAGCTCCGTGTGTGTGGGAAGGAGCATGGGGCTATTTGCATTCCTCCACCCAGATCCGGGCTGAGCTCCAGTCCTCCCAAGCCCTTAGGTGCTGGGCGGAAAAGTCAGAGCCACCCTGGGGTCATGGAAAACCTTGTCATTGGTAATGCCTAAATGCTTCTTACCTCCATCACCTGGCTCAGCCCACCACATGGGGCCATGGATGCGCCACACGCAGGACACACGAGCACAACACACAGGTACGCACCAATGTGCCATGGGCACACACATGGAACCCCTGGGTTACCTTGGCACAGTCACCCAAGGCTATAGATAGGTACCACACACACTTCTTGCACGCTGACACACACCACAATCCATTGGGTACACGGGGGACACCACGGACACACCACACACTGACTGCATACAACCCAGCACACAGCATTGCCCACTCTAATCTTTTACACACCGCCCACATCACGGACACAGACTCACCCCCAGAATCCCACCGTGGCAGCCACGCGAGGTTCAGGTGGGCAGACCTACCCTGTACCCCCGTGCCCCGCACCTACCGCCCCTGCGTCCCACCCCCGCACAGTCCTCCCTCACCTGGACCACGCAGCACAAGCCGGGATTGGGCCCGGGCGTCACTTGCTCTGGCTCTGGGAAGCAAACCCCCAAACCGCGGGGCAGCGTGGGCAGCGTGGGCAGCGTGGGCAGCGTGGGCAGCGGCTGCAGCTCCAGCCCGAGCCTCCCGAGCGCGCGGTGCGGGGAGAGCAAAGGGGCGGGAGGGGGTGTGGCCAGACCCAGCAGACCGCGCGGGCCGCCCGCCCCTGGGGAAACCCGGCCGCAGGGAACGGCGCTCGGGTCTAGGACAAGGGACTCCCGGATGCCCGCCCAGGTTTCCTGGTGACTCCTACCCTGCCCTGGCCTCGGTTTCCCTCTTTGTACTGGGAACGGTGGCTTAAGTGGTGATTCCTCAGGTCTTTTTGGCTCTGACATTCTGCAGTTCTGAGATGGTGGAGAAGAAGGGATAATACTATACTGTTATTTCTTGAGCACTTACTATGTGCCACGCACTGTGCTAGGTGATTTAAAACATTACCTCATTTAATCGCCATAGCAATTCCAGAGGCGTTCTTAACTCCATTTTACAGGAGGGAAAACTGAGGCACAGAGAGATGAAGCGACTTGCCCAAGGTCACACAGCTAGTAATGGCAAACCTGAGATTTGAATCCAGGCAGTCTGACTCCAGAGCCTAAGTACCCCTACAGCATGGGTTGGTGGCACTTTCCACACTATACGTTGCTCCCCGATCCTCATAACATTCCTAGGGCTTGGTGTTACACATCCATTTTACAGATTAAGAAACTGAGGTTCAGTTTATATCCAGGTCACCCAGCTAGTGGGGCATTGCACTAAAGATGGGGGTGATATGTCAGTGATGCCAGGATGGTGAGTGTCAGGATAGTGTAATGGGACAGCACCTGGAACATAGTTGGTGCTCATCAATGTCAACATCCTTCCTGAATGTCACTCCCCTTCCTTCTCTTCTATCTTTTAATATCTCCTATGGACAGTGGCCTCCAATTCCCTCATCCCTGAAACCTTCCATGACCTGTAGCCCCCAGACAAGCCGCCCCTCCTCTCAGCTACCACTGCAGCTTTTATTCAACAGCTATTGAGCCCTGACAGGGTAGCTCAGTTGGTTAGAGCCTCGTCCAGGTGAGCTAAGGTTGTGGGTTTGATCCCCAGTCAGGGCACGGACAATGAATGAATGGAACAGGAAGCCAGTGTTTCTTTCTCTCTTTCCCTCCCTTCCTCTCTTTCTCTAAAATCAATGACAAAACAACCACCAGTTATTGAGTTCCTAGTATGTGCCATATTCTGTGCTAGGCACTGAGGATGTAGGTAAACAAAATAGTCCAGATAGCACTGGCCTCATGGAGTTTATAATGTGGGGAGGGAGCACAGCCATTAAACAGTCACATAAATTTATATATAATTACACATTGCAGTAAGTGCTAAGAATGAAAAGTGGAGGGCTACAGGAGAGATTATAATAAGAGGGCATCTAGTTTAAATTGGGGAATTTGGGAACGCTTCCCAGAGGAAGTGATATTTAAGCTGAGATCAGAGCGAAGAGTTGGCCTCAGCCAGGTGACAGTGAGGGGAAGAGAGTCCCAGGCAGAGGGAACTCTACAGAGGGCTTGAGGCAAGAAAGGGAGTCTTTGGCACAGTCCAGGTAGTAAAGCTCAGCCAGCATGGGGGGGTGCCCAACAAGTCAGGAGGCATGGTTGGAGATGGGGCTGGAGGAGCAGCAGTGGCCAGCCCAGCAGGACCTTGTGGCAATGGTCAGGAATTTGGCCTTTGTTTGAAGGCCTGTGGGAGTCACCAAAGTGTTTAGAGCAGCAGTGACACAATCAAAGCTCATTTTAATAGATCTTTTGGGCTGCTGGATGGAGAATGAGGAAAGAATTGGAGGAGCGAGGTGGCAGCAGGAACCCAGATAGAAGGCTGTTCCATCTGGGAGGGGATGATGGTGGCTGGCCCAGGGAGGGGGTCCAGGCTGGATATCTGAGGGCAGACCATGGGTGTTTGGTGTCATGGGCTGTGGTTGTGGCCATCTCTCCCTGACTGAAGGGGCCTTGAGGCAAGGCCTTGTCTGGTTCAAGGGGGTTGCTGCCAGGCCCTTGTGGAAAGAAGGTGCTTGCCTGTGACTCAGTGGACTTGGGCCCCTAGAAACCCATCACCTAGGGAAGCTCTCTCATCTCCCTTCATGGAGGCCCTTTCAAATCTTCCCTCTCCATAAGCCCCAACTCACTGACACCTCAATCCTAGCTGCTGATTCCACTCTCTACCTTACTCACCAAGACAATTCACTCACCAAATGCTCATTGGTTCTTCCCCGTGCCAGGCAGACTTTAGAACTGAAGCAAAGCTCAATGGAGGGGGCTTTCTTAAGTTCCTGCCTCCAACCTCTCTGCTCAGCATCTGCCTCCCCAAGTCCCCAAGAGGTAGCTCTTCTTTCATCTGAAGGTGAAGGCCCCAGCCCTGCCCAGAACTGCTGTTCTGCTTCTGCAGCCAGGTTCCTCCACCTTCTCCTGGTTCCCTTCTCTGCAGGCCTATTGTCAACAAAAGTTAACTGTCACCAGACTAGTCAACAATAGCCCCAATTCTGGGCTGCAGAAAAAGAAGTAATCTTAGTCAAACGAGCAGTTTGCAAACCTGGGAAGCACAGCCTCCAGTGGAAACCCAAAGCCCACTCAACTGAGACAAAAGGGAGGCTGCCTTTTATAAAGTTCCTAAAGTTCCGCCCTGGTTACTAATTGGTCCATTTTATGGAAATAAGGGTTCCAAATCTGCACATTGTAATTGGTCCAAATCTCACAGCCCTGATGGGTCGGAGTTGCACATTCTGATTGGTTGTTACGGAGCTGCTCTCACTAGTCAGTGTAGATGCAATGCGGATATAGCTGTGTGGCTCTGACTGGACAGGTCAGGTTGCAGTTCTATTGGCATAACTCAGATGCCAGGAGCACCCTTGGAAGCGTTGACTCAGTTGTCAGGAACACAATACAAGGGGCTGGCAGCTCAGCCTATAGCTTTTCCCTGAAACCGAAAAGTGTGCTTGAGAGGCCTCTGTTGGCAATGGCTGCTAGACTTTGGTTATGAATTTGGGCCCAGTTAACCACAACGAGTCCTTCTTGGCAGATATGTTTCTTCTTGGGGTTCACACTATGAACATGCTTCAGCATCTCCCTAGGCCCTCCCTTAGAGCCACCTCCTCCAGGTATTGCTCCCCTCTTTTCCCCTCACTGCCAATGGTTGAGGAGGAGTTGCCTCCTCTGCAATCCTTAGCCCATTTATCTAGTCTCTGCCTCCAGAGCACTCCCAAGATGGTCCCTCCAAGGACCTAGTGACCTCCATGCGCCCGAAGGAGTGCACAGACATAGTCAAGAACTCTCTGTATGGCCCTCACAACAACCTTTCCCATTCTCCTGCTTTCCAGACTCCTCCCAGGGCTCTGTGCCCCCATCTTTGCTCACTACACATTCTACTTGGGGGAGGGCAGTGGCTCTCGGTAAATTACCCCTGTATACTGGACAATCACAGCCCCCCCCTTAGCCCAATCTTTCTCCTGCACCCCAGACCTATTGCTCCCTGGATGGTTCCCTGAAGCACCCTCTTCTCTACAATAACGTCCCCCATGTCCTCATGTCTGTGATGACACCATCAGCCCCTGTCAGCTCCGCCCAGCACCTGCAGCCTTCAGACAGAAAACAGCCCGTCCTTCCATCTCCCATCCCAACTTCTACTCAACGAACATTCATTGAATTCCTACAATGTGCCAGGATTAATGAAGAATTTCTTAAAAACAACAACAAAAGAAAGGGAAAAAACTGGTAAACTCAAGCATAATAAAAAATTTTAAATTCTGTTATTCCAAATACACACACACGTAAAAAGACAGACCACAAACTGAGAGAAGATACTTGCAACACATATAAGAGACAAAGGATTATTATTCAGCACATTAAAAAAACTCCTATATATCAATAAGAAAAAGCCAAACAACTTAATAGAAAAGTGTGCGAAAGACACTAAAAGTCATTTCACAGAAGAGAAAGCAAGTATGGCCAATACACATATGAAAATATGTTAACCTCACTATCAACCAGGGACATTTCAATTAAAAACACAGTGAAGTACCATTTTGTACACGTCAAATGAGCAAAAATTAACAAGTTTGATAATACGAACTTTGTTGAGAGTGTGGAGAGATAGGAACTTTTTATTTTTATTTTTTGTTGATCTTTACCTGAGGATATTTTTTTCTGTTACTTTTTCAGAGAGAGTGGGAGGGAGGGAGGGGGAGAGAGAGAGAAACATTGATGTGAGAGACATCCGTTGGTTGCCTCCCACACTAGCCCCAACCCAGGATGGGGAGTGAACCTGCAACCCAGGTACGTGCCCTTGATTGGGAATCGAACCTGTGACTCTTTGGTGTATGGGCCGGCACTCTAACCACTGAGCCACACTGGCCAGGGCAAGATAGGAACTTTTATGCACTGCTGGTAGGACTAGAAACTGAACACAACCAAGATGAAGAACAATTCGTCAATATCTAATAGTTGAAGACGCACATAGTTTAAGACTAAGCCATTCCACCCCAACATATATAACCAGGAGAAACTCTGGCAGGTGTATAAAAATGTACATCATAGTATTGTGTCTAAAGCTGAACACTGGGAACAATCTAAATATCCATCAATGAGAGAATGGAAAAAATACATTTTTATTCAGGAATCCCTTGCTATTTGAACTCTCACTCTCCCAATATTTTTTCTAATGTCTTGCAAAAATTTTACTAGCAGAAAACTTGTCATTACAAATCTGCAGGTGCTCAATGGCATCAGCCTGGGTGAAAGGGTGTACTGTGAGCTGCAGCTGTAACTCAGCTGGTCTCCTGATAGGATAGGATCATGCCTCATGTTCATGTCACTTAAACTTGTTTGGTACATAATTGTTACCATCTCCCCTCGTTATTAAGTGAAAATGTCTTCTAAGAAAGCTGGAAAACCTGAGAAGAAAGTAGGTGAACCCGAGAGGCTTATAAAAGCCCTTACATTAGAAGAAAATGTGGAAGTAATAAAGCTCATTGAGAGAGCTTGGCCAGGCACACATCCGTCTCCATCACACACAGGAACTGCTCTATGAGTGAGGAAACAGAAAAAACTTGTTCAGTGTCAGATAATGAAGTAATCAGTGTTTTAACTGCTTTTGGGATTTGTGTAATGATGGAAATATCCTACACCTGCCACACAATACAGTAGCCTCTAGATCCATGTGGCTATTGAGCCCTTGAAATGTGTCTAGTGCAACTGAGGACCTGAATTTTAACTTTTAATTAATTAACATTTAAACTTAAATAGCCTCGTGTGGCTACTAGATATCATTTTGGACAACATAGCTTTATACTGTGCAGAAATCCTTGGTGATTATTAATAATTTTAAAGAATTTTGATATTTTTCCCAGCTAAAATTCTATAATATGCGCTTTCACTATCCACAGACTTGCTATTAGGAATGGTCTATGTTCTGACAATAAGAGATGACTGTATATTCATATAATGAAATACTATACAACAGAGAAAATGAATGAACCAGAGCAACACACAGCAAAAAAGCTAAGTCTCACAAGCATAATGTGACTGGAAGCAGTATAAAAAGGATACACACAGTCTTACACTATGAACATAAAATTTTAAAACATGCAAAATAATACTAAACTCAACAGAAAGCATATGAGGACATGAATGGGAATAACCAGAGGTGTAGAGTTACTTTTGAGGGGAGGAGGAGGTGAGATTGTAGTGGACACACTGATTGCCCGGGTTTCTCTCTTGACTTCCCAACACCCCTGCATGCTCTGCAAAGACAGAGGGTGAGCAGGGCCAGCACAGAGAGGAGGTATCTTCTCTTAAAAGCCTTCCCTTCTCTGTCTCTCTCCCCACCTGACAGGGCCCAGTGCCTCCTCTGTGCTCCCAAGGTCCCCGTGTTGGCCTCTGGTACACCTGATCGCTCCAGCCTGATGTTGTCCTTTCACATCTCTCCTGCCCCCTGCACTCCCCTCAGCAGAAAAGTTCTTCCAGGGCAGGCACTGCATCTGTTGTTTACCAGCCCTATTTCCTCCACAGTTGGCACAGTGCTCTGTAAATATCTAAGCGAAGGCATAAATATGGGCTTCTTTGGGGATTTAGAGTCATCATTATCATTCACTTATTCTTTGACCCTTGCTATGTGCCCAGGTCTGGTTAGGGCATCGGGATACAAAGATGAATTGTCCATGGCTAGTGCCCTCAAAAAGTGTCTGGTGTGGAGAATGGATAAACCAGGACATGTGGGCATTGGGATGCAGAGACATACGAGTCCAGAGGGGTACTGGTCAAGTCTGGGGAGAGAGGCACATGGGAGGTCAGAGCACAAGTGTGTCCCAAGCTGAATGTTCAAGATCTAGAGTTATCTGGGTAAAATCAGAGAGGGTGTTCCTGGGAGAGGGGCAGCATGCAAAGACCTTGAGGTGAGAGAGAATGTGGCAGACTTGTGTCTTAGAAAGATCACTGGTCCTTGCTGTTGTGTGGATGGGCAGGAGAGGAGGCAGGGACCAGGGACAAGGCTGGGCCAGTAGTCTAGGCAAGTGGTGTCCAAAGCAGTGGGGATGGAAGAGGGGTGATAAATGAGGAGCTGAGTAGAAGGTGGATTTGGGGGCTCTTAAGGATGCAGAATCTTCAGGACTTAGGCAGACTGGAGGTGAATGTGAGGGAGACAAAGTGGGCATGTTGGTTTGGATTCTCCCAGAAGCTGATCCTGAGGTAAGAATTCAAGTGCAAATAGTTCATTTCTGAGATGATCCTAGGAAGCATCAATAGAGGGCTGGTGAAGTGAGACAAGAAAAAGAAAGAAGACAATTCAGGGTGGTCAATGAACAGATTATCACTGGGGGTCAATCCCATTGGAAACCTCTGGGAGACGGCATTTATCTGTCAACTCCAGCTGTCACTGATAAAGGCTAGTCTCCAAACTTTCTAACACTTCTGGTCAAATGTGCTCCAAACAGCCAGAGAAAGCCCCCAGGACTCTCAGTGAGAATCTGTGGGATGTAAGGAATAGAGAGCGCTGAGGGTCATGGGCAGGGACCCACTCCAGCATCTGCTACAGGGCAGAGAGGAGCCCCATTTACTCCTAATAGGCTGAGCCCTGGTTCTCCAAGGCAGGCAGAGGAGGGGAATTTCTCAGCCCTCAGCCTTTCTTTCCCTGTCCATCCACTGTCCCCAGGCCCTCACGATTTTGCAGAATCTCTTATTTCCATGGAGATTGTGCTCCAGCTCCTGGAAATGCTTATTTTGATGAGCATAACCAAGTGGTTTGATCCCTGTACCCACATCAAGACAGAGAAACTTGGTGGCTCTTTAATAAAATCAAATCCCATCACTCAGGGTTGGCAGTGGGCTGAAGACCTAGATCTGGGACTTACCAGCTTTAATGCTTGGTTCTCTGGGCTGCAGGGGGGATGAGATTGCTTAAGGAGAGAGAAAGATTGAGAAGAGCGTTTAGGATGGAGCCATGAGTTAAAGGAGGAAAGACGAGGTGACCGGGGATGAGACTGAGGAAGAGCAGCCAGAGCAGTAAGATGCTGCAGAGCAGGGCGGTGTCACCGAGGCCAAGGGAATACAGGCTCTCCAGGAGGAGGGAGACTCAACCCAGAAGCCAGGCCTCATCCCCCTGGCCCCAGGAGAGATGAACAGAACCCTCCATTAAGCCACGTCTGGCAGCAAGCTTGCCTCCCCCTTTCCCTCCCCCTCGTCCCCCTCCTCCTCCCGGGCTCCATGACCTCAAGCCTCAGCAGCTGGCAGGTGTCCAGCGGGACCAGTCGCTGGATGAGCTATGCCTGGCATTTCTAATGACTCCTGAGACCTCCCTTGGCCCTCGATGTGCCTGCAGAGTCCTAAGGCGAGTGCTGCTCTTTCAGCCCCAGCCCCTTCCCTGAGGCCCAGGTGCCCCCGAGGTCCTGTTCTCCATGTCAGTTCAGCAGCCATGGCCAGTGCATGTCCTGAGGTGGGACACTGATGGCTCCCTGAAAGTTCCCCTTTCATATTCCCACCACATTCCAGCTGCCCAATCAAGTGTTAATTCAAAATTCACAACGCAGGAATTCTGCCCTGGCAGCGCTTCCTCGGGGCTCTGAATTCCTCCCTGCCTCCACGTACATTGATGGAAGATGTGGGTGAGTCATTGCCCATTACTGGGTCTGTTTCCTCAACTGCAAAATTGGGTTAGCCATGGCTGCCCTGCGCCCCTCCCGTGGCTGGCTCTGAGGGTTCAGACTGTAAATTCTGTTTATACACTCTGTTCTTTCCTTATCTTCTTAGTGAGTCCTGTTCATCCTTCCAAGCTCTACTAATAAAACATGCTACCATTTATTTCACATGTGCTATGAGCCAGCATCGTGCTAAGTGTTTTGCATATGTTATCATGCTTCATTTGTACATGGAATCTGAGTAAATACTTTGATTATTCCCATTTCACAGGTGAGGACACTGAGGCTCAGAGAGACTACTTGACTTACTTTAGGTTACACATCTAGGAAGTGTCAGTCAAAACTAGAACTCAGGACTGCGGAGGCAAGATTTAGGCCTTTCTCTTTTCAGCTTGGCTTCTTCCTACCAGACCCATGCTCAGCAGAGCTGTTCCTGATTCAGAAGTTAACATGCCTTAAAAGGAGCATAGGGCCTGTGAGAAAGGAGGTGACAGTCCACAGAGGTCTGCTGCTCAAACTACCTCTGGAGCCTCATTGGCCTCCGCAACACTGCCTGCTGCCGGGGGCTGAGGGGGTAACAAAATCCACAGGTGGAGCCAGAAGCCAGATTTCATGAGAGCTGAACCTGGAGATCAGAGGGCAGATTTTTCTCTTGGTACTAAGAGATTCCTGTTCCTTTTAAATCAGACGTGTTGAAGTATATCCCAACATTGGGTAAATAGTTTACACTGCATAATGAAGAGAGAGTTGACGTTTTCATTGATTTCAGCTCTTTAAGGAATCAACAAAACAATATCCAAAGATTGGAAATGACTTAAATATCTCTTCATAGGGAACTGGTTAAATAAATTATGGCTGTAAACAGAGCAAGCAAGCTTTTTGTGTCCTAGTGTGGAAAGACCTTCAAGAAATCTGCAGAAAAAGAAGTATGTGTATAAGTATGCAGCCTTTTGAGTATAAAGAAAATAAAAAAGAAAACAGAGCTTTTAGGGCTTGAAAAGATAAAAGAGAAGCCATGAATGGTGGTTACTTAATAGAATCATTGAGACTTCACTGTTTATCTTTCAGTATATTTTTTTGTTTGAATGGAGTGAATGTATTATTTAGTTGAAAATTAAATAAAAAACCAAATACATCACTGTCTTTAATCAAGATGTCACATTCATTGTCCCAAATATTGGGGCTTAATAGTGTCCCATTATTGAGAAAAACAGAAAAAAATTATTAACAAAAATTTATGTAAGGATTTACTGTTTTCTACGTAATTAGAAATTACTTTCTAAGTAGTGCATAAATTAACACATTAATCTTAAGCCTTATATAGAACAGATGACTGCTCTCATTTTTCAGAGGAGGAAACTGAGGCTCAGAGAGGCCAATGGTCCTGTCCAAGGTCACCCAATCTGTAAGGAAAGGAACTGGAACTGGAGTCTAGGGGCCCAGGTAACAGGAACAACAGAAAATGGAAAACAAAGACCACATCTTTGCCTGTCACTCATAAAAAGGGGAATAATACTTCTGTCCATCCCCCCGAGTGGTCTGAGGATTAACTGACGTGGCGTATGTAAAATTCTTAGCACTATGCCTAGCACAGAGTCAATAATTAAAACCTTTCTTTAACTATTATTTAAATAATGGAGTAAGATGTTCCAGTTCAACTGATTTTCTTGAATTCCCTATGTGTCTTCTGTATAAACTAAGAAGGGGAGAAGCACCGGAGGACAGAAGGGAATATAGGAAACGATCTTTGCCCTAACGACGCTTACAGCCTTGCTGGTGAGCGGAGGTTTAAGTAGACACACACCTCTTTTCTAGGAACACAGTTTATTATTGTTAGTATGTAGCTGATTTTTCCTTGCTAAATCTCATTGTAAAATTAAAAAGCAGCTGAATCGTTTATCCAATTTTATGGGCAGTGGTTTTAAATGATAAATGACAAAATTTGCAGTGAGAACTAATTTTTTTTTTTTTTCAGAATACTTGATGCCATTTTAGATGGTGTTGTGTGCAACTTTTATACTATCCTCCACCCTGAGTTCCTGGGTACATACACAGGTCCCTACTCACCCTGTACTAATGCGGTTTTTGGCATTGGCAGTGCCAAAATGGTGGTGTTGTCATGGGTTCTGTTCATCATCTAAGGTGTTAGTGTATTAACATACATGATGCTTACAAGGGGCTTCTGGCAATTCACAGATCAGAAAAATAAGAACAGAATATAATGCTGTATTTCACTGAAAATGATCACATAAGCAAAAACAGCGCTGTTCTTTCCTATTTAATCCCCCCACTACCCAAAGTTCTCAAATAAGAAGATGTGATTCACAATTCAAATGAAGAAAAAAAAAAGTCCTGACTTCCTTCTCTCTTGTGGAGGGGACCACAGATGTCCTTACTCACCAGAGAGCTTGGTTTGGTGGGAATACCTTCACCTACCATCTCTTAAAGATATGGCTGCCAGAAGCCCTTAGATGTTGCCACTCTTGGAAGTAGACAAGAAAGGCCAGAATAACAAAAGCAAGGGAAGCTAAGATAATAGACCGAGATCAGGAGGGCTTGGGTCCTCCTTGAGCTGCTTACACAGATTGGAGGAGAGGCAGTTCATTGGAATCCTGCTGCTTCTTCCAGTAACAAAATAAAGAAGAAAGAACCCTTCCCAAGTGTTTGGCACTTCTGGGTTTAGGTAAGCAAGCTGCAGATTCAACTTTTCTCCAGGTGACTTACAGACTCATTGTATATGTCCAGGATTTGGAAAAGAGCAAGAAACAGAATGGGGACTGACGGTAATAAAAAAGTGTCCAGGTCCCTTGTATAAACAACACTTAGTCAACCCCATCTACAAGGTGTTCAGGAGATGAGAAAGCAAGGAACGAGCCAAGATCACCTATGAGAGAAGTGATGGGAAGAGTCTGAAGAAAGACGGAACATTCCTCCATCTATAGAATGAACATAGGAACAAAATCTCTCCATGAAAAACATCAATACATAAAACTTTGGATCTCCTTACATTATCACTGCTTTCCTGGATTTTAACAAGCATTTTCCTTTTTTCTCTGGCTTTAAATAGGGGGTTCAGCATGGACCCTACCTTAGAATAGAAAACACCAGTTCATAGACTGTGGAGAAGAATGTTTAAGATACATGAATACTACTGACCCAAAGGAAAGGGAAATGGCATTAATGTGAGAGCTACAGGTGCTGAAGAGTTTTGATTTGCCTTGAGCAGATTAGATGACATGAAAGAAATTAAGACTGGATGCTGTGATATTAATGCCCATCAAAATGAAAACTACCACCTCAGTGACATAGGTGCAAGACGTTTAGAGAACCGGGAAGTTGTCATATAACCTTTCATTACAGAAGGTTGGCCTAATCATATGCCCTGTATGAGCAGTGGCTCCAGCAAATCCCATCACACACACACACACACACACACACACACACACACACACACACCCCAAACTTCCATACCAAACATACCTGTGGATGAAAAAGGGGTGTTGTAATAAAGCTAACTGAAAGTATCCTCACAGGGCGATCTGATCATGAATTCCTAACAGGGCAGGTTATGGTAGGTAGTCATGCCTCAGGCATATTTTCTTTAGCAAAAAAAATTGCCTTTGTCTTAAGCAAGCCCTGTCCGCTGTTTTTGTGCGTCTAGGTTAACACACTTTTGAAATTCCTCTTTCCCTGGCCGGGTGGCTGAGTTGGTTGGAGCACGGTCCCCTTATACCAAGGTCGCAAGTTCGATCACCACTCAGGGCACATAAAAGAAGCAACCAATGAATGCATACGTGGGTGTAACAAAAAAATCTCTCTTTGCCTCTGTCTCTCTCTGTCTTTTTCTCTCTCAAATCAATCAATAAATTTTTTTTAAAACCTAAATAAAGGAAATTCCTCTTTTTTAGACCCCTTAGAAGAGAACCACCCTCAAGAGAGCATATAATCTTAACTATCCTATAATCCAATCCCCACCTTGCTTTCTCCCACCTTCAAATAATCTTCCTTGCATTTCCTCCTTAATTTCCAATGCATAAAAGAGATTATGAAGCTGTCATTCTTCAGGAGTATTTGAGATCTTGCTTCCCGGCATTGTCATCAGTTTCGCCCAGGTAAACATAAAAATTATCTACATGTTTGGACATTTCTTAGATCTGATAAGATGTGATGGCCTTATACAACGATGAATTACAGATGGCTACAAAGCAATACTAAGTCATTAACGTCACACGTGGTATTTAGTGATGACAATAAAGAAAAAGAAAATCAGCTGAGTCATGCAACCGATAGAGGAGATGATGTTCTTTAACACAAAGGTCATCAACATATTGGGAGTGAAAACAGAAACTCGTGAAGCATTGGTTGAAGAGGAAATAGAGCATGGGGCTATGAAGTTAAGAATTTAGGCCAATTAGAGTGATAAAGTCCAAGTTCCCCACTATGATGACAACTTGTTAACCCAGCAAGGGTAAGTTGAGGCCCTGAGAAGCAATTTCCACCAGGCTTCCCTATGTGGGAGATGTGCGAAGACAATGCAGCTCCCTTTTCACCTGTAACAGACCCATGGTTCTCATGAGGGCCTGCCCAACTGAATGGTAGATGTATTGGTCTGCTGTGGCTGCCATAACAAAGTACTATAGACTGGGGGCTTAAACAACACAATTTTATTTTCTAGCAGTTTTGGTGGCTAGAAGTCCAAGATCACAGTGATGGCAGAATTGGTTCCATCTGAGGGCAATGAGAGATTGATCTGTTCCAGACCCATTTTCTTGGCTTGTAGATGTCTGTCTTCTCTCTGTATCTTCATATCACCTCTCTGGGTATCTATGTCCAAATTTCCTCTTCTTATAAGAATACCAGTCACACTAGATTAGGATTCATTCCAGTGACCTCATTTTAACTCAATTACTTCCTTAAAGACTTTTTCTCCAAATAAGGTTATATTTGGAGATACTGGGTATTAGAACTTCCAAATTAGAGGAGAACACAATTCAGCTTATAACAGAGGAGAAAAACAAAATGTGGTCCAGCCTCTTCTCTGTTTCAGATTTCCTCCCCCTGTTTTTCTTCAAGATAAATGGCTTCTGAGTGTTTAGGGAGTTGGGACCTTACCCTTTGTAGCAGGGGAGATGGGACCTTGGCTTCAACTTTCATTCCTGTGTCTACTCCTTTGCCATTTTCCCCCATTTATTTATGAAGAAACCAGTCTATTTATCCTGTAAAAGTTCTCAAATTCTGGATCTAGCTAATTGTATTTCCCTGTTGTCATTTAACATGTTCTTCTATACCCTGTATTTCCTGAAGAAAACCGGTAGTTAAATCTAGAGGTTTCGTCAGATTTAAGTTGAAATTTTTTTGGCAAGAATTCATAGGTGAAATGATTCCCTGTAGTTAATGTGACTGACATCATCTTATGAAACAAACTGACTGCCAGTTCGCCCCAGGAAGGGTGGGCTGTATGGCCTGAAAGGAATATTCTTGCTTAGATAAGTGGGCCCATTAAGTTGTTTACTGTTTTGGAGGATACAGCTCTTAATAAGCTTGTACTGTGTGGCTACAAGCTACCTGTGTCAGCATGTGCCACTTGACTATATATAACAAGCCCCATCCACTTTGGGGGAAGAAATCCATTGTCTTGCTGTCGCCCAAGACACCGCTTCTGTCCATAAATTCTCTTAATAAAATAAACTCCTTTCCTCCTCTCCCTGCCTCCCAGCAGCCCCCTCCCCAGATCCTCTATGAGGAGAAACTAGGGGAAAGGAAAAATCTTTTTTACTTAAGCAGGGTTGTGATTGAAATACTCTTTGGGTGTGTTTCTTCCCTGACAACCTGGAGTTTGACCACAGCCTCCACTGGAGGCAGGCCCTCCAGCAAGGGATCCCTCCCCTGAACATGTATGTTCTTTGCCTAGGGAGGTGAGCCAGCCGAGGCTTCACTGAGGAGGGGATTTGGGAGGGAGCCTTGGAGGAGGAGGAGACATTTACCAGGGGAGCAGGGCAGGCAGAGGCACCGTGCCTGGCACCGATCCTGCAGTGCACCCAGGACCTGCCGTTACTACTCAGAGATGCTGCGCAGCTGCTCTGACCTTCCTGGCGCCCAAGACACAGGGCCATTTCCTAATCTACTTAATAAGAAGCAAACACTCTGGTGTCTGCTCAGTTTAGCCCATGGTCTTGGAACAAATGAACCCAATTAAATGGCCATGTTAGGGAAATTCAGGGGGAGAGGAGAAAGCCATTGATCAAATCAACACCCGGGGGCCCTGGGGCTGATTTGTGACCTGCTGCAGCAGAACCGTTCCTAGTACTTGGCTCTCTTCTCCCAGACACTGCCCTGGACCTGGGGACCTTCCCACCACCCCTCCCCCATTCTCCACTCTATCCCACCCACTGGCCAGCTGCGTGGCACCTCACTAGACCTTCTCTGGATCTGTTCCACCGCCTCTCAAACCTTGCAGGAAAAACTATCAGGAACCCTGTTGGCTATTCCTTCAAAATACATTCGATACTGATCTATTTTCTCATTGCTTGTCTGGGCAGAAAAAGAATTTTCCTCCCACCTTCCTAAGTTCTTCTGGTTGGACTAATAATCAAATTAATGTAACGGGAGAAAATGACCAAATTTATTACATATGTACATACAGGTGTTAGATAGGCCAGGTACAGAAACCCAGGTACAGAAACCCGGGTACAGAGACTCACCAGGGCAGGAAGCCCCGGATGCCAAGCAAGGGGCAAAGCTGGGAAACCAAGAACCTTGTCCCCAGGGTAACTTATCCTGCCCTAGCATATCGCTGGTCTGCAGTTTAGACCCCCTGAGCGGTTCCTCCTTAAAGATAACATCTAGGCCTCAGTTGTATTTCAGCTCCAGGCCCAGAAAAGCAACAAAACCAGACAAGTGGTGCCGTGGCTGACTCAGGACAAGATACATTGACTAATGACCCCTGCCCTGACACCAACCAATCAGTGGAGACCACGAACCTGAAAAAGAACACACCTGGAAAGCTGATGAATAGTCTATTGAGACCCTCCCCTGAAACCTCCCCTCTGATTCCCACCTACAAAAAAAAGTTAAATATACTCAGGAGGAAGGACTCAGCTCGAGCTCCCCACTAGGGGAGCATGCCAGCGCCATCTCCACCCCCCTTTTTCCCTCCTAGTGAACCCAATGAGATGTGCAACCAGGGGAGCAATGGGCAGCAGCAGCTGGTCCCAGGATAACCACCTAAACCTGCTTCCAAGGCCCCCTTCTCTCTCTGACTTCTCAGTGAGCCAAAGCAGCCCAGCCTCGGCTCTCCTGTTGCCTCTTGTATGCTCTTCCTTGTTTCACTGTCCCAAGGATGCTTTTGCTGCCATCGTGGACCCTTTGACTCAGTGCTATGTAGCCCTTCCCTTTGGCTATCCCCATCCCCCATCCTCCACCCCCACCCCCTTTTCCTTACATAAATTCAATTTTTCTTTATTCACTTGTGATGGCCATTTAGCCTGCCCGCACACCACCAACCTTAACCTTTCAACAGGGTTCCACAGGAATATCAGACCTGAGGACACATTGGGCAGCTGAGGCTTATAAACCACTCTAGACAAAGGAGAGAGAGGCAGGGGTCTGAGATTTCAAAGGGGAAGTAGGCAATTCACAGGAAGATGAGAAAGAGCAAATATGTGGTAATCAAATTCTTGTTGGGCCACCCAAACAATGGGACACACTGGAGAGTCTAACACCTGCTAGGATCCTTCCCGTCTACCATAATTAACTCATATATACTAAGGTGAATATGCTAAGGGTGCCCTTCATGAAGCAGATTTTTCTGATTTCCTTTAGGCAGGTAAAGGTTCTTCCTGAGCCTTTTGTTTCTTAATAAGCAGCTTAAAATCAATATCCCCAAAAGTGCATTTTGGGGTGGCAAACTCTGCTTCTCCTCAAGCTCCACTGTTATCACCTGGTCCTAATCCTCATGAATTCTGGCCTGGATTCCTGCACGAACTCCTTCCTGCTCTTGCTGCTCCTATCCTTGCCCCAGCAGCCAGACTGTGTCCTAAAATGTAAGTCATATAGTACATGGTTTTCCACATTGCTCAATATCCTACCAGATTTCCTTGATCTCTGGCCTCTGCTCCTCCCATCTCCACCCCAGCCAAACGCAGGCCTCCTTATATGGGCAGCCGGACCTCTGCATTTTCTGTTCTTTCTCGAAGGCTCTTCCTGCAGAGAACCGCTCGGTTAACTCCCACACCCCCTTCAAGTCTGCTCAAATGCCTTCTTTTTTAATTCTACCCGAGGATATGCTTTCATTGATTTTTGAGAGAGAGAGGAAGGGAAGGAGAGAGAAACATCAATGTGAGAGAGAAACATCAGCCGCTTTCCGAATGCGCCCCAACTGAGGATTGAACCCGCAACCTCCTGGCACACAGGACAACGCTCCAACCAACTGAACCACCCAGCCAGGGCTCAAATGCCTTTGTTTTGGCCTCTCCTAAGGCTTCGCCTGACCACCCTACTTAGAATTGCAATCTCCCTGCCCTCCAAAATCCCTCTTCTTGCTCTGCTGTTTTCCCCACAGCACTTGTCTCCTTATAACAGACCATGGAATTTACATTTTTAAATGTCTGTTGCTTTTTCTCTCTCACCCCACTAGAATGTAAGCTCCACAAGGGAGGGGTCTTTGTTTTTTCATTCACTGATGATTTCCAAGTACCTAAAACAATTCCTGGCACATGGTAGGCTCTTTGTAAATATTTGTTGAATAAATGAATGAATGAATGAATGAATAATAATAAGGTTCCCCGGCCAATGTAGCTCAGTGTTTGGGTGTCAACCCATGAACCAGGAGGTCACAGTTCAATTCCCAGTCAGGGCACATGCCCAGGTTTCAGCCTTGATCTCCAGTAAGGGAGCATGCAGGAGGCAGCTGAGCAATGATTCTCTCTCATCATTGGTGTTTCTATCTCTCTCTCCCTCTCCCTTCCTCTCTGAAATCAATTAAAAATATATATTTTTTAAAAAGTTTCCTACCTCAAAAGGCCGTTGTGAAACTTACATAAAATAAATTATTAACTTGCTTTGCAAAGGGAAGGAATAAACATATAATGAATATCCACTGGGACTAGGTACCCTGCAAAACAGTTTACACAGTTTATCTCATTTATTCCTCACTATGAACCTAATTCATTTATTTATTCAACAAGTAATTATTGTGCACTTACTATATGACAGGCACTGTTTTGGGCACTGGGGATAAAGTAGAGACCAAAATAGACAAAGACCCCTGTCCTCTGAGAGCTTTTATCCTAGCAGGAAGAGACAGACAATACTAATAAAATATAAAGAGTCTAATTGTTACCAGACAGGGTCCTAACCCTGAGTGGATCTGCCTAAGGCTGGCTGGTAGTGTGTGGATTCTAGACTTCATGCAGGAAAGATTTCACAATAAGAGTCCAGGTGACTATGAAGGTACATTTATTAAAGCTGGGAACAATGAAACAAGGAAGGGTTTAGCATAGAAGAAGCAACAGGAGAGCCCAGGCTGGGCTGCTTTGGCCCACTGGGAAGTCAGAGAAAAGGGGGCCTTGGAGACGGGTTCAGGGGGTTAGCCTGGGATGAGCTGCTGCTGCCCATTGCTCCCCTGGTGGCAAGACTTGTGAGATTCCTTAGAGTGTAGGAGATGTGTGCATGTGGGGGAAGAACAGAGGGAAGGGAAAGGCATGGGCATGCTCCCCAGAGGGAGAGCACGTGATGGGTCTTTGTCCTGAGGGTTTATCTCTCTCTTGCTGGCAGGAATTTTAGGGGAGGTCTCAATTTCACTAGAATATTCATCAATTTTCCAGGTGTGTTCTTTCAGGGTTGTGGTCTCTACTTGTTACTTGTGGGGAGTGATCCTTGTCCCCACCTGGTTGTTCATGAGAGTGGAATTCTTTCGATATCCCAAGAAAAAGAATTTTCTGAGACTTGCATGGGAGAATGAAACAGTATCAGTTTCCTGAAGCAATCCATCAGTCCGTTGTATGTGGGGTCTGCATGGCTGTGGGCCATACACATGAATGCAAGGAAGCAGGAACGAGAGAGCCCCACAAGCCAAGAGCCAAGAGAGCACCAAGAGTGCAAACTCCGCCCAGCCCAGGTTGCTCAGCAGTTGAGCATTGACCTATGATCCAAGAGATCTCAGTTCGATTCCCAGTTAGGGCACATGCCCGGGTTGTGGGCTGGATCCCCAGTAGGGAGTGTGCAGGAAGCAGCCAATCAATGACACTCTCATTGATGTTTCTATCTCTTTCTCTCCCTCTCCTTTCCTCTCTCTGAAATCAATAAAGACATATTAAAAAAAAAAAAAAAAAAAAGAGTGCAAACAAAGAGTGGGATTATGTATTCCCAAATTTTTGTGGGCTTGCAGTGGCCCCACCCTTTTTGGCCAATGATCTCTGCCCCCAGGTATGACCGACAGGCACCCTCCCTGTATCACCCCAACTTTACTGTGCATGCACCCATCTTCCCTTTGTTGGACCCCTTCCCCCAGTGATCTGCAGGGAATAGGCCGGTGGTTCCCAGGGGAGTACAAAGTTGCAGCTTCCTGGTGAAGCTGTCCACATGACATGCCTATAGTGTCTGGCCTTCCCTTTGCTCCTTTCCTATTATTAATAACTAGCTAGTTACAATAGTATCATACTGATTGGTCAGTGCTAGGGCAGGGGGTCATTATTCATTGCAGCTGGTCTTGGCCTTGCACACATGGTTTTGCTGCTTTTTTGGGCCTGGAGCTGAAATACAACTGAGACTCGGATGCCATCCATAGGGAGGTAACCTTCTGTATCTTGCTATAGATTGCTCAGCCAGATTGTTTAGCTATCTGTTATAGTTTCCCCATTCTACTTGCCAAGGAATTTTCTTAGCTTCTTACTATCCTGCCTCATAATTGTTGCTTTTTTAATGATGAAGAGACTGATGTGCCCAAGGCCATCTCATTAATGAGTGTCAGAGCTCCGATTCAAATGTAAGTCTGTCTGACTTCAAAGTGTATGTGCTTTCTATGTCTCCTGAATGAGGGCATCTGGGTTCAGGTGGAGTAAAAGCTTGTGGAGGAGGTATGTGGGTCTAGGGTGAGGACATGAGGGTGGGGCTGACTGAGACTTCCCCTCTCACCTTGATGTTTTCCACTCTACCCCAAGGGCCCAACACTTGGGCCTCCCCTTCCATATGACTGAGAGATAGATGCATTTTACCTAATGATGTGCTGGGGGAATCCAAATTACAGACATCTCATGGGTGGTGGATAAACCCTAACTTCTGCCTAGATGCAGTCACAAGAGGGTGCTGGGAGGACCAGCTGAGCTTGATTACACCTCCCAAGGGATGGAATTCAGTTTTGGAGACTGCCATGTGAGGATGGAAGGACTTCTAGGGGCATACAGAATGCAGGGCGTCTAGTGGGGGTCGAAGCACTGGAGTAAGGCAAGGGAGGTAGCTGGGGGTACAGCCTGGAGAAGGGCCAACTTAGGGTCATGGTCATATCTTCCCATGGCTGCTCTGAGCTGATGGCAGAGATGCTGTGTGCCCCTAAGGCTGAGCTAGGGAGACAGGGCTCCTGGGAGGAGGGCTCTCCCACAGGGAAAGGGGTTGTCTAGGAGGAAGTGTGCCCTCCATTTCTGGAGGTGGGGGAGAGAGTACAAATGATGTTGGACTGTTAGGGGGTGCAGAGGGGACTCTTGTGGAGGAGAGAGACCTTTTCAGAGGCCCCACCCTCAGAGAGGGAAGAAGGTTCTGGCTTCCCTTCAGAAGAGCTCCTAGACCCAGAGGGAGGAGCTGGCCCTCAGCACCTGGAATCCAGCCTCTACTTTGGGAGGGTTGTTGTAGCCCATCCCCAGCTGTGTCCTCAGACCTAAGGCTTGTGTGTCTTCCTGGCAGTAAAGGTAGGGGACCCCACCTGGGTCTTCCTTGAAAGTAAGCAGGAGGTCAAAAGGACACCCAAGGCCAGAGGACATCATGAGGCTGTCTTCAGGAAACCCCCTCCTGGAAGAACTTGAGAGGGCAAAGTCAGCTCCTTTGAAACTCCAAGCTGGGAGACTGGGCCTGAAAGGGGCAGCACCCTGAGGACAGAGCAGCTCTGTCTGCCCCTCGGTCTTGCCTTTACAGAATCATCAGCTGGACACTGTGTGCTCCTTTGTGGGAATAAAATACCCCATAGTGTGGGGTGCTGTCCTGGTACCAGATGTACCTTGGTAGGTTAGCCAGGAGCTCTGGGGCTCTGGATGGGACAGTTCCTGGGAGCCATGGGGGCAGGGAGGCTGGAATTGAAGGCTGAAATGTCACGGGCTCTCACTCTTTTTCTGGGGAAGTGTCAGTAACCTCTTGTCAATGCTAGTCAGCCCATACCACCAGAAACTCACCTGTAGCCAACAAGGCTGAGTTTATTACTTATAGCAGCAAAGATTTCACATCGGGGAATCCCTAGGGTGCTTCCAAAGGGGGAGTTAGGAAGGGTGCTTATAGGGTTGTAGGGGCTGAAGTTAGTCAAAGGATGGTCTTTGGCAAAGATTAGTCAGAATCTGCAAAGCAGGGTGTTGCTGGAACAGTCTGCAATCCTAGGCTGAGAACACAGGAGTCCTCACAGCACATTACTATTAGATCAGATTGTTCGTGCTCTTCTCTTGGAACATGCAGGCCTAGACACAGGGGTGTTTACGAGGAAATTTAGCCTGAACTAGACATCATGGCTTGGTCAGGCCCTTGGTCAGTTTTGCAAGTCAGGGTATGTTTTGCAGATCGTGTCTCCTGTTTCAATTCTTAGTCCTACCCCATCTCACACCCTACAACCACCTGGTTGCCAGCAGGATCCTTTTCTGCTCATTCTACAGGTGAAGTCTGTATCCCAGCCCCCATTGCGGCCTCTGCAGCCAGCTCTGGACACCAGGGGGCAGCAGGGCAGCATATACGAACCTGGGGCCCACAGGAGACTAAACAGCCAGGGAGGGCACTGAGCCAGCCTCAAGAATGAAGGAATGAATGGGTCTAAAGCTCTGAAGTGCCCTATTTGCTTCTCTTTGCTGCCAGGAATTCTGAGAGCAGGGAGCAAAAGGGAGGGAAATGGAAGGGGGAAAAGAGGGGAACTGAGGGAAAAGAGGAAGAATGGAGAGGGAGGGAGGGAAATGGGGTCCACAGAGCTGGAACTGGGTGTTCTCCCCACTCACCCTCTTTTCCTCCCATCCCCAAGCCTGGCTACTTCCACATCCTGGTTTTATTTTTAAAATTTTTTTAAAAATACATCTCCACTGATTTGAGAGAGAGGAAGGGAGAGGGGGAGAGAGAGACAGAAACATCAATGATGAGAGAGTCATTGATCAAACCCACAACCAGGCATGTGCCCTGACTGGGAGTCGAACCCCGATCGCCTGGATCCTGGGTCGACGCTCAACCGCTGAGCCATGCCCGGCCGGGCCACGTCCTGGTTTTAGTCTGACTTCCTGGAAGCCCCTCCTGGTCTCTCTCTGTCTCCCATAGGCTGACCAACCACCTGTGGCCCTTCTGTCTCCAGGTATCTGCTTAATGCTAATGGAGACTGCACCTCCCCCTCAGCATTCACACACACACACTAGCACAGGCTTTTTATTTCCTCTCCCACATTTTGCAATTGCTTTGGTCACACAGGCTGGCCTAACAGTTTAATCCCACAATGATGTAGTACTTTTCCTACAGCTGCTGATTTGGAATTTGGCTCCAGGACATAAATTTGAGGACACACAGAGATAAAGCATCCCACTTTCTAAAGAAACCTGAAAACAATCGGGGTCAGACACCTTCTCGGAGTTAATCACCCCAACCTCTACCACCTTCCACTCTGGGCTCTGAGAATTGAGGACATCTCTACGGTTGTGAGTTCTTGACCTAATGGGAGGGGGAAAAGGGGAACGAGGGCTTTCCCACACAAAAGCCAGAGAGGGGTACTCTAGGAAAATGACCCAGAGAGATTGGGGGATATTAGGGTCTTCGTAGGAAAGATAGGGCATACTCATGGCGTTTGGAGGGCTCCACACAGGGGGGCACTGATGGGCAAGTGGTCATGGTCAGAGAAGCAAGGACAGCAAGAGAGGGCTATGGCAGTGCTGGGAAGGATACACTGGTCCCTTTCCTCCCCACCTTGCCCAAAACCTGGGACCCAAAGGAGGGGTGAGGGGGGTCTTCCCAGCACTGGGAAAGAGGAAGAGTGAGCAGTAAATTAAGTAGGGATTGGAACTTTAAACTGGACTGAACTTTGTTATTCAAAAGTCACTCAAAGTTTTGGGGTTTGCCAAATATTCAGCTTAAGGATGGGAAAGATCAATTAGACATCATTGGGTAGACAGCATTGATGGGAGGAAAATAAAGTAGTTGTATATTTGTGCCTTACTGCATTCTCACTATTCAGTAAATTGGGGAAAGAGGTATTGTCAGCTCCATTTTACAGAAGAAGAAACTGAGTCTGTGGTCGCAGAGCTGGTGGTGGCTGAACTGGGCCATAACCCTGCTCCTCCTGCCTCAGCTTCCTTGTATCCCCCAACCTCCTTCTTTCCCCAGAGTGGCTACTTTGTAAGTCTGAGTTCTGTGCAAGCCAAAGCCATAGTTGGTAAAAACAGGACTGAATAGGGATCTCCAACATCAGAACTCAAGATACACCCACCCATCCCTCTCAAGTCACTCAGGCTTCTTCCCAGGATGCCCCTACCCCAGGCCTTGAAAGTGAGCTCTCACTCCCAGGATGCACAGACTAGTGTTAATGAAGGCAGCCGAGCAGCAGAAGCAGCCAGAGCACCCTAGCCTCACATCTAGTCTCCATGCTGACCGCTATGTGACCTTGGGCAAGGCACAGCCCTTTCTGGGCCTCCAGTCCCTCTAAGCAGCCAAAAACTCCCTGGGGTCCCTGCCAGGAGAGAAAACTGACTCCAAGTGGTCATGTCTCCCAGGAGACTCACGTGCTGTTTCAGGAGTTAACAGCCCCAGGAAGCTGTGTCAAGATGGGGAGGTGAAGAGCAGAACAGGGAGACCCGGAGGACAGGGGCAGGGGAGGTATTTCGGGGCAGGCGTATCCCCTGATCACTGCTGGACAATGGTCCAGTGCAGCCATTGTGCTGGGAGTGGAAAATCCTTTTCTGACTCCATCTCCAAGGGCTGAAAATAGTCTAGGGTGGAGCCCCTGGGGACTGGGTTTGGGGCAGATGAGTGACTTGCCCGGCCTGGCCCATTGTTTCAGGCCGGGATAGGGCTGAGACTGAACACCTGGCTAAGCTGGATCCAAGACAGAGGCAAGCCCAGGAAGCCCCTACTAGAGGAAGAATCACTGGACTGAGCCAAACCCCACTGCAGATGAAGAAACTGAGGCCCCGCAGAGAAGGAATTCACCAAGTCACATGGTACAACAGGACAGAGGAGGATGAGAGTTTGACTTCTGGGGCTCACTTCCCCCACCTCCTATCATCCACCAAATTCCCCTTGGGAAGGCAATCGTATTAGATTCCTTACCCTGCAGCCCAGCCACTCCTGGCCAAGCTCTACCCTCCACCCCACAGGAGACAGGAGTATCAGATTGGACTGGCTCCATCTAAGGCACTGTATGGTGCCAATGGAGTCACTCTACCTCTCTGGTCACTTGATGCATGAGAGACCCACTACCCCCACTCTAGTTCTCAGAACTGAGAGCTCAGTGGGTCTTGGGAATGCCTCGAGGAGCAGCTGTTAGTTGTGCCTTTGATGAAGATCCAGGTAGCTGATGCCCTAATTGAGGTAGGGAGAACTGGAATGTGGGAGGCAAGTTCTCCAGAGAGTGGCCCAGAGATAGAAGGCAGGTGGCCTCAGATCACATAGCAAAAGCTACCTATTCATTGCCTGCTTTGGCCCAGCTCCAGTCCAGTACTCCCACGCTGGGTCTCCGGGATCTTGGTTTAACCAGGGAGTGCCTGCGGTACCCCATGGCAGGCACCACTAGCCAGGGAGAAATGGCTAAATCTGCTTCCATGGGTGGGCGGGAGCTCTCTAGCCCAAAGGGGCTGGCTCCAGAAGCTTGATATCAAGGGCATCCTCCATCTCCTCCCACTGTCCACTCTCCCCGCTGCCCTCCCACAGCCAGACACCTGGACAAGGTTCTGTAAACACATAGGCCCGTGTGCCTGGAAGTCAGGTAGGGCAGAGGGTAGTCCCACACTTTACTCCAGAATGGACCTGCTCCCCTCCTCCTACACCCTCGGGAAGCCTTGGCCACAGAGGACCCATGGTGCTCACTGCCTGGACACAATATCCTTTCCTTCATAGCCCTTATTCTTATGTGGTTCCATATTAAATAATGTCAACTCCCTGAAAGCAGGGTCTGGCTGGTTCGCCTTCATATCCCCTTTGCACAATGCCTGGCATGTACGTGTTTACCACGTGCCAGGCACTGTTCTAAGTGCTCCATGAGTGTTAACTCAGCTAAGCCTCCCAATGACCTACATGAGAGGTAGTGCCTCCTTTTAGAAATGAGAAAACAGAGGCACTGCAAGATTTAGTAATTTGCCCCAGGCACCATAGCTGGAAGAAGTGGAGACCCCACTCAAACCCAGGTGATCTGGGCATAGAATCTGTGCTCTTAACCCTATTCTCGCCACATGGCCTCTCTCATCTTAATCACATACAGACCCTTCTTCCCCACAGGAGTTTCGAGTGGCCAGGGATACTGGAAAGGAACTAATCCGGGTGTCAGATGGACCTGGGCTCAATCTTGACTCACTTAACTGCCTGTGTAACCTGGAGCAAGCTGTCACTTCTCAGGGCCTGTCCCCTTGCCTGCTGAATGGGGATAAGAATATCTATTTCACATGGTTATGGTGAAGAATAAATGACATAATGGATGTGAGAGGGTCCAGCACGGTATCTGGGGGATGGATTAGTATATGAGTTCCCTTCCTCACTCACCTGACTCTTAACAGATCAGCCCAAATCTGCCGTGACCTACATGAGTGGGTCAACTGTGCAAACTGTGTCTGGGAAGTATGTTGTTCAGGGCCTTTCTTAGACTTGGAGGGTGAGAGTGGTAATATCTTCTGGAACTCCCCCTCCCTTCTGGGCCCTAGGATACCTGCTACCCAGGGCAGAGACCCCTCTGTGCCAGGGCCCCTGCCCTGGTTGCAAAGAGCTCATTGAGAACAGCTGCTGCAGACAAGTCAGTAGGCGCTTATTCCCCCCACCCTAATCTTCCCCCACCCCCCTGCCCCATGTTCCTGGCCTCAGCTGCGGCTCTGTCCACTTGGGGCGGTGAAGATGACAACAGGATTCCCACAGAGGCACCGACCTGCAGTAAAGGAAGCAGAGCAGCAGGGGCAGCCTGAGCCCTTGGCATATGTCCAGGCGCCATGCTGACCTCCTGAGTGATCTTGTGCAAGGCCCCGCCCCTCTCTGGCCTTGAGTCTGCAGCTGGGCTGGATAATCCCTGGGGTCCCTCCCTGTCAGGTGGCTGTGTTCTTTCACAGCGGCCTTCAGGAGTCAACAGCCTCAGGAAGTGATGTCAGGGTGAGGAGGTGGGAAGGTGGGGAGGGGACAGGGAGGTCCAGAGAGTAAGAGAAGATATTTTGAGAGCAGGCAGGTCTCCCCTGTCACTGCTGGACAATGGTCTGGGGCCGGGAGTGGAAAATCTTGCTCTTACTTTAGCTGAAAATAGCACGACGCAGCAGGGTGAGAAACCTCACCCACCCGGGTGGCCTGGGCACTGAGCAGCAGGCCAGATATCCACATGGAGGGGCCAGGCAGTTCAACTGGGGTCCTGAGGTGGGATCCTGGGCCTGTCCCTGATTCCCTTAAGAGTCTCCTTTCCCCACCCCCACCAGCCAGTGCCTGCCACAAGATTAGTGAGTCAGCCACCCCCTGTCCCCTAGGGCCTGTGTCCTTAGAAATATGCAGGCAGCTAGGTGAAGGAAGGCTTCATGGGGCTAGGCCATAGTGTTGTCTCCACGCCCTGGGTTTTTGGGGTCTCCAGATATGAAAAGAATGGGGTCTAGGGGAACTTGGGCCTGTGGTGGCCACAGCTCCACCTCCAACCACTGATGTACTCTCAAGAGTCCCTAAATTCATGATGTATAACCCCTGCCTCTGGGTCTAAGAAGGGCTGAGGGAGTTAGAACCCAGCATTTATACTCCTTCCTAGCCAGCATAGCATGGGATGGGTTTTAGTCTGGACAGCAGCTAGTAAGAAAGAGACAGACTCCAGCCTACAGGAAAAGCTCAAGGACAGCCTGAAAGAGGTAGTCATGAAAAAAGTTTTCGGGACTCAAGTTACATTAACAGAAGTATAAAACATAGGATGTGGGAGGTAAGCATTTAACTCTATTTTGGGCAGGTCACCCACATTGTGCCATGCAGAGTAATCATTTGGGTCATGGCTGTGATGGGTCCCTGTGTCCTGAAGGAGCTGTGGAGCTAGGCTCTAAACAGAGCAACTCCTGGGGGTGCCCCATTTTGCAAAGGTGGAGTGGGAAGTGTAGAGAAGTCATAGAAGGCAGGGAAAGTGGGGTGAGGAAAGAACCTTATCTCAGGTAGAGTGGGCTCACAGGGCAAGGCTCCCCCAGTGGGAGAGGGAGTGGGTCCTTATCCTTGAGGTTGAGAGTGAGGCCTGTCAGCTTTGCCCTATCTCTACCCAAAGGCTAGCGGTCCCTGTCCAGCTGCAATCCACAAATTTCCAGAGTGGTCCTGGCTGGACCCGGACCTGTCACAGGTGAGACCCATCTCCCCCACACTAAGCCCTGACCCAATGTGAACACCCACGATTATGCCATGTAGCTGGATTTTTCCCGAAGGCAGAGGACTGGATAGGAGAGGAGTAAGTCTCTGCCACACTTCTCAGTGCAAAGGGAACCTCATGATCAGGGCAAAGAGGGAGTCCTGACTTGGCCTCCGTGACCCAGCCCGCACCTCATTCCTGCTTTGAGCCTGGACACCAGCTGCCCAGCTTGCTTCCAGTTCCAGCACACCTTGTTTTCCTGCCCCCATGTCTTTGCCCAGGATGAATCCTGCACTTGGATGTTCTCTGATGAACTGCTTTCCCCAGAAGCTGTAGCTTGGGAGTCCCTCTACTCCGGGGAGCCTTCCCTGACTCCTTGGTCCACAGCCCCAACCATTCAAAATTATCCAGTGATGTGCTGGAGCAACTTGTACTGTTTGTAAGAACCAATGTTATATTTTCAGGACTTTAGCAGAGACATCATATTGGTAGTCTGAAATTGGTCATGGTAGGAGTGTTCACACCACGGCAATTGGCAATGCCACAAATAAGGTGTTCCCCTCACCTTCCTGGAGGGCCAGTTAAATGGTTCAATATTTACCAGTACATGACTAGTCATTGCCATTAAGTCCTAGACTGGGACCCCACCTGACTCATCTCTGTGCCCACCAGAGCGAGGTACAAAAGCCAGTTAGCTTTAAAGTGGGGAATGACCTGGGATGTGGAGAGAAGACTGCTGCTGAGGCAGATAGTGGGAAGGCGGGTGGCAGACAAGAACGTATTGAAGAAAGAAACCTAGTGTGCTTGGTGAGAGCTTCTCAGGCCGCATCTCCATCCTCCAACCACACAACAGGGCACAGGTCAGCAAACAACACTTTTAGTATAAGTTACAACCTCAAATTGGCTCCCAGTCCATGGGAGCCTCCAGAGGGGTTTATAAATCAGTTTCCAGATGTTCGTCTCTTGGGCTGGGGGTTCTCTTCATTGCTTAGTCCACTGTGGCACCCAGACCTGCCCAAGACCCACTGCGGGAAGCTCTGGCTCAGCTTCGGCTGCTTACCAGGGTCCTCCAGACAACCTGTGACCCCACCCCTCCCAAGTAGCTCAGGCCCAGACTCTTCTGTGTGACCTTGGTAAGTCACTTTCCTCTCTGGGCCTGTTTCTCCATTTGACTTGGTTCAGCTGGCCTCTGGCCTAGGTACCTTGGCAGGTACAGCCAGCTATTAATGTGGGTGAGTCAGGCCGGCAGAAGCACTGGCCCTGAACCCTTGCCATTCTTGAAACCTATTCCCCAGCTGACACATAGAAATGGTGATGGGGCTGTGGGGACTGTTGAGCTCTCTGGACCACAGAGAGTGTCCTGAGCCCCTGCCAAAAACAGGGTGTTGGGATCATGGCTCCCTTGACCATCAGCATGAGTCATGATGATCTGTATCTGGGGAGACCGTCTCATTTGAACAAGTCATAGTCCCTACAGTTTTCCCCATGTAAGGCTGGAGGGGCTTAGGTCTTATAGCCTGATGTCCTTAGTGTTCCCACCCCCAGGCAGCGTGGACTCCGTCTGCCTGTAGGTCTCACTGCTGGCCGACCTGTCTTCTGTCTTGGTGTCAGTTCTGTGAAACTTGCGCAGGTCCAGCCTGCGGCCAGCCCGGGCCGTAGGCGTGGCGTTTGTGGGTGGCTTGGAGTCCCGGGCAAAGCGCACGAGCCTCTGCCCAGCGAGGAAGTAGAGCACGGGGTCCAGGCAACTATTGGCGCTGGCCAGCGGCCGGGTGATCTTGTAAGCCATGTTGATGGCGTTGAGCGTGTGGCAGCTGAGGTCCAGCGAGCGGAAGGAGTAGTAGAGGGTGCGGGTGACGTGGAAGGGCAGGAAGCAGAGGGCGAAGACGGCCAGCACCACGGCGATGGTGCGCACCGACTTGCGCTTGGCCCGCGGCAGGCCGCCCGCCGTCCCGTAGGCTGGCTTTAGCAGCCGCCGGGCCATGAGCACGTAGCAGACCAGGATGGTGGCGAAGGGCACCGCGAAGAGCAGGCCCAGCATGACCGAGATGTAGACCAAGAAGTGGTTGAAGAGATTAGGGGCCGAGGTGTCGTGGCAGGTAATGCGGTTACCGCGGGTGCTCGTGGTGACGAAATAGAGCACCGGAGCCTGGCAGGCCAGCACCAGCGCCCACACGCCGGCCGCCACCCGGCGCGCGTAGCGGGCGCGGCCCCAGCGCAGGGAGCGCAGCGGGCGCAGCACGCCCAGGCAGCGGTGCACGCTGATGCACGTGAGGAACAGGATGCTGCAGTAGAGGTTGGTGTAGAAGAGGAAGCGCACCAGCTTGCAGAGCGCCGTGCTGAAGGGCCAGTGGTCGCCGCGGGCGTAGTAGTAGACCAGCAGCGGCAGGGAGGCGGCGTACAGCGCGTCGGACACGGCCAGGTGGAACATGTAGGTGGTGGACGCGTTCCACGTCTTGAGGCGGCACAGGAAGATGTAGAGCACCGCCACGTTCAGGCCCAGCGCGAGCACGCACACCGCGCCGTAGGACACGGGCAGCAGCACGTACTTGAAGTCCTCGTTGAAGCGGCACTTGTAGCCCAGCTCGTCCCCGTCCCAGGTGTCGTTGCTGGTGCCGTTCCAGAGGCCCAGGCCTGCGGCCATCGCCCTGAAGGGAAAGGGGTGGGGTGGGGAGGAGGGCCGTCAGGGTTTGGGCCGGGGCTCATCCAAGAGGCCTGGCGCACCCACCTGGCCAGGTCCATGAGGGACCCCAAGTTCTACTCAGATTCCTTTGGGTAAGATCTGCCCCCGGCCAGAGTGGCTCAGCGGTTGAGCATCCACCTAGGATCCAGGAGATCCAGGTTCGAGTCCCGGTCAGGGCACATGCCCGGGTTGCAGGCTCAGTCCCCAGCAGGGGGCGTGCAGGCAGCCAATCATGACTCTTTCATCACTGATGTTTCTCTCTCTCTCTCTCCCTCTCCCTTTCTCTGTCTGAAATCAATAAAGACATTAAAAAATTAAAAAAAAAAAAAAGATCTGCCCAACCACGTTCAAGGCCTTTGTTGCCATGTGACCTGGCTCCCTGGACCCAGAGGGCCCAGAATTTCAGAACCCCGGAACCTCAAAAATGCATGAGAATGCATGAGATCCATAAATATCAGAATCATACAATTCTAAAACTTTAGAACAGAGGCCAAATCCAGCCCACCAGTCTGTTTTTACAAATAAAGCTTTATTGGAACACTGTCTGCCCATCTGTTTATAAAGAGTTGAATAGTTGTGACAAAGACCATATGTCCCGCATCTAAAATATTTACCATCTGGCCTTTTACAAATATAAAGTTTGGAGACTCTGCTCCAGAACCTCAGGGACACAGAGTTTTAGATCTGGGATTCTGAACTCTAGAATCTGAGGATCCCAGAGGGTATCATTTCAGATTCATGGGCAGGGGCCCTTGAGGCGGATGGGCTCCACCTCACACCCAGTGCCCACTGCCTTCTGAAGCATTCCTGGCCAATGGGCAGCCCATACCCTCCTGGAGGCATTAGAATATTCTTTCCTTAAGTTCATTCTTCGGCTCCCTAAGGAGGCTCTGGCCCTGTGCCTGGTATTTTGGTATTGAGGAAGTATTTCCAAGGGTCTCCCTCTTCAGTCACTCATTCATTCGCTCAGCAAATATTTTTTAGATGCTTTTATGTTCTGGCACTTTCTGCATCTGTACACAGCAGTGCTGCTTGCTGGCCTGTGAGGCTACCAGATGGGACAATGTCCCTCCTGAAAATTCCAGAGAAGTCTGGGGTGGAGGTGGGAGTGGGAACAGCTGAGGATTTCACTTGTGGGTCAAATTTAGCTTCCTGCAGGCCTACTTAGCTTTTCTTCCACACCATCACTATCTTGAGGTTCCCCTACCTTATCCATAGTGGACATATAACACACCCACAGGGCCTGACTACCCAGTGAGCACCTGGAGAACAAGTTGTCCACCTTCCTCCTCTCCCCACCCCCACCAATGTGACCAATAAGAGCTGTCTCTCAGCTGGGAAGCAGGAGACAGATATCCCAGTCTGGAGGGCAAAGATGTGCCCAAAGATCCCAGAAGACAGGCTAGAAATCCTAGCATGAGTCTCTGGTGGGCAGGTTTAGGACAAACACAAAAAATAACTTTCTAACAGTGTGAATGGGCAGGGGGAGCTGACATTTTCAAACCCTACTACGATGTGTGCTTTGTGCTTTATAAGTGTCCCTTCATTCCACCCTTACAACATGCTTCTGGGAGCCAGGTTATCATGCCCAATAAAAAGGCTGAGACACAGATCATTCAAATACTTTGGCCAAGGTCACATAGCTGGGGACAGGCTACAATTCCTATCCAGGTCTGTCCCACAATAGAAGGTTCTATTGGAGGGAGACAGTGAACTCGCTGCTTATGAGGATGTGCAAGCAGAATCTTCAGTAAGGCTCATATCCTGTGTGTGAGTGTGCCTGGGAGGACACAGAGGGCAGATGAAGTGTGAGTCCTCCCTCCCTTGAGAATCTGGAGGTGTATAATTCCCTTAATTTTGGAAGCTGGGGTCCTGGGATTTGGGGATTCTGTAGGACCAGTGATATCCACTCCTTTAGACCCTAAGCTTCATGCCCAGCCTGGCCTCCCAGTTCAAGGCCTTTGAAGTTGAGATTAAGGGGACTGAGGGACACAAAGGTGCCTCAGTTTCCCTTCTTTCCCAGTACTCCACCCCTCACCCTAGATATTCTCTGTCTCCTGTTGTCAGCAAAGGAGTAACCAGGAGGAAGGGAGCCTATACTCGTGACCTCCCTCTCATGGTCACAGGTTCCTCCCCAAGGAGCTAAGGCAGATCCAGGGTGAGGAGGCAGGGGGAAGCTTATGTGGCACCAAGTGGAGAGGGAACGGTTATGGAGGGGCTCTGGCAGGGCCAAACTGCTGGGATCCCTCTTAGCCCGGGGCTAGGGCTCAGGACCTGGCATTAAAGCATTTCCTGTTCCCACCCCTGCGCCAAGCAGCCCAGTGTCACCTCCACCCTTGCTGTTGGAGTCACTGCATCAGCCTCTCTGCCTCCAGCCCCCGTCCTCCCCCAGTCCAGAGGGGTCTTTGTAAAAGACAAAGTCATCCTCCTACTTGAAACCCTCCATGACTGCTGTAAGGAGAAAGCCCCTGCCAACCTCACTAGCGCCAACCATCCTCTGTATAAATGACCTGCAGTTTCACTTTTCCCCTCCCAGCCTTGGTTCACTCAGCAAGCCCCAGTGATTACAAAGAACTTGGCTTCTGGAGCCAAACCTATTTCCTCTTCTGTAAAATGAGGTGATTATTGGAACCTATATCATAGAACTGCTGTGAAGGTTAAGTGAGTGATCTGTGTAAAATGTTTGGGGCAGTGCCTGACACACAGTAGGTATGCTGTGATGTTATAAGCTTCAAGGCTCAGCTCAGTATGTCCTTTTCTTGAAATCTTTGAGACGTGCTCTCAGGCCACTGGTGGAGGAGTGACAGGCTTTGACTGAAGGCTGTGGAGCAGGTAGGTGAGTGTGATGGGCCAGGGGAGCGATCCTGAGCCCATAGCTGGGGCCAGGCCTGGGAACCTCAGAGGGGAGCGATCTGAGAGTTGTTTGGGAGGAAGGCTGGAGAGACTGGCCCAGAGGGAGTCTGGGTGGAGGAGGGCAGGAGAGAGAAGCAGACAAGGGGCCTGGCTCAGGGGTTGGGAGGAGCAGGCTGGGGAAAGGAGGAATCCAGTGTTAGACATGGTAAGTATGGGGTGCCCTGAGGGGGTATGGTGGGATGTGGGGATGGGCCAAGGCTGAGGCCATCAGATCTGACACTTTGGGAGGTGTTCTGGTAGTTGCTGGCTTGCAGAAGCTGCAGGAGGAGTGTGGAGGCTCAAGGATGAGACTGAGGATCTGTAGAGGGGCCACCAGCTTGGGGTGTCCAGCTCTGACCCAGAACCTCAGTGACATCAGGCATTTCCTGCCCTCCTGAGACCCAGAGCTCTCATGAGCTGAATTCCCTGGCCTTGGAAAACTGCGGCCATAAAACTTCCCTCATGAGGCCCTCTTCCCCACTGGAGATAGGGAGCATGGCCCCCTCCATGACACCCAGTCCCATGTCTGTGCTGCTGCTTTAGCTCCTGCCCCAGTGCTGAGGTCTGGCAGGTGTCTCCTCGAGTTGGGCCAACATCCCATTGCTCTGCACAGTGCTCTTGCTAATCACTAGTGGTGGAATCTCTGACACTAACGAGGGGGGTGGAGACTTCCTTAAGTCTCCATTGAACCTAGGGAGATGCCCTTTCCACCTGCTTTAAGACATCCTGGCCTCCACCCTCCTAGGCCAGCTGGGGATTCCATAGCCATGGCCCCCATCCAGACTGACTCTGCCCACCCTCTCCTTCCACAGGCTGGCTCACCGACCTGGGATTACATCTTTCCCTACTCCTCGGGCCCTGCCTATGGAGACAGCCAAGTCCCCAGCCCTTTCTTCTGCCTTTTCTGACCTCTGATGTCCTTGGGGCCTCACTCCCTGCTCCCTTGAGACAGGCTCCTGCCTCACTTTGTCTAACACCACTCGCCAGCCCCTCTATGCCCAATTCAGACTGGCCCTGCCTTGAAGAGCTCCTAGTCTGGAGGGAGCTGGGAGCTGTGTGTCCTACCAGGCTTCCTTGCCTTTGTGCCTGCTGTTCTCTCTGCCTAGAAAGCCTTTCCAGAACCCACCCACACTGCACTCCATCCTGCCCATCCCTCAAGGCTCTTTTCAAATGTCATCTCACCTCTGAAGCTCTCCTCCTAACACCCCCCACCCAGATATTCCGCATACCCTGTTAGTAATTTGTCCATCCACCCCCTACCCCAACACATTCCAGGTGCTCCCAGAGGACAGGGTCTATCTGATTCTTTTCTCTATCATCCGCAAGAGGCGTGATTTAAAGCAGGTATAACATAAATGAGAGAATGAATGAATGAGTGAATGAATGAATGAGTGAAACAAGCACAAAAGGCCATGGGAGCCCAGAGGAGGCTGAGCTTTATGACGGTGACTCTTCTTTCCCTTATTCCTCTGAGAGCCTCCCAGAGGACAATGACACTTAAAGATTTCTCAGCTGCTCACCCTAGGTGGCCAGGAATCACCCCAGTTCTTCTGGGGCCGAGCCCACCTGAGGTTTTCTCCTGCCCTACACGGGTCCCTGGACTGTCTCTCTTTCAAGAGGTGCAGAGAAGACCTTGCCCTTCTCTGGACAGAGGGAGGGGTAACTGGACCCAGGTATTCTGGAGATGGGTCAGCTGTCTGAGCTAGCTACATTTCACCCATTGCTGGCTCAGATCATGGGTCAGTCTGGGTCAGGAGCTCCTGATCTTGGAGCTCCACCCCCTCACTTTGTAGGGCCCCAAGCCTGGGCTGAGCAGCTTCCACACAGCATCTTTATTTCATTCCCTACCCTCATCCCTCAATAGATACTGCCATAGAGGTCAAGCTATTTGTCCAAGGTCACATTGCCAGGAATTGGAAAAATTGGGCTTGGCACCCAGGGCTTTCTGGCTCCAGAGTCTGAATTCATCAGAGCCTGGGGTGAGGGAGCAGGGCAGGGATCCCCTTGATCTACCCCTGTAACACACACATGCACGCACCTGCCCCAGCCTCCCAGCCAGTGGCTCCCGCCCTCACACGTTCTTACCTGACCAGCCCCTGCTCTCTGTCAGGATGCTCAGTGCCCGCTCAGGTTCCTCACTCATGAATGCACAAACTTGGACAGGGCTGCAGGGAACTCTGCAGGAAACAGGAAAAACAGGTCCCCCGCCTGGGGCCACACCCAGCTTCCAGCATTTCTCAGGGTAGGCAGTACTGTGGGCTCCTGAGACACAGAGAGGTGGAGATGTTGTGGGTTCTTGGTCATGGGAAGCCAGCCAGGACGGGCCCTCCTGGGGCCACCTTCTCTGCTCCAACCTTGGCCTGAAAGAGGTAGAGAGGTGACCTGCTGTGCTGGTCACAGGAGGGGTGTCCTCTGTCCACCAGCCTTCTATCCTCAGCTCACACGCTTTGGGGATGATTGTCCCCAGCTTCCTTCCCCAGGAGCCCCCTTTCATAGGAGGGAAAGGTTTCCCCATGCCCTGCAGAGCTGAGCTGAACCTCCAGTGTCCCTTGTCTTGGTTTTGATTCTGTGCTTCAGCCCCACAACAGAAAACAGCCAATACCCTTCCTGCCCCGTATACACTTGACAGTATCAGCCAACACAGTTTTGCTCAAGCTGGGTCTCTATCTGGAATACCCCTTCTCCCCCTAGTCATTCCTCCACAGGTATTGTAAACACACATAGGCATGGACACACCTAGATACACAGCTACACAGAGACATACACAGTCACACTGAGATGTACACACACACACGCAGTCGTAGTCAGGGCCTGGAATGGCCTTTAGAAACCACCTGCGCCAAACTCCCATTTGACAGAGGAAGTAACTGAGGCCCAAGGTCTCACAGTAAGTCAGAGACACAGGCAAGATCAGAAGCCAGGCCTCTGGGCTCTGGCCCTGGTTTTGGTCTTGCCTGGGAACCCCTCACACACACCGGGCACAGAGCTTCAGGAGGGCATGGTTACCTAGAAGGGACCCCTCTTTGTGGACAGGTGCTAGCATCCACCAGAAGCTCAGACACATCACAAGGAAAAAAGAGCATCCTTTTTCCATCTCCTTCATTTCTCTGCAGTGGAGGAATGGGGTCTGATATAGCAGAGGCCAGGTCCCCAGGTGGGAGTGCCACGCAATAGTGGGGAAAGTGGAGAGAGGAAATGGGTGGCTGTGGGAATAGGACTGAAATAAAGGCACTGGGAAATAACCCCGGGCACTGCTTTCCTAGTGCAACATGCCCCAGGAGCCTCAGGCTGACCTGGGCCAGTGGGCTGGTAGCTATGTGTCAGGCTGCTCTAGAGTCTAGCGACAAGGTGAAAAAACTTTACCTTTTCACCCCACTCCGCCCGGGGTCACACCCTGTCTTGTCCTTAGGAGATGCCTTCGCTCAACAGACTAAGGTGGATGGAACACAGCTCTTCCTCAAAACCATCCTCCAGTTTCTGAGAAGGGTCTCCACCCTTTCAGGTTTCAAACTTCCAATATGTCCTTGACAACCTCTCTCTGCCCCACCCATGTGAAAACCATTGCTCACCAGGTCCTGTCAGTTCAACCAGTGGAATGGCTCAGAGATGGCCCTTTTCTCCATCTCATGGCCTTTGGCCTGTGTTGCTCCTCCACATTACCCCAATCCCCTCACTGGTCTCCTTGCCTCTACTCCTGCCCTCCTGTCCATCTTTTGTATAGCAGTCACAGGTCTTCTTAAAACATGAATCTGACCATATACTATGGAGCTCCAAACCCTCCCATGGCTCCCTATTGCCCTCAGGCTATGTCCAATCTCCAGAGCCAGACACTCCAGGCCCCAACTGGTCCCTGCCACCCCTCCAGACAACCCACCCTCTTTGCCTCATTCTCATCTTCCTGTGTTAAGCATAGCAAAGGCAGTCTCATGGTCTATCTTTGCTCAGAAACACTGTCCCTTATTTTCTAACAGCAATATCATAACAAGAGTTGAATGCTTTCTCTGTGCCAAGTTCCATGTTTGGTGGCTTCACAGATCCCTTCTCATTTAATTCTCAGAAGATTAGGGAAGCAAAATGACCTCCCCAGAGTCACAAAGCTAGAAAATGGCAGAGCTGTGTCCCTGACCACTCCCTCCTTCCCTCCAAAGCCTGGATCCTCTCTTCCAGGAAGCTCTTTGAGCCCCATGGCTCTGCTTTTCTGGCCAGTTCTCTGCCACAGGGAATGCCCTACAGGCAGGGCCCAGGATCTACTCTTCCTGATACCTTTCAGGTGTGAAGTAGCCATGATGGTCACTGTACCCATCTCACAGGTAAAAAAACAACAACTAAGGCCAGAAAGGGTAGAGCCAAGCCAAACATGCAGAATACCTGCCCCACTGGCTTGGCTCTGCCTCTACCCCACCCTGTGTCCCAGGCCAGTGAGCCCAAAGTCAGGAGGCAGGGCTGGGCAGTTCCCAGGCCAGCTGAGGAATTTCCAGGGTGGTTAGAAGACATTCCAGCTCCTCCACTAGGGTGTCTCTGGAATGTACCCACTTACCCGCCCACCTAGCTGGTCTGTCCAGCCTGGAAGGGGATTGTGACCCCTGCTGCTTGCTTCTGCTGTGATGGGAAACAGAAGACCTAGACCGGGAACAGCACTGAGGAGCAGGGGAGGGCACCGGGCAGGTAGAAAATTCCAGTTCTGTCATTCTCAGCTGTGGGAACTAGACAAGTCTCCTCTCCACAACCTAAGTCTCAATTCCCTTTCAATCCAAGAACAGTATCTTAGGAAGACAAGAAGGGCAGGAAACCCATAGGAATTTGAGGCACAGTAGCAAGGTTACAGCCAGACTGACCACAGATTAAGTTTCCCACACTGAAGGCCATTCTCAGAAGGGAGGGGAGTCCAGGGACCCCTAGCAGGAACCAGACCCCACCACGTTTTTTCACTCATTCACCCTTTTACAGAGGTTATCATATCTATGCCAGTCCCTGAACAGGGTACTTGGAGATTCCAAGGTGGGTCACTATCAAGGTTGGCAAGGAAGGCGGGGGGGGGGGGGGGAGATAACACGTGGGAGAAGAAATAGGTAATGACAACTCAGGGTGATCAGGGCTGAAGGAAACAGGAGCAACAGGGCTGAAGCAGACAAAAAGACCCCTAATGGGAATGGGAAGGTGGTCAAGGAAGGCTTCCTGGAGGAGAGGACACCTGACCTGTATTTTGGAAGGGGTCAGGTGAGTGAAGAGAGAAGAAAAGCAGAGTTAGCAAAAACCAGGGCAAGAAGTCACACAGTATATTTGGGGAACTGTCAGTCATCCCTGTGGATCGAGGGGAGAATAGAGGACAAGGCTGGGTTAAAAGACAGGGAAGATCTTGGAAGTCATTCTCTGACTCCTCCCAAATGTCGTCCACAGAGCTGAAAGCCAGTGGGCACTTAGCCTTGCCTGGAGTGCTTTCTGCACTGCAAGCACTGGGCTCATCTTGGGAAATAGCTGAGGGGTAACCTCAGATGTTATCTACAGGTGCCATTACAGTGTAAAGCCTCAGCAACCTCCCCCAGGAAGCCCTTGTGCTCTGCAGCCCCTTCTGGAGGCACTCTCCCATTTGGGAGCCCCCAAGACCCTGGCTGTGGAAGGCACATTTTGGGGTTGAGCTCAGAAGCTCTGAGTGTGTGGGTCTCAGGTCAGCCAGACTGGTCCTCCCACCTTATAGATCAGGCAACTGACAGTCCTTAAGAGGAAGGGCTTACTCAAAGTCTGGTGTTCTAATTCCAGTATTTTCAGTGTGGGGTTTAGCAACTCCACCCTCACCCCAGGGCAGGGCTCCAAACCACCTGTCCTACCCCTGACCCTGCACGGTCCAGCTCAGCCCCACCCAGCCCCACCCAGCCCAGGGCTATAGAGATGCACTGCTAAACAGAACCAGTTCAGAATCACAAGGCCCTGGACTCCACATCAACCCATCACAATCCAGATGCCTCCAGCCAGACTCAAGACACAGGAACCCTGGGTCCTGGCTCCAACTTGGAACTGCCCATGCTGTGCAATCTCGGTCAAATTGGTTCCCCTCTCTGAGCTTGGATTCTTCACTAGTCAGCTGGGGAGAGTAACCGCTACACAAGCTCGCTAATGAAGAATGAGTAAGATAGGGGAACAGGTGGGTGCTCCATGGGGCTAGCAAATCATGCACTGTCCTGAAGTGGGGGCTACATCTACCCGTCATGGCAAAGAGACACTGAAACACTTCCCACCAGGGGGCCCTCCTGGGTGGCCCAGCAGAGGGGCCATGGTCAGAGCAGTCAGAGAAGGTCCCTGGAAGGGGCTGTGATCAAGTGTGAAGAGAAGCAGAAAGGGTCCAGCTTGGAAGGAAAGAGGGAGAATGGAGAACCCAAGGTAGAAAAAGGGACAGAGCTGCAGATCAGGATACAAGTGAGTGTGATTCTGAGACTCTCTCATTCTGAGTGCTTCCAGGATTCTGACTTCATTGGTTCTTATAGTCCAATTCCAAAAGTCTCCGGTTCTGGGAGTGAATGCTAAACGTTTCTTTAATTCTGTTACTCCTTGCTTCTGATAGCCTTTGGTTTTGAGTCTCAGAACCAGAGGTGTCTGGACTCTCAGAATAACATAATCATAAGTCACTTTCCCAAGAGCCACAAAGTCTCAGCAAACACCTGCCAGTGCCCCCATGTGCCTGACCTCAGAGGGACCCTATAAATCCAGACAGGCCCTCGAAGAGCTCCAGTCTGAATGGGGAGAAAGCCACAGGCATGGATCAAGTCTACTTGGGTGATCCACTCATGACCAAAGGAAGCCCAGGGGCCACGGAGCTCAGAGTAACCCCTAACCAGCCTGGTGAGATGGTCAGGAAGGGTTTCGCAGAGGAGGGGTCATTTGAGTTGGGACTTGATAGATGATTAGGAGTTTGTTAGGTAGACACAGAGGTAGGAGAGCATTGTAGGCAGGTACAAAGACTCAGTGGTGTGACAGTGTGGATGGTCTGCATAAAGCCAGGGGTCATGTGAGGCTGCAGTGGAGGGTTAGGTGGCACAGAATGTGTGTGTGTGTGTGTGTGTGTGTGTGTGTGTGTGTGTGTGTGTGTGAAGGGGGTGTGCTGCAGGACTCACAAAGAATGCTGAGGAACTTGGCCTCTATCCTGAGGACAATGGGGTACCATGGCAGGGCTTCAGCAGGGAAGGGCATGGTCAGAATTGACTTTTGAAAGATAGTGCTACATGGAAGGTGGATAGGACAGGGGAGCCTCCCCTAAGGCAGGGGGAGAGGGGAGAGTCACGTGGGCCCCAGAAGTCTGAGGGAGGCCTTTCTCCCAGGCTCCAGTGCCCAGACAGTCACTACAATAACAGTGATAGAGCACCAGGATAGAGGGCCAAGGAGGAAGTAGTTGTCCAAGAGAGACCAGGCTGCCTACTCTCCCAGCAGGGCATCTAGTTACTCATCCTGAACCAGAAATGACTCAGGGCTAAGATATGGTGTGGCAGGGGAGTGGAGGAACTCCTCTGCTCAAGAACCAACTGTAGCTCTCCATGGAGCAAGGCCCTCCTCTTTCACTACACTCCCACTTTCACCTGGTCATTCATTTCCCAAACACTCACTGGCCTCTCTTTTAGCGCAACCTGTGTTGGGTGATGTGGACACACAGAGAAAGCAGGCCTGGCCTGGCCAAGTCCTGCAACTGACCTCTAGGCTGGGTACAGAGGTCAGGATGAGCCCCACAGCCAGCCTCCTCACCGTCAGGCTTGAATGGCTGGGGCGGCCGGGCCTGAGAACACACAGGCAGCCCAAGAAGAAAGTGTGGGCCAAAGGGTACGCCAGACAGGTCCACAGAAGGCAGTTCAGGGAGAGGAAAGATTTCATTAGGGGCACCTCTACCTCTTCTCACCAGATCAACAAGGCTCCCCTAGTCCTGTGGGAAGGCCTGAATGGGCATTATACTATCAGCAGTTGGGTAATCAGGCCACAGCAAGACATAAAGACAGGTTTTCAGGGCAGGATTCAGCCTGAAAGCCAGAGGACCAGGCCGCATCTAGATGGGGCTTCTGTCTTGAATGGAGAGGTATAACCTACGGCAGGTAGGCAGGAGCCCCAGCTTTTACCTTGGGTTTGTGACCTCGTTTCCTGAGCTCCTATTTCTTCATCTGCAAAATGGGGGTAATAATTCCTCTCTACAGGGTTGGTGGAGGGACATTTATAAATTGCTACTAGTAAGCAGAGGAGGCACAGGCAGAGGAAGGCAGTCAACAGTTAAAATTCCCCAAACCAGCATGATCCCTTGCTATTGCACCCATTTTCTGTTATTGTCTTCAAAATGCATTTAAGTCTATGAGCATCACACTTCTTCCCTGTGCATTGCACTTTACGGCTTACAAAGCCTTTTCTTGACCACTATCTTAAGAATCCTCATAGCAACCTAGCATTTGAAGAGTAAGGATCATGATGCCCAATTAACAGATCACAAAACCAACACCTGGAGGGGCACAGTGGCCTCTCTAGGGGCGACAGCTAGGAAAGAAGACAAATCAAAGCACCCAAAGGGTCACCTATGAGGCCTTGGTGATGTTCTCACACTCTTTTAGCTGGTGTTTGGGAGATCCAGAAGCCTCAGAGCCCCATGTATCCTGGGCAGGAGGACAGTCATGGAAGGGCCATAGCCTCACTCTGCAGCCCAAGCTTGGCAGCTATTTATGAGGGTCTCCCATTATGATCCTCCAACCCACTTGGCCCCAGAACAGCCCAAGGCAGGAAGAAGAGAACAGTGACAAGTCATCCATGCCAAGGCCGCCCCATACACAAACTCTCAGTACAGGACCTTACTGACTCCAGCCTCCCTTTAGAAGCTGGCAAGGTAGGAACTGCCCCAAGGTTGCTCAGCACGTTGGAGGCAGAGCTGGGATGAGATAAATCACTTGTTCCCTGGCTCCCTAAGAGAGAGGAAGAGTCCTAAGTGTTCCCAAATTCCTCAGCAGAAGCATCTGAGGGGTCAGGGAAGTGTTTAAACAAGGGGGCAAGGGCTCAGAGTTTAAACAACACCTGGATGGTTCTGGTATCAATCTCGCAAATGCCCTGACTTCCATGCATTTAGCACTACTCAATCCATTCTCCACCCTGAAGCCGGAGAAAGCTTTTTGAAATGGTGTTCTGACCATGAATCTCCCCCTGCGCACAGACCTTCCATGGCTCCCTATTGCCTTCAGGATGAAATTCAAGTTTTCAGTCTGCATACTCTGGGTCCTCTAGTGCCCCAGGACACACAGTTCTGACAACTTGTGCCACCCACTTTAATGACCTGATTCTGGTTTCCCCTTCTTTATAATGACGTGGAACTCTACTGTAGACAGGCCTTCATTGGGGAACTTGGGGCCAGGGGGCAGGGGATAGGTGCTGCTGTTGCTCTCTCAGTTCAGCTCAGCCCTGTGCAGGGCACTGGCAACACAGAAATAAGCCCTAGTTCCTGGCCTCCATGGTGCCTCAGACCTGGGAATTGGAAAGGAGACAGACAGAGGCCGTGACAGTACAAGTGGGAGCAAGGCTGTCAGCACTGGAACTGCAAGATCCCAGAAGAACCCAACCCAGCTAGAGATCAAGGAAGGCTTCCCAGAGGAGGAGACATCTGAGATGGGCCCAACTGAGGAAGATGAGAGTAAGAGGGCATTTGAAGCAGTGAGCATAGAATACGCAATGATCCAGAGGCAAGAAACTGCCCAATGTGTGCAGTAGACCATGCAGTTACTAGCCGGTGAAGAGTCAGGTGGGAGAGGGGCTAGAGAGGCTGGCAAGGAACAGTTATTGGAGGCCTTGAGTCCCAGGCTGAGGGGTTCGGGCTGGGTCCTTGGAAGTCCCGTGAAAGTTTAGCCCAGAGAGAACAGTTGGGATTTGGGTTTCAGAAAGTTCCCTCAAGGGACTGATCCCACCCCCACCCCCAGCCCCAAGCCTGTTCTAGAAGACATTGGTGCGAAACAGGACCCACAAATCAGCTCCTCAAGAGCCCAAGTTCCACATCACTGTTATTTCCCTTTCACAGCTGAGGCCATGAGGCTCAGAGAAGGGATGTGCCTTGCCCAGGGTCACACAGTGGCCAAGGCCCGACTGGAATATAGATCTCTGATTTTCCTTCCCAACCATTCCTACCCACTGAGATAACTGAGGCTTTACTGGGGCCTCACACCGACAATCAGAAGCTCCCCATTATTCCAGCCTAGATCCAAAACAAACCAGGCACCTAGGGCTGTGAGCTCAGGGACACCAAGGATATCATGCAGAAAGGAACAGCTGCCACCAGCTGCACAAGTCCCAACTGGCAGTGCTGGTCCACAGCAGGGGTCCTAGACCTGCAGCCCTGGTTGGGGAGTGGAGGGAGGGCGCTGCTTTTTTCCAGGCTGACCCTTCCTACAGCACCTGACAGATTAAAAGTCCCCTGACAGAGGCTTAACTGTCCTTCCAGGCCACTGTCCCAACCCGCTCCCCCACCTCCAGAGCGCCCAGGGAATGAGCCGACCTCTAGGGGTTCGCGGGTCTCCCGCCGCCGCTGGGGCGACCACTCCAGGGCGCGTGCACTCTCTCCTCTCTCTCTCTCCCTCTCTCTCTCTCTCTCTCTCTCTCACTCTCTCTCTCTCTCTCTCTCTCTCTCTCTCTCTCTCTCTCTCTCTCACACACACACACACACACTCTCACATACTCTCACACACTCACACACACACACGCACACACAAACAAGTTCTACAAGTTCAGCTATTGACACCGCAGGGGCGCACGCGCTCACCCCCCCACACACAGCCTCTCCCAAATACGCGGACACACACTCACCGGGCTATCCGTCCACCCCCCGAGATCAGGCCGCCGGTGGAGACAGAGTCCGACCCGCGGAGCGCTCACGCCGGCTCGCAGCCGTGCCGCTCTCGGCCAGCCCAACGCGCGCGGCTCCGCTTTCCCGGCGCGCAGTCCCCCGCCGCGCCCGGGCCGCACCCGCCGACCTCTCCCCGCCTCCGGCCCCCCAGGTGCCCGCCCCTCACCTCCGCCGGGGCTCGTCCGCGGGCTGCGCCGGGGCCACCGCTCCCGGGTGCCGGCGCCGGCGCCCCGCCGCTGCCGCAGGGACCCACGTGCCAGGGGGCCCCGCCCGTCGGGCTTAGTTCCCACCCAGGCTCAGTCAGGAGGAGACGGACGGACTCTGGACGGAGTCTGGACAGACTCCGGAACCGCCCCGCCCCGTCCCGTCCTGTCAATCCAGCCACGGGCTCGGGACGCTGCCTCCGGGCGATGCTGCGGCCAGGTCAGCGCATCTGCTCGGGCGCTGCGCGGGGAGGGGCTGGCGGCGACCGTCCTGCAGCCTGACTGAGGTTTTCAGGGACGCTGAAGCTTTGCACAGTTTGTCTAGTGCTTGTGAGGCTACTGTCGCCGCCCACCGCGAGACCTTGCCGTGAACCTGAGCCCTCCCCTCCCCGCACCTGCTTAGAGCACCACTCTGAGAACTCGCCTCCCCGGGTTGAGACCCGGGAGGTGAGGGGAGGGGAGCGGAGGGGAAGGGGGAGCTCCTCATTGCCTCAGGGAGGAAATCCAGGCACTCAGGGTCCTGCTTCTCTCCAGCTCCAGAGAGGAGGGTGGAGGAGCCTCCTCTGTGTTCCCTTTGCTTAATCTCCTTCAGAAAGAGTCTTTAGAAATTTCCTGACACCCCCCCCCCCTCCTTTTTGGTCCCTCATCTTGAGCTGCTTCCCTTGAGCTGCCTTCTCAGACTACTCTAGCCACACACACATCACTCCCTTCTCTGCCCTTAAGCCCACTCTGATGGCCTTCTGTGGCCAAGGACCCTTTCCTCCACTGTGAACTCCAGGAGAGCAGGGACCAGGTCTGCCTCCTTCCTACTGCGGTTCCAGAAGTTCCTAGGAATTGTTGAACATGTGAACGGACGGATGGATGGATGGATGGATGAATGTTCTCCCCTCTTTCATTCTGGTCTAGGCGCCAGGACGGTAGGTTGTGGCTCAGCTTTAGCATTGACTCTGGGAGACCTTGCTTGACCCAGTTCCAGTCCCTCTCAGGGCCCCCTTTTCTGTGAAATAGAAGCGATCACACTCACCCTCCTGCCAACCAGTGTTCATCCAAGGCTTTGGATAGCCAGTGCCTGGATGAGTGCACAGTAGGCCTTTTTCTGTGGCCAAGGAGCTTGCTCAGGGCCCTGAGGCCTTGGGTCCTGCTGGGCTCCACATCAGCTGACTGGCACCTGGCTGCTGGCCCCAGGAGGGGCCCAGGAAGGATGCTGGCTGCAGCCTTGCCAAGACTGGGAGTAGAATGGACACACAGCCCTGCTTGTGCAGCTGAGCCGCCTCTGCAGTCCTCCAGAGACCTACGCTTGGAGGACACAAAGGCCTCTTATCCAGCCTCCTCCACCTATTGTCCAAGCTGGCCCATGCAGCTTTTAGGGAACTAGGAATCCCTGTGGCCCCTATTTATGGACCCTAGGCCTTAGGATCCCAGCATGGGGAAGTCTCCCTGGCACTGGAGGCCCAACCAATCCCCCCACCTTTTCTCCCTTCAGATTTCTACTGTGACTGCTATTTAGTCAGAGAGAAACAAGTTCCTCTGATACCAAGAGGAGGACCTAAGGCTCTGCCTCATCCTCCAGCTGTCTGAGAGTGGAGAGCCCAGGGTCCTCCTGCTCCTGCTCTGGTTCATCTCTGTCACTTTATAGTCCAAGAAACTGCATCCCAAAGACACATCGTGTCTGAGCTACCACAACAGGAGATTTAGGTCTGCGGAGTAGAGGAAAGGGACTTGTCCTTGAACTCCACGGCTTTAGCTCCAGGTTCAGACGTTTCTCTGAGCCTCAGTTTCCTCTTCTGCAAAACAATAATAATCCATTTCTCACTGGTCCATCTGAGGTTCTTTTTTTCAGGGTTTTGCCCATTGTCCTGAGCTGCCCCAGTTAGAGGGTTAGTATCCTTCCAATAAGGAGCTGAAAGTCGAAGTCTCCTGCCAGTTTCTCCAGACACTCTCATTACTGGACTTTAAAGATCAAGTCCAGCAGACTCCAAATCCCTTAGCTGAGCTCCCCCTTACTTGGGGCTACCTGAGGAGCCCCCATCCCACTTCAACCTGAGCACCTTTGCTTTTATCTTTGTATTTATTTACATTTTCTGGTAAGAGTTTGTTGAAAAACATGTAGAACTTATCATAGCTAAAAGATTTTAGACCCATTGACCCAGACAGGAAATTGAGGCCCAACAAGCCCCACAGCAAACCTGTTACCAAAAAGGGGACCTGGCCCTGAGTGGATCACCTAGGGCTGGCCAGTAGTATGTGGATTCTTGACTTTGTGCAGGGAAAATTTTCACAACATGAGTCCTGATGACTATGAGAGAACATTTATTAAAGCTGAGAAAAGTAAAGCAAGAAAGGGCTTAGTACAGAAGAAGCTACAGGAGAGCCCTAACTAGAAGAAGCTAGGCTGGGCTGCCCTAACTCACCGGGAAGTCAGAGAAAAGGGGGCCTTGGAAATAGGTTCAGGGGACTAGCCTGCTACGAGCCCACATTGTAAATCTCTTGGCATCCTTTAAGGTTTAGGAGATGCTTGCCTGTGGGGGAAGAAGAGGGGAAAGGAAATGGTTGGGGAGGTGCTCCCCAGAGGGAGAGCACACTGCTGGGTCCTTTGCATTGAGGCTTTTATCTCCCTCCCTCTCTCTCTCTCTCTCTCTCCACCACCCCCCCCCCCCTCGGAGAATCTTAGGGGAGGGTTTTAGCAGAATATTCATCAGTTTTCTAGGTGTGCTCCTCCAGGGTTGTTGTCTCCACTGATTGGTGGGTGCCAGGGCAGGATTCATTAATCATTACAGCTGGTCCCAGTGTCACCCACCTGGTTTTGCTGCTTTTCTGGGTCTGGAGCTGAAATACAACTCAGGCCTGGATGTAATCTCTAGGGAAGTGACCTGAATCTATTCTAAATTGCTTTGTCAGTTTGTTCAACTATGCCTCAGTTTCCCTATTCCACTTGTCTTGGCTTACTGGCCTGTCTCAAACCCACACAAGACCCCATCTGGAAGGGTGAAATAAATAACACCCAGGGAGCCTCCTGCAACCAAGCAGCCAAGGCAGGCTAGTGGTGAAGGCCCAGTCACCTAATGGTTCCCAGTAGCAGGAGAACAGAGCCATGGGAGGGGGAGAGGGAGAGGGGTTCCATTAGCAGCAGGTGAGGGTATAGAGGGCAACCCAGGATCACTTCTCCCCATGCCACTAGGAGGCTTCCTGCCTCACCGACCCTGAGAAGGCATTTGGCTCTTCTCATCTTCCCTCTCTCGCCTTCTGTGATTTGCCCTGAGAAAACCTGCTCTGAGAATCTGCGCTGAGGGTGGAGCCTAGGCCCTGGCACCGCCTCCTCGCTGAGCTGGGACTTGACACCTCCAAGCTCTCCTCTACAGGCCAGGGTGGAGTCTGTGTGCCGCCCCCCCCCGCCCCCCCCGCCCCCCCCCCCCCCCCCCCCCCCCCCGCCTCACACCCTCTGGTAGCCCCAACATCCTCCAGGTGAAGCCCAGCTCTGCAGCCTGCAAGGCTAGGCCCTCCCACCTCCCCACCTTGCCTCCCGCCTCTGGGCCAGCCATGCTGTAGAGCTGGCCCTTCACGGGCCTCCTGCCTGGCACTTGCTGCTCTCCATTGGCCTGCAATGCCTCTTTGTGCTTTTCTGTCCTTGGCCCCTGCTCATGGCTCCCCGACATTGTTCCTCTAAGGCCCAGCCCAGGCGCCTCCCTTTGTGGAAACACCACACTGTTGTGGCTGTTGATATCACCCTCTAATGGGGACTCCTTGAGGGTAGGGCTAGGATTCATAGTCACATGCCCAGCACCTAGCACTGTCCCTGTCACTGGTCAGCATCCAAGACTATCTAGACGAAGAACTCTATTTAACCTTCTTTGTGCTAGTCATTATGTCAAAGTATCTCATTTAATCTTCACTGCGAGGTGGGTGTTGTCATTACCACTTTACATATGGGAAAACTAAAGTTCAGAAAGGGGAAGTTAATGTCCCAAGTTACACAGTGAGTTTGTAGTAGGTCCCCTGGCCCTGGAACTGCAACCTGCTGAATTTCCAGAGTGATGGCTGAGACATGGCGTTGGAACCACGCTGGGGTTCCAGTTACACGGGGCTGGGCTGGCTCCAGCAGCCTCGTCTTGCTTGCTCTCTGGAGGCCTGAACCATCCTGCCTCCCTCACTTACCGGGAACTGTGCGCCTCAGGTTTCCCAGGCAGGGGCCCGGCCTCTGATGCCAAATGCAGCCTGGAAGCTCTGGTTCTCAGCGTGCCGGAACGCAGGCACCCAGGGGAGGCAGCCCTCGAGGCCAGAAGCCTGGCCCAGGCCTAAGCAAGCTTTTGCTCCACCTCACCACAAGTAGGGCCAACCACAGAATTTGTGGGACCCAGGATAGAATGAAAATATGGACCCCTTGGTAAAAAACTAATAAGAATTTCCGAACAGATAGCAGAGCATTAAATCAAGTGCAGGGACTTCAGTGTGTGGGGCTCTGTGTAACTGTACAGGTCACACACCCATGAAGCCAGCCCTGTTCTCAGGTCTTGGTTTCCTCATCTGTCAAATGGGAGAATGCTGACCAGCTGGCCAGGCAGCGGTGAGGGTGAGGTGGAGATGTAAGCAGGAGGTCCAGTGGACGGCATGAGAGTTAGGTAGGGGTCCCCATGGATGTGATTTATTATTAGGTCTCAGCACTGGCTAGCAGACCAGTTCTTGCCAGGACTTTGATTTCTCACACAGCTCCTTTACACAGACTTAAAACTAAGGCTCAGAGAAGCAAAATGACTTGCTCATAGACTCCATGGGAGAAACCAAGTTAGAGTCCTGGCCCTTGTCTCTCGTGTTTTTTGTAACACAAGCAAGAGAAAGAGAAAGAGAGAGAGAAGGGCAGGAAGGAGGTGTGTGGGGGTGAGGTGGGGGGAGTGCTGCTCGGGACAAAGAGGGCCACTGTGCAGACACAAAGACCTGACCAAAGAGGCCCCTGTGGGGGCTGGGCCAGATGGGTGGATAGAGAAGCCCCATGGTGACTGGAGAGGTGCCAGGAACTGCCTCTCAGTCCCTCCCTGGTCATGATGGGGGTGAGGACACCTCATGCAGGCATGCAGGAAGTAGGAAATGGGTTGAGTAGGAGAAATAAACTCAGGGCTGCACCCCTCACCCCAGCCCCAGGCCTCCAGAGCCAGCACGGCCCATACCGCCTCTCTCCAGCTCCTCCCAGGAGCCGGCCAGCGTAAGGAATCCACCCCCATGCCCCGAACCACCCCTCTTTTTCCACCTCAATGAGTGTGGGGCCCAGGCAGCTGACTGAGATAGGCCAGTAAGCCAGGACAAGTGGATTAGGGAAACTGAGACAGATAGCTGAACAAACTGGCAGAGCAATTTACAGCAGATACAGAAGGTCACCTCCCTAGAAATAACATCTAGGTCTCAGTTGTATTTCAGTTCCAGACCCAGAAAAGCAGCAAAACCAGGTGGATGACACCAGGACCAGCTGCAATGATTAACTACCCCCTCCTGCCCTGACACTGACCAATCAAGTGAAGACCCAATCCCCCAAAGGAACACACCTAGAAAACTGATGAATATTCTGTTGAAACCCTCCCTTGAGACTTCCCCAAAGATTCCTGCCTGCGAGAGACAGATAAAAACCTCAAGACAAAGGGCCCAGCTTGAGATCTCCCACCAGGAGCACACCCTTGCCTCCCCCCACCTTCTTTCCCCACAGGCATTAATCTCCTAAACTCTAAGGGACTCCATGAGGCTTGCAACCAGGACAGCAATGGGCAGTGGGAGTTCAACCCAGGCAAACCCCCTGAACCTGTCGCCAAGGCCCCTTTTTCTCTGACTTCTTAGTGAGCCAAAGCAGACCAGCCTAGGCTCATTTCCCCGGCCCTTTCTTGTTTCCCTGTCCCCAGTTTTAATAAATATCCTCTAAAATTCACCTGGATTCGTGTTGTGAAGTTTTTCCTGTGCAAAGTCAAGAACCCACACACTACCTGGCTGGCCCTAGGCAGACCCGTTCAGGGCCAGGTCCCCTTTCTGGTAACACTGACCATCTGACAATCCCAACCTTACAATCCTACTTAGAAACTTCTGGCTACTCTCCAAAGCTCACAGGAGGAGGAAGCATAAGCCCCTCAGTGTGTCATTCAAGGCCCTTTGTGACCTACCCCAATGACCTTTTCACACTCCCCTGTCTGACCTTTCCATCAGCCTTCCACACCCCAGTCATATGGGACTTTTCCCCATTCTCCAAACCAGTCAGTCCTTTTACACACACCCCTGTGCTTGCTCAGGCTTTGCTTCCCTCCTGGAGTTTTACTGTAGGCATGTAGGGGACATTGGTTTAATTAAAGTCTGTAGTTTGTGTATATTTTATTTTTCAGAATTTACTTTATATGTGCTCTATATATTTTTATTTTATTTTTAATATGTCTTTATTGATTTCAGAGAGAGGACGGGAGAGAGAGAAAGATAGAAACATCAATGATGAGAGTCATTGATCGGCTGCCTCCTGCACGCCCCTTACCGGGGATTCAGCCTGCACCCCGGGCATGTGCCCTGACCGGGAATGGAACTGAGGTCTCCTGGATCACAGGTCGATGCTCAACCACTGAGTCATGCCAGCTGGGCATGTGCTCCATACATTTTTATAATGGAGATATATGTTCTTTTTTTAGGATCTATCTTTTGATATTTAATTAGTCTGTTGTTTTATATATGTTATGTTATATATGTTATATATTATATATACACATACATACATACACAATATATAGGGTGTCCACAAAAAATGTATACGCACACTTTGAATAATTATAAAAGCAGTGTTTATTAAAATACATTTCACTTTCAAAATTGAGCTATTAGCTGTTAAAGTGTATATACATTTTTTTGAGACATCCTATATTTTAAATATTGTATAACCATATTTAAATAATGTGTATCCATATATAACCTCTCCAGCTAATAATGATACTATTTTTTTGTTTGTATCAACTTATTCTTCTATTTGTATTTCATCTATTTTGATGCTTTATTATTTAATATATAAAAGCCTTCTTCACTATGGGTTATATATATTTTTAATAAATAAAAGTATCCTCCTTTTGTTCCATTTAATGCTCTTAGTCACAATTTTTACTGTTTCTTATATTCCTCTTACCATCTCCTATTTGCACTTACTTAACATAGCTTTGTCTGTGTTTTTCATGTAATTCATGTAAATTTTTTTTGCCATTTAACTTTTTTATTTAAAAAAAATTGAACATGTAAATGTTTTTTACATGTAAACATGTAGAAAATATATTTACATGTTTCAAAAATTAAAAATATTGGCAAAAAAGGATATACAGAGAAGACTCTCTCTCCATTCCGCTATCCAGTTCCCACTCCTCCTTTCACACCCTAAGCTGGAAGGTGGTTTTTTAGTTTCTTGTGTATCCTTGAGTTTCTTTGTGCAAATACAAATATTTCTACTTGTTTTTTTAAACACAAAATGTAGCATACAATACACATGACTTTGCATTTTGTGACTTAATTGTATCTTGGGGATTTTTCTAAATGGGTATGTTAGAAGCTTCCTCATAGTTTTTAGGGGCTGGATAGTATCCCATTGTACAAATGTACCGTAATGTACTTAACCAGCCCTCTATTGGTGGACATTCAGGTTATTGCCAATTTTGCTAGTATGAACAATGCTACAATGAGTAACCACATAGGTACTTTCTGTTCATGTTGGAAATATTACAGAAATATTATTATTAGATCAAAAGGATTCTGTATTTGTAAATTGGATGACTACTGCCAAATTGCTGCTATTGGGGTTGTACCAGCTTACCTCCCATCAGTATGAGAGAACCTGTTTCCCCACAGTCTCACCAACCCGTGATAATTAAGATTTTGGAATTTTGACAATCTGATAGGTAAAAAATCATATCTCAGCATAGTTTGAATTTGGATTTCTCTTATTTTGAGTGCATCTTTTCATAACAGAAGAGCCATTTGAGATCCATTCATTTCCTTTTCTATTATATCCCTTTGGCCATTTTTCCATTAGGTTGCTGGGTTTACTGATTCCTATTAGCTTTTAATATTTCAGATTATCCTTCTGTCTGTCACCTGAATGAAAAATGATTTTTCCCAATTTATCATTTGTATTTTGACTTTCCTTATCTTTTTCTTTTTCTTCTTCTTGATTTGTCTGTGTGTGTGTGTGTGTGTGTGAGAGAGAGAGAGAGAGAGAGAGAGAGAGAGAGAGGGAGAGAGAGAGAGAGAAACATCAATTTGTTGTTCCACTTATTTATGCATTCATTGGTTGCTTCTTGGCTGTGCCCTGACTGGGGAATCAAACCCATGACCTTGGCATCGGGACAAGTCTCTAACCAACTGAGCTACCTGACCAGGGCCAGGTTTTTCTTTTTTTTAATGTAAAAGTTTTTCTTTTTCGGTCGTGAATTTATCAATCTTTTCTCTTATGGCTTCTGGATTTTGAGCCATCAATGAAAAGGTCTTTATTCCTCCAAGATCTCTTCCCCATGTTTTCTTTTCATATTATTGTAGCTCATTTTTTACATATATATCTTTACTACGTTTGGACACTCTGAGTTATAGTATTTCTTGTAAGCAGCATATGGTCTAGTTAAATTTTGTTTTTCAATGTGAAAATGTGAGAACTGTTGCCTTCAATAGAGAGGAATAGGGTAAAGAAATAAAATGGAGTCACTATAGTCAAGCTGCTAAATTACTAAAATCAAGTAGGCTAAGGTATGAGGAAAGATTCTATTCTTGTTTTAACTAGCCTGAGAACTTAAACTTCTGAACTTTCCTGTCTTGTGTCAATGACTGGATATACATCAAACCTCCAGATAACCCTCTAATTACTCCCTGAAGGGGTAAGAAAAGAATGTCGACTATCCATACCACCTGACATCCCTTATCCAGCCCACTGGTCATCCAGAGGATTACATCTCAGACCAGTCCAGAGGCTAAGGACGTAGGCCTGATTCTACTACAAGAACCCCAGTTTTTCTTTCTTCTTCAGAACACTTCTGGTATTGCCTAGTTGCATTTCTGGTTTGCAAACCCTACAACCCTTGACTAAATCTTTATCATTTATTTTTAGCCAAAGCCTCCAGACTCATTTTGAGTTCATTTGACAATAGCATAGCTTAATTTATTTGTATCTATTTAATAACTGATGTAATCTTATTTTACTTCTTTATTTTTGGGCTTTCTTATTGCTGTTTTTTGTTCTTTGCTATACAGTCGAGATTTTTCTTGTTTTTATCTTCTGTAATTATTAAGAAAGTAGAGCTCTAGCCAAGCCAGTGTGAGCATCGACCTTTGATCCAGGAGATCGAGGTTTGATTCCTGGTCAGGGCACATGCCTGGGCTTCTGGCTCAATTCCCAGTAGGGGGCATGCAGGAGGCAGCCGATCAATGTCTCTCTCTCTCTCTCTCATCACTGATGTTTCTATCTCTCCCCCTCCTTTCCTCTCTCTGAAATCAATAAAAAAATATTTTTTAAAAAGGAAAGAAAGAAGAGGTCTAGTTTGTAGTTCTATAAGCCTTTAGATTAATTAGGTCAAGCACATATATTTTAATTGATAAGTATCCAATTACCAAAGTCAAGAAAAGGTGTCACTTAATGAATAGGTGCTAGATACTGAGCTGGCTGCTTTTCCTGAGTCTTTACTATTGTCAGCATTTTACAGATGAAGAAAGAAAGCTCAGAGTGATAAGTAGCTTGCCCCAGGTCACCCAATAATTTATGATGATCTCCTCTGGATGGTGAGAAATTTAGCAGGTTTCAGCCAGTCAGGGCCACCCCTGGAGCTGGAGTGGAGGAAATCTCAGTTAAACAACATTGATGATAGGAGGGGGGATGAATTCTTCAAAGTAAAATTCCCACAGGGATTTACAATTCACACAATGGACTTCACAAGGGCCTCACAACCCTGTGATATCAAACTCTTGGATTTCCGCCAACCTGACATTTGAAAAATCATGTATTGCTGGAGTTTTTGTTTGAATTTCTCTTATGAGTGAGATGAAGCATCTTTTTCCATGTTTAACCATTTGTATATGCGTTTCCATTTCTATTTATCTTTTGCACACTTAGGAGGCACCCAGCAAATAACCACTATGTCAAAGCTTCCTTGGGTGCATGTTTGTTTTGAGAACACCAAACCAATGACTTTTAGAGTTTTATTCTGTTTCTTATGGAAGATCATTTCGGAGATAAGCTCTTCATCTGAATCTTCAAAACAATTTTCTTCCTCCTTGTGAGTAGGATCTTTTCACAGGTACCCTGGTGATTGTTTTGTTCACACTCTCTACCAGGCAGAAATAAAGCCAAGCCAGGCAACACCTCGTGACCCTCTCAGCTCTATGGTCCATTGCTTAGCAATGGTGGAAGTCTCAGTTCCACCGCGAGACAGACGGTGTAGACACAGAAAGAGAAAAGCTGAGGGGATGGGTTAGAGAGTCACCTCCATCAATATCAGTAATAGCTGGCCCTTAAACTGCTCTACATGTCTGTCTGTCTATCTATGTACTGTATCTAAACTATGCTGCATATGATAATAGTATATATGTACATTCATTTTTATATATGTATCTTTGGATGTGCTTGGATATGTTAAATATATGTGCACTAAGTTTACACACACACACATAAATTTAGTTCTCATAACAACCCTTTAAGATTGGTACTATTACTATTTCTAGATGACAAAGGTGAGGCACAAAGAGGCTGGATTACTCCCCCAAGTTCACACAGCTAATAACTCTGGAACCAGGACTCTATCTAGGCTTTCTGGCCCTAGAGTCCCTGCCCTCAGCCACTCTGGCTTGGAAGACAAGCCTGTGTTGTAGGGGTATGGCCAAAGGTCCTTCTCATCAGTACTGCCCCGGGTCCCTGACAGAGGAGTAGGCAGTGGGGATCAATCCATTTTATCTATGTTGGTACCAGTGATTCTTAACTCATGAATTCATTTAATCCTCTGATTCATTCATTCAACAAATATTTATTGAGTGCCAAGTCTTATGCTAGGTACCAGGGACACCAAGATAAATTAAATATGGTCTTTGTTCTTAAGAAGCTTGCAGTAAAGGGGGAACGAGCACACCGTCAGTTAATGACAGTGTGACACACACTGTCCCGTTCCAGAGGGAGGAGCAGGTGGTGTGTCATCCAAGAATATGTTTCTCAATCTCTTTCCATCTACCATCTAGTTAGTGCAGTTTCTCTCTGGCACTTTGCCTTGTGACCTTCTCTTATCTTTAGTTTATATAGTATCACCACAAGTTTTTGTATTTTTGCATATTTTCCTGGTCATTTTCACAGTGGGCTGTTTAGTCATATCTGCTATCATTTCTTTTTTCATCCCAGAAATGTAGCCTTGTTCCTGTGAGTGGTGGGGAGTCTGGAAGGGGTGCAAGTAGGGCAGGTGGGCATTTTGGAATTAGCACTCTGGCTGCGGTGCGGAAAATAAATTGAAAAGGGGAGATGAGGCAGGCAGCTCGGTCAGGGTGAAGTATGAAATCTGAGCAGAGGTTGTGGCTGGGGGGGGTGGGAGGAAGGTGTGGAATATTAAGGAAATGAAATTAAAGGGACTTACCAATGCATTTAACAGTGTTTAATGAGCATCTATTAAGTGGCAGGCACTGTGTCAGGTGCCAGGAATACAGTAGGAAACAAGATATACACAGCCCCTACCTTCATTGAGTTTAGAAGGCGAAGATGGACAATTGGAGCTTTTACTATAAAAGATGATAAATGATGTGACAGGGGAAGTAGGGAGCACTACAGAAAAACAGAAGGGGGAATGTGAGGGGGTATGAGGGAGGACTCCAGGCTGGTGCCAAGATTTCTGCTTTGGTGCAGGAGTAGATGGTGGTGCCATTATCTGAGCCAGGGAACCCAGAGGGGCAGAACCCCGTGGGCGTCTCTGAGTCTGCCAAGCTCAGGACAGGCAGGAGCCGGGGAGGTGGTAAGCAAGCGACTGTTGACTGATTAAGTAAAAGGGCAGCCCCCACCTGATCCTGAAAGAGGAAGATAGGAGTGGTCCAGAAAGAAACTTGAAGTTGCAGGAAGCCCAACAGTTACTCAATACCCACAAACCGCTAGCTTCTTCTCAGTTACCCAACGGGCCACACGAGGCAGCTGTGACTCTCTCCCAGTGTCCAGCAACCAGAATTGGGCTACCATAGCTCAGTGTATCTGGGGCCCGGGCAGCAGGCAAACTCAGTAGACCCCTGGCTGTTGTGAGGCCACCAGCAAGGGCCCCACAGGTTGTTGGAGGCCTTCCTGGAACTGGAGGGAGGGAAGAACCAGCTCTACAAAGTTCCTGGGGACATGTCCCCAGAGATAGGGGTCCTTCCTCTGGCTCCTGCATCCCTTATATATCCCTCTGCCTTAGCATCAAGCCCCTGGCTCTGGTCTGCCTGCCTCTATGTAAGGGCAGGGACTGGGTGGTGCCCCTCTGTATCCCCAGCACCCAGCCAGGGAACCCTTCTCCCCAGCACATAATAGTAAATGTTTCTAGAGTTGTGCCTTGACCCCCAGGGGCTAGTCTCTTCCACCCTCAGGAGAAAGTCCACCAAGAGCCACACAACCAAAGTCCCATTCCTGGCATGTGGCAAGGATGCCCATAGTTACTACCCTGAGTTCATGGGCTGAGGCTCTGAAAACATCTGACCAAGTGGGAGAATCTTAGAACCTGAAGGGTAGAAAGGCCCTCTGTGGTGATGTCCTTCAACTGCCCTTGTGAGGAATCCCAACTAGCTTGTCCAGGCTCTAATCACAATGCCCTTGGGGCAACAGGAACCCCAACTAGCCTGTCTAGGCTCTAATCACAATGCCCTTGGCAACAGGAATTCACCCCAGCCTGGGACCTGAGACCTGCCTATGTGACTTCTCTGAGGGTCTCCTCTCTGTCTTCAAGGCCACAGAGATGCCACCTGCCCAGGGCCCAGAACAACCCACCAGAGCCAGGGATGGGAGGTAGGAGGGAGAGGCCTCTGCAGCTGTCACCGCGGGCACTCTGCCATCCTTGAGACATGAGGAAGTGAGAGAAAGATTCTTTCTCCAAGGCCACAGTGAAAGTGTCATGACATGCAAAAACCCAACCGTCAGTGGGGCCACATCAAATTCAAGAAGGGCAAGGAATAGGCCATTTAAAGCAGGAAGCTGAAGTGTTGTAGACTGTTTGAGGTGGCATGCAATAATGGTCCAGAGACCTCTGTTGTGTACCAGGTAGGTGCCCCAGTGCTTAATCTTTCTGAGCCTCAGTCTTCTTGCAGTTAAAATGGGTAATGACGCCAACCTGGTGGGCTTGGTGTGTGGATTAAACGAATGTGTGTCAAGGCTCCACCCAGGGCAGCACTAGGGAGGTGTTCAGTGAATCCAGGCTCTCACATGGTGATGTTTGGAGACCATGTGAACTGCACACAGCCCCCCTGGCTCCTCAGAACCCCCCCATTGTTAGCCTGTGTTTCCTGCCAGTGCAGGTGCATCCAGGCTCACAGCCAAAGGCAGCGACTTCGGGACAGGAGAGGCCTGCCCCACCCTGGCAGTGGCCCAGTGCCATTGGCTGCACCCATCTTGTGGTCTCCTCACCCCCGGGCCTTTTCTACCTGAGTGTGAGCTAAGGCTCACCTTCCTTCTCTAGAGTCACTTATTTGTATGGCTCTTCAAGCAAGACGTCATGTGTTTGCTGAGTGTTTGCTGAAGTTTCCCAAGTGCCTGCTGGGAACAGGGCCTTGTGTGGGGAGGTCCAAGGGACCAGAAGAACCATTGAGTGTGGGGACAAGGGGAGGAGGAGCTGGCCACACAGCCTGTCCAGAGCTGGGAAGGAAGTGGACAAGTGAGAACTGCACACACTGCTTCCATGGCTCCCCACATCTATTCCAGTTAACTTCATTCATGACAAAGCTTTTCTCCCCTTAACTGTAGAAATAATGCCTCTACATTACAGACAATTTGAAAAACACAGAAAAATATAAAGCACAAAATAAAAAAATTCTGACAGTCCTGATGCACACAGATAACTGATGTTAAGATTTGGTGTGTTTTATACTAGAGTTTTCTATGCATTTTACTGTATATAGATATATAATTGCATACTCTGCTTTTTTTTCATTTACCATAACAGCGTACACATTTTCCTGGGTTTTTACAACCGAGGCAGTTAAATCCTACCCTGTTAATTTCAGCCCATTATTCTAATGAAAATCCTTAACCTGTGTTGGGATTTGGCGGCCTCTTCCCAGGATAGGAATGGTGCTGGATGCCAGTCTGGAGGAAGAGATGGAGGGAGGAGGAGAGGAATAGGTAAGGAGCTGGGGAAGGGGGGAAGGAGGAGAGGAGACAAAAGCAACACCACTAGGTTCATTCTCTCTGTCTCTCTGCCTCTCAGACTAAATATGCTTCTCAATATTGAAAAACCCCAGGGCAGTCACTTGACCCCCAGAGTCACCTGGGCTCACTCAATGTCCTTCTGAAACTGTCCGCTGCTCATCTGTACACCCAAACCTACAAAGAAGATCACACCCTGAAAAAGCCTGCTTCCCCGGGGACCAGGCCTGCCAACCCTGAGAAACACAGACCCTGCTTCAGCCATCCTGCCCACACTTGAGTCCTCTGCCCACCTGTCGCATGACCTGGTTTCTAGGCCTCTGTAGTGCGGTCACTGCCTCCTGGTCTAGAGTATACCCCAGCATGTCAGAGAGCTCTCAGGGCTTCAGGTGGGTCTGGCAGTGTGGAGCAGAGTAGAGCAATCACCTTCTGCGTTCTGGATGCTGTGCCTCTATTAATGCAGCCTACATTTGCATTTGCTTATTTGGTAGTCATTCATTGCCTTGGCTCATGGAGAGCTTGTGGTCAGCTCAAACTCTGAGCTTCTTTTTGCATAATTGTTGGTAAACCAGTTCTCCCACCTGCTGTGCTTGAACAATCATTTGAAGAAATCTAATGTAAGCCTTGGTACTTTGTTCTCTTTATAGTATGTATTTGCATTATGATTTTTAGCTCTCCCTCTTGGCTTCTTGTCATGGGTGAATTTGATACATGTGTGTCATGTCTTTATACAACCTATTGATAAGAGGATAACCTGAACTGGACCCAAGACAGAAATCCCCTTATCCAGAACCCCTGAGTAAGTTTGATCAACTTCTTAAAAACCTGTGAGGAAATCACCTTCTTAAAACATCCAGTCATGCATAGATATACACACAAAAGAACTGAAAACAGGTACTAAAACAAATACATATATATGAATATTCGTAGTGGCCCTTTTCACAATAGCCCAAAGGTGGAAACTACCCAAATGCCCATCAGTGGATTAATGATTAAAGTATGGTATGCCATGGCGGGTGTGGCTTAGTTGGGCCGGCATCTTCCTGTGCACTGCAAGGTTGAGGGTTCGATTCTCAGTCAGGGCACAGGCCCGGGTTTTGGGCTCCATCCCTGGTGGGGGACATGCAGGAGGCAGCAGCTGATCAATGTTTCTCTCTCTCTCTCCCTCTCCCTTCCACTCTCTGAAATCAATACAGACATATTAAAAAAAAAAAAAGAACACAACAGGTACAAGGGCTGAGGGGAGAGGGGAATAGTGAGTGACTACTTAACAAGTATGGGGTTTTCTTTTGGGGTGATGAATGAAAACACTTTGAAACTAGATAGAAGGGGTGGTTGAACAACACTGTGAATGTATTAATGCCATTGAATTGTACACGTTATGTTGGTTAATTTTATGTTCAGTGAATTTCACTTCAATGAGAAAAAACTGCATCTGCAAAAGAAAAAGTGCAATACATTCAACAAACAATCTTGTGAGGGTATTGGGGACACTGAGATGAGTGGGACCTGCTAAAGCTGGTAGAGCCTAAAATCTTTGAAACTGAGAGGGGGCTGCCCTCTGAGGTTCACCTTCTACATTATGAGTTCCTTTTACTGGTCCTACTATGACCACCACGCAGACTTCCAGAGTTGCTGCCCCTCCCACCTGAGTGATTTGGGCTGGTATGACACATAATGCATCATCTTCTTAGTAACTGCAGTGTAGAAACATAAACTTAGTCACTTGATCCAGGCTAACATTAACAGAGGTAAGTCATGCTGATCTTATATACCCTTGATCTGAGGTGACAAGAATGGTACTTTACCGGTGTGATCTGACTCCCAAGAACTCATAAATCCCATCTAATCATGAGACAAACATCAGGAAAATCAAAATTGAGAGATAGTCTACAAACGACCTGACCGATACTCCTCAAACCTGCCAAGGTCATCAAAAGCAAAGATACTCTGAGCAACTGTCCCAGACCAGAAAGAGGGTAAAGAGACATGATGATTAATTTGAGGTGGGACAGAAAAAGGATATTAAGTAAAAGCTAAAGAAATCCAAATGAAGTATGGACTTAAGTTAGTTAATAATGTATCAATATTGGTTCATTAGTTGTGACAAATATAAACTGTTACAATAGAGGAAATCGGGTGGAGGTGTACAAGAATCCTCTGTACTTATCTCTGCAACTTTTCTGCAAATATAAAACTATTCTTTTAAAAAGTTTATTTTTAAAGTTATAAATATTATCTAAAAAAATGCATCCTTTTAAAATCCTTTCTTATAGGGGCTATGACAAGGCTGTTAAAAAAGAGATGACATATGAAAACGAACAGAGGGGAGTGTGACCTACTATTGTATTAGATGACATTTGTTCTCTGGGGAACTTGATCCCAGAGAGAAAAATAAGGCCTTACCAGATTGCAACCCTGTTTTCCAAGTTCCTGACCTGCCTCTTCCTGACTCGGGAGGACCCTGTAGACACCAATAGCTTTAAACATCCAGACTAAGAGAGTCAGGGACTGTCTTCCATAGCCCAGGACCCACAGCAGTTCTGCTTTTCAGGCCCTGGACAACATAACTCCCCCAGGAGACTTACACCAGGAAGAACTTTAGATGAGGCATCTCACTGCCTTCCCACAGGGTGGAGTTTCAAGGCCCGATGGTTATGTTCTAAGTCAATAGTAGAATATGTTAATCCAACATAATATCTGCAGATGCTCCCACCCACTAACCAGGGGTCATTTCCTTCTCTCATGAGCAAACATTGCCCCATTTGGTGCAAGAGGATATCATAGATGTCTTTGGCTGTGGCCTTTCTCAAATACAAATGCAGGCAAGGGAATTGTAGAAATTAAGAGGAATGGCTTGGAATGGACAACCCTAGATTCAAATCCTGATTCCATCACTTATTCATTTACTTAAACCCTATGACCCTCAGTTTCCCCAACTGTAAAATAAAGATAATAATAATGTCTATTTTATAGGATTGTTGGAGGATGAGATGAAATGAGATAATTCATGAAATGTGCTTAATGCAGTACCTGGTATAAGGTCTCAGGCTTCTGTCAAGGTTCTTAGATGAAGCTGATGAGAAGTCCACAGGCTTCAGGGAAGTGGCACCTGCCACTAAGTGCAAAAGTCCACTTTGATACAGAAGCCAGAATAGAGAGAGAGGACTGACTGGGTCCTGGAGCCAGAGGAAGAAAAGGAAGGGAATTTATTCATAGTCAAACTTGACTCTGAGGGTTATCAGTGAGGAGGCTGTTGCAGACTGGCTCTCAAGGTCTTGTGCATGTCTGCACCCAATAGTACCTTATATTCACCAGTTTTACCTTATAAAACGGCCCACATCCACCCCTGTGAGGACTAGCCCTGCACCAGGTACACCCTTAGAGAGGCCAGGGAGGTCCAAGAAGTGGGTTGATATGGCCTGAGCTTCTGGAGTGTCTGTGATATGCCAGGCATTACCCCTTTAGTTGACCATGAGGACACCTGGGTGGTACACCCAGGGACAGTCAGAGTAGTGAAGTAGTCAGAAATCTCAGGGTATATAGGTCCCAATTGTACCCAAATTACTGTATTTGAAGGAATGCTATAAATGAAAGAACATAAATAGATGATTTGATACAACTTATAGAAAAGGTAAAGGTAACTCCAACTTGCATTCATTGCCTTGGTGACCAGGGAAGTCATCCAGTGGGTACGGGAAGCCAGCATAAGGCTTAACTCTCACCACTGTCTCCCAGGGTGTGCTTGTCAAAGAGATACTCTGCCATGACAGATTTCCGTGTCCTTCATTTCCACAAGTTGGTTACATGGTTACCCAATTCTTTGATGGACTTCACCTCATTCAGGTAATGAGTCTCAATAAAGTCACACAAATGGGGGTCATTTTTTGTCAGTGGCCTGTTTCTGTGATTCTGCTAGTGACTGATTCACACTTTTTCCAAGTGTAACGCACACTCCATTGCATTTAGCTGATTCTCCCAGTCATCACAGCCCGGTTTCTTGATATCCTGAAGGCTGATTTCGCCACCTCATTGGTTCCGCAGCTTCATCAGTTTCTCAGCATGTTCCGTCTCTTCATGAGATTGGTGAAGAAAATATTTGACAAAGTTCCTCAAAGCCACATCATCACAGTCAAAGAAGTAAGACATGGACAGGTAGATGTAGGACACATAGAGCTCCAGGTTGATCTGGCAGTTAATGGCGGCCTCCAAGTTCTGGTAGTAGTTCTGGTGCACCTGCGAGGGGGACTCAGTTATCATGGTGGGTGGCTGAGGAGAGGTGATGGCAGTGGGGGCCTTGGGGTGGTCCAAGGGTGCTGTGAGGAGGTGATGGAGGGCTGGCTTTGAGCACCGGGCTGGGGTTGGGATCCAGTTCTGGTAACATCCAAGCACTGTTGAAGCAACTCTGCAAAGATTGTCCATAGGTGCTTACTGAGCACACAAATGAGAATACAAGATCCCCGTTGTCGATGGAAATTCCCAATGTGGGGTGTGGGAAAGGAGAAACTTTATTCAAGTGAATAGTTTGCAAATGGGGAAATGCAGCCTCTGTTGGATGCTAAAAGGTTGCCTTTTATAGAGAAAGTTCCTGCTCTGGTTCCCAATTGGTCCTGTTATATGCAAATGAGGTATCTAAATTTTCACAGCTGATTGGCCCAAATTGCATGGTCCTGACTGGTCAGAGTCAAGCATTCTGAATGGTTGTTATGAAGAAGTTCTAATTGGCCAGCATAGGTGCAGATGAGACTGTAGCCACACAGTTCTGATCGGGCCAGTCAGGTCTCTCAGTCCCTTGGTGGATATTATGCCAGGAGCTCCCTTATAAGGGCTGGCTCCCCAGAAGCCCAGTGTGGGAGGTTGAAAGCTCAGGCGGTAGCTTTTCCCTGAAATGCAGAGTGCCTGAGAAGCCTCTGTCAGCAATGGCTGCTAGTCTCTGGTTATGAATTTGGGCCCCATTTACCATCGGGAGACTTTCTTGGTAGATATATTCCTTTTTGGGGCTCAGACTGTCTCAAGGCCCTCACTGTTAGCAGGGGAGACATGGCACACCTTGCACCTAGGAAGAAGCTCGCCTAGCAGTAGACCTGGATTGTGGCCATTGGATACCTCGAGGGAGCGAAGTAGTTCCTGGGTGATGTGTGGAGGATTGCGTGAGCCTGGGATGCAGAGCAGAAACATTGCTGCATGCATGCACAAGGCCTAGCTGTCCCAGGAGTGCTGGGGTTGCTGCATGACTCAGGGCAGGGCAGGGCAGGTCTGTGGGCTGGAGGAAGGGTGGGGCACCCAGAGAAAGTGCCAGTGAAACCCAGGAGGAGCCAGCCTCGTCCCTGCCTTCCTGCTTCCTTCCTTCCTTGGTGTACTCCTTCTGGGCAAAGGCCACTGCAGAGGTTCACGGAGAAGCAACAGCTTTGACGGCATCTGCAACGTAAGGAGCAAAGATCAAAATGGCATAAAACTGGAACTTTCACAGTGCCAAAATAAGCAACATCTCAAAGATTATTTTATTTATTTATTTATTTAATTAATTTATTTATTATCCTCACTTAAGAATATTTTTTCCATTGCTTTTCAGAGAAAGTAGAAAGGAGAAAGAGAGAGAAACATCAATGTAAGAGACAGATAGATCGAGTGCTTCCCGCACACATCCCAGCTGGGGCCAGGGATGAAGCTTGCAACCGAGAGGTACATTCCCTTGGCCAGAATTGAACCCAGGACCCTCAGTCCACCAGCTGACGCTCTAACCACTAAGCCAAACCTGCCAGGGCTCAAAGATTACTTTAAAAAATAAGGGCAGCTAAGTGTAACTGAGCTGGAGCCTCAGCATTGGACAAAGCTGGGTTAAAATCCTGGCTTAGCTTAAGTTAAGCATCTAGTACCTAAACTCGCCGGGCAAATCACCCAAACTCCCTAAGCCTTGGTCTCCTCTTTCTAAATCTGGCACTAGAGATTATGTCTGTAGGGGGCCTGACTCATTCAGTAGGGGTTCAGTGAGGGTAGGTAAACATCGCCTGTCACTGTCACTGTCATTGCACCATCCCAGACCACGGCTGTGAAGGGGTCTGGGCAAACACGCTAAATGCCACAGGGGCCTCCACGTAGGACAGAAAGTCACTCACCTTTCCTAATATTGCTGAGTGACTATGATCATCTACTAAAATTGCCTGAGCAATATCCGATGGCCAAGAGGAGAAAAAAGTGTGGAGTAACTGGTCCTCTCAGCCGGCCTCAGGGAGCCCACCCATCCCGCGGCGCTGGGTTCTCAGCCTAGTCCTAGAGAACATGAGAGATGAGGGAGGCCCAGCCCCTGCCCTCCGGAAGTGTGGAATCTCACAGGACAGGCCACCCCCTGAGTAGTAGCACACCGTGACAGGACGCCTCCCCCGGTCATGGTCCACAGCACCTGACAGACCTGCCCAGTTCTGGCTCTTTGCATGACGACCTCTCAGCCTGGGCCGCACTGATCCTCATGCCAATCACGCCCCTCTCCCGGTTGTTCCCCGCACATGCCAGGCCTTCCTGTGTGCTCTTCCCTCCATCTGGAAGGTCTTTCTTCCAACTATGATGGAGAAGGTCTCCTGGGAGGCCCTCCCTCGTCTGTTGTCTCTCTGCACTTTCATTTCTTCCACTGATATTAATTGAAGTCTGCCCTGGGGTAGGACCTGAATAAAACAGGCCCCACCTGTATGATGCCTCCAGTCATGGACTTCTCAGTCCTTGCAAAGGGCAATTATCTCCCCATTTTGTGATTGTTTGTATATCCATCTGCCCACTAGCCTGTGAGCTCCGTGGAGGTGGGGGCTGTGTCTGTACCAATCACTGTCGTGTGTCCAGCGCCGGCTACAGAGAGGATGCTCCGTTGATTGAATGGCTCGGTGTCAATGTCAGACGAAGAACCTGACAGCAGTCTGGGAACTCAGAAGAGGCAGTCCTGATGCTAAAGAACAGCCAAGAGAGGGTTCCTGCAGTGGGTAGAGTTTGTATAGGGGGGAAGGGGGAAGGAACAGAGGAAGGGTGTGGAGGAAGGACGAGTCTGGGCTGTGCAGGAGGTGTGGGGAGGCCTGCCTGCCTTATTGGGAGGTCCTGGACCTCCTGCAACATACTTAACAGAATAGGAATTCAGAACTGAAAAAAACATTAAAGATTTTTCAGCCCCATCGTTCCCCCATATGTGGACTAGGAGACTGAGGCCCAGAGGGGACAGGCACTGGCAAGCTCTTGGGCCCCCTGTAACTCCCTGGCTGCAACTTGGGCCTCCTAGAGAGCAGAAGGATCCTTAGGAAAGGCCAGGGCCCTCCCAGGCGAGGCAAGGCAGAGGGTCTCCACGTTTCTGCTCTGACACGCCCCCCCCAACCACGAGCATTTTCCTGGATCCTGACCCCCCCCCCGAGATGAATCATCTTTACGTGCCAGGCTAGATCTAGGGCAATGCCCAGACCCAGGCTCTGCAGCTCCTGCTAGGCTCCGTGCCAAGAGGAGCTGAGTTGTCCTGGGTGGAGGGGCTTTCATGAGCAGGAGTGGGTGGGTGGGGCTGGACCTCAAGGGAGAGGCTGGCCTTCCAGGTGGCTCATTGCCTGGCCATTCCCTCAGGCCCTTCTAATAGCCAGGCCAGGTGGGACCCTCAGAGATGACTCAGCTGAGGCAGGGAATTGGGACAGGGACTTGACCAAAATCACCCAGACCATCAGGCCCACAATCAGGGTTTTTTCTATCAAATAACCGTTCCATGCTCCCTGTTGACACTCCCACCCCTACCCTGTTCTGCATTTCTTCATCTCACATTTCCCTCCTTGACATTGTATTATGTATTAGTTTGTTTATTGTCAGTCTCTAGTTAAAACAGAAATCCTGTTCACTGTCTCAAGATCCTAGAACAGAGCCTGGCACTGAGTAGGTGCTGAGTAAGCATTTGTTGAAGGAAATTGCCCCTATTACATTTCACTTTGTGTGGAACACATTACATGATGCCACAGTCCCCCACCCACACTAGCAATCCCCACCCCACCCATCCTGCCCTGGGCCATGCATTGCAGCTTCTGCAGGAGCACAGCTCTGTGCTGGGCTGTGAGCTCCCGAGGTCAGGGTCCACGGCTTCCTCCTCCAATCGCAGCCCAGCTGAGTCCTGGGACTGAGACCATAATAGCAAGGGCTGAGATGGAGTGACAGTGGGTTTAAGGGTGCTGCTTGGTGAGAGGTTGGGCTCTCACCTGTCTGCCCCAGAGCACCCCTTTGGACCAGACAAGCCCACAGCACCTAGGCATGGCCAGGGAGCTCAGTCTCAGTGACACCAGACTGACCACTTCCAGGCAGTGTGGCCCAGGGGTCAGCCCTAAGCCAGGAGCTGATGGCCTATCTGCCTCGTCATGTCACCTGGCCTGTCCCACCCCTTGCTAAGCCTCCTTCTGCCTGTCTGTACAAAGACGGCCTTGGGCTGGCTGATCTCTAAGGTCTACCAGCCCAGCCCGCCTTTGGCTTGTTCCTTCTCCACCCCAGATCTCTGTGCCAGCCACTCCTGCCCTGCCCCGGAGCTACTGCTTATCCTTAGGCCCCAGACCCTCCCCTTCATCCTGGTCAGACCCTTTGCTGTCCCTGTCCTCTGTCCTTCTCTGGGGCCCAAGTCCAGGTACTGTCTTGGAGACCACTAGTGGTTGGGGCCAGGGGACTGTTCTGGGGGTGCCTGGGATACTTCAAAGCCATCCAGAGAATGTTACTCAGAGAGGATGTGTCCAGATTTGCCTGGCCCCAGCCCTCTGACCTGTCTCCATCCTAGTCATATTCCCCCTGCTATGTCCAAAGCTGAACCCTGCATCTTCCCCCCACCTGCTCCTCTCAGTCTCAGCAAAGGCACCTCCAGCCAGCTGGTCACCTGGGCCAGGAACCCGAGATCACAGAGCCCCCTCTCAGTCCCTCCCTGCTCTCATCCAGTCCTTGTGATCCCTGTGTGACATCCTGGGAATTGTACACGTCCCACCTTCAGCAGTCTCATACTTCATCTTCTCTCCCCTAAACCTCGAAAGCAGAGGGCTCCTTGACACTGCTCTCTCTGCCTTCAGTCCATGCTCCATGCAGCAGCCAGAGAGGGATCCTACTGGCAGCAAATCCAGCCTCATCACTTTCCTGCTCAAACCTCATCCATGGCTCCCCATTGCCATCAGGATAAAGTCAGCTCCTTGGCCTGGCATTCAAGGTGCTTCTTGATCCGAACCCTGCTAGCCTCACCAGCTCACCTCACAATACTGTTCCACTGACTGCTGAGCCTTCTCCGGCTCCCAGCCTTGGCCCAAAGCATTCCCTCCACGTGGAATGCCTCCTTCCTTCCTAATCCTTAGAGTCTCCACCTGGAATCACCTGGAGAGTCCATGGTAGGGATCAACTCGTTAAGCAGGGGGAATGGATAAACAAGGCGTTTCTCAGGGTGCATGTGTGTGCTTTGAGAGCCAGTCAATATTTATCTATTTATTCACAAACACATATCCTTGTTTCAGAAAGGATTTGAAGTGGGCTGTTAAATATTTATTGAGTGCCAGCCATATGCTGCAAAGCCCAGTGTGAGCATGTGCTGTGCTCACCCACACTCCCACTTGCAGACGCAAGCCCAGGGAATCAGAAGGGTCAGGGCACAGGGCTCCAGGGTCAGGGAATTCAGAGGAGCTGTAGGAAGGGATGGGAAGCTCGGGGAGTGGGGTACAGCGGTGAGAAGGGCATGACAAAAGACAGGAACAGAGGCAACCGAGGGAGCAAAGGCCGGGGGGGGGGGGGGGGGGGGGGGGAGGGGGGGACCACAACTTCCCTCTGTGACCCCTGCTTGCATTTTCCTTTCCTCTTGCCAGGTCAGCTTTAAGACCTGTTCCCTGGGGGACAGGGTGGGGATGGAAGCAGAAAGGCACTGATGCCCCTGCTTGACCTCCACAGACTTCTCTGCGTTTCTACCCAGCCCTGGAACCCAGGGGACACCAGGAGACCAGGGCTCCATCACTAGCTGGTGACTCTGGCCAAGACCTTGGCCCCTCTGCCTTTTTCCAAGGTGCTGAGCTAGAGCATTTTAAGTTCCTGAGCTTCCTGATCTCTGTGACTTCTGGGTTTCCATGGGATTTGGTTTGTTTGTCTGCAAAGGCTGAAAGCAGGACCAGTTCTCATTCCATCCTGCTGGTCACCACTAGGGGGTGCTCTCTAAGCAGTGGAGATGGTGGCCAGGGGTTAAGGATTCTAGTTTTATCTGTTGCAGCCAGAATTGAGGCTGGCCCGGTCCACTCTCCAACTGACTCCAACTGATCGCAACACTGAGTGGCTGGGAACTGACCCAGATTGAGCTGAAGCAGCTGTCAACACAGCCCTAAAATTAGCCTCAACAGGAGTAGGGAGGGGACACTGGCCCTGGCTTGAGGCTCCCACAGCATTGAGGGACTGAGCCCACACCTCACCCAAGGCAGGAAAGGTCAGCCCGAATTCTGCCAGTGAGCCTGCCATGGTGCTGAGTAGGAGAATCACAAGTGGGTATGAACACATTTCAGTAGGGGGATTGAAGGAAGGCGCCACCTGCCAGTTGGTTCAGCTCTGAAGTGGCTCCCAGCCCCCAGCTGGTCAGAGGCCTGGGAAGGACCAGGGAGGACTTTGCTATTTATATTCTTCTAGAACAGGGTCGAGGGGGCCAGCCTGTCCTTCCAAAGCTGAGTTGGATAACCTTACACCTTGGCCCCACTCCCAAGCACAGAGGAGGAGACAGGAGGTATAGCAGCCTCTTATGAGAGTAGGTTGGAGATATGGGGACAGACCCAGGGCCAGCGCCCTCCCACTCAGGGAAAGCAGCTCTGCCCACTTCCCTCCCCCTCCTATCTGCCTTAGAGCTCTGAGGATCTTCCTAAATGCAGATTCTGATTCAGAAGGTCTAAGGTAGGATGTGGGAGAGATTCTTCACGGTTCTAACAAGGTCCTAGATTGGTGTGCAGACCACATGTTGATCATGAATCTTCCTTCCCAGCCAGCCTGGGTGGACCCCCCAACAAGGCTCCCTATCTTCTGTCCCACAGGTATTCCCCAACCCCACCAGGAGAGTTGGCACAGGCGCCTTGGCACATTATAGAGCATGGGCACATAGGTGTCCATGGCAATCCTTGTGGCCCTGTGTATATTGCATGTGGTTTGTTACATGTATAGGAAATGTACAAAGATGCACATGTACAATAGTAATGAAAGTAGCTACATTTTTAAAAATAGCGAAACTTTATTGAACACCCTGGCCAGGCAAAGTACTAACAATGTTACGTATAATATCTAATTTAATTCCCATAACAACTCTAATGAGGTGAGAAAATTGAAACTCACGGAAGTTAAGTGACTTGCTCAAGATCACATGCCTGATAAGTGGCCATCAGAGCTGCCGGTCAGGGCTGGGCGACACGTGCACCCATCTTGGTGCATGTGAGCTTGGGGGCACGTGTGCAACTGAGTGGGTATGGGTGAGTGAAAAGCAGCAGCAAGGATGAGTATGTGAGGGAGGAGCTGTGCACAAGGACTCAGAGGGTGTGCAGGAAGCAGGTGGGGAGAAGGCCCGAGACAAAGGCATGCGTCAGACCAGCCTGGGCTTGAATCCTCACACTGCAGGGCTGAGCTCTGACTTCCTTCTCTGTGAAATGAGTGTAAAATTGTTGCTTCACAGGGGCTGTTGCTGTGAGAAAGAAATGTGATAGTGCATACAAAGTGGCTTGCCCATGGCCAGCCTGACATAAAGTAGATGTTCAGGGCATGAGCTTGTCCTTTCCTCCCCTCTTGCCTGAACTGCTTGGCCATCTGGGAGTGGCTTTTGGCCTGGTTGGTTGCAGCCAGTTCACTGGTTAAGAGGAGGCATCTGGGGAGGGCCAGGGACAAGCAGGGGCAAGGCCAGTAGGGTGGTGTTAGAGTCACAGAGGAAAGGGTAATCCAGGGAGAGACAGGCATCCAGGCTCAGAGCCCGGCCCACTGCCCCTTTGGTTTGGCCCAGACAGGAGAGGCTGCAAGACTAGAGATGCCCCCAATTCAGGAGAGGCCCTCTGTCCCTTGACTCAGCCTTCAGCTATGCCAGACACATCAGCCCTCATGGTTCTCTGCAGACTGTGCCCACTGGGGACCAAATCTCCTCTGGGCTGGGCTGGACGTCAGTTAGGCTGGGTCTTTGGAAGTTCCTGGTGACTAATTTTCTCTTCCTTGACCCATGACCCTAACCTTGCTGCTGGAGCTGGGATGTCCCTGACACTGCCCACACCTGGGTGGCTCCCAGCGTGGGCAGCTGTGAGGCATCAGTAGGCAGACCCCTTACCTACCAAGCAGGTGTGCTGCCTGAGTCCCTCCCACGGTAATGAGCTGCCTCCTGTAGGTCTCTGTAAAATGTGGAAAGTTGCCTTAATGGGCATTCATCTCTTCTGGGACCCAGAGTGAAGGGACACTTAGATGGAACCCCTGGGATACTCAGAAGCAGGCGCTGCAGAGCGGAGCCCAAGACACACTGCGGATGAGAGCAAGCTAAAGGTGGGAGAACAGATTACAGCACTGGTAAGTCCAGATAGCTCACTGCATTCACCTCCTTCATTTCCACGCGAGGCTCCTAAGGCCAAGCGAGGGCCATCACCAGGCCAAGGGCACCCAGAGAAGGTGCACAACCCACCCCAGCCACTCACCCAGGTTGCCGGTGGTAGAGCTTCCCCAGGAAGCTGTGAATGACTCAGGTTCTGGCGCCCTCGTGTGGCACTAAGGAAGAAAGACAGGGGTGTGTGGCGGTTTGGAAAACCGGTTCCTTGGGTGGAGTGATTCCAGTGCGCGGAGGCATCCCTCCTGGGCGATAGGAGGAGGGCCCTCGCCAGGGACACAGTCCCTGCCCCTGCTGATCACAATCCAGTATATGCCTCCCCACCAGGCTGGGAGCCTCCGCACAGCAGGATGGGGCCTGTTCCATCTCATCCCTCGGGTGTGCCAGGAACGCATTGTGAGGGTTTGAGGAAGTGGTTTGAATTGAGTTTACTTTAGTATAAATGGAAGGAAACAGCATGGAATGTAGACAGAGATTTATGCACAAGAATGTTCATCAAATTCATGTCTGTAAAGGCAAAAATTATGCTGATAATTATTGAAGAGGGTGAAGGCTACAAGGGTTTGTTATATTATTCAATTCATTTTTTAGTGTGTTTGAAATGTTTTGAAACAAAGGAGTTAATAGAAAACATAAAGGTCCAACAATAGAAATCTAAATAAATTATGATGCAGCTGTGCAAAGGAATAATATCTAGAGACATTCAAAATGCTCTCATGGAGTGCTTTTATGTTTAATCATAACAGTTTTATTGACACATAAATCACATAACATATAATTTACCCACTTAAAGTGTACAATCCAATGATTTTTAGTATATTCACAAAGTTTTGTAATTATCACCATAATCAATTTTAAAAGTTTCTTCACCACAATGAAAACCACTACCAGTCACTCCTCATTTGTTCCCAAACCTCACCCTCCCCACAACCCAGTCCACAAATCTACTTTCTATCTCTAATAGATTTGTTTATTCTGGATATTTAATAAAAATGAAATCATATAATATGTGGTCTTTTGTGTCTGACTTTTATCACTTAGCATAACATTTTCCAGGTTTATTCATGTTGTAACGTGTATCAGTACTGCATTCCTTTTTATGGCTGAGTAATATTCCATTGTATAGATATACCACATTTGTTTAACCATATATTAGTTGATGGACATTCAGGTTGTTTTAATTTGAAGGCTATTATGAATAATATTGATAATAAAATTCATGTACAAGTTTTTGTGTAGATATGTTTTCATTTCTCTTAAATATATGCCTAAGAATAAAATTGCTAGACCATGTAACCCTATGCTTAACTATTTGAGGAACTGCCAGACTGTTTTCCAAAGGGACTGCACTACTTTGCATTCCCACCAGCAGTGTACAGGGTTCAAGTTTCTCCACATCTTGGCCACATTTATTATGATCCATCTTGCCATCCTAGTGGGTGTGGCCCATGTAATCTCTAATGACATAGAAAATGTCCCTGGTATAATGTTAGATTGTTTAAAAAACAAACAGGCTTTAGAAATGTTTATACAGTGTGATCTCAACAGTATAAAATATATCTACAAAAATTATGCTAAAATAATCTATTAAAGTGTTAATATAGTTATCTGTGGACAATTTGGGGTGATTTTTATTCTTTCCTAAATTTTTGACAAAGTGAACATATATTGAAAAGAAAAAACCCACAGTATTGTGAAAGAAGGTAAGAGAAAATCAATAAATGTTAGAAAGAGAGAGAATGCAAATAAATTAAAACATTAAAATGTATTGAATGAAGTGATTAAGCACCAGGGTGCAGGACCTTGGAGTGGGGGGTCTGAGTGGGGATGGGAGAGGTAAAAGAATCAGGCCACTGATTCCAGGATACGGGGTGTCCAGATGAAGAACCTCATCCTCACTGGGAATCAGGGAAGGTTCAATCAGACAACCTTGCTGGCTAGACTCTGAAGCAAGAGGCAGATTTAGACTCATGGAGATGGGGGGTAGGTTGCAGGTTCCAGGTACATCAGACACAGGCCGGATCTCTGTGCGCACCGCCCACTGGGGTCGCAGACGAGGCCTCCAGTGTCTCTATAGGCAGAGACAGTGGCCTGAGCAGGCCTTGCTCTGCCCTAATTTGGGTAACTGACCTTGCCCAGTGTGCTGAAGATGAGCTTCCTAATCTGTAAAATGGCCAGGATAACCTCCCTTGAGCACTGTGTCATGAGCATTAACTGAAATAGGAGCGTGAAGTAGCCTCCAGCACTGGCTAGGCCCACAACAGGTGAGTGATTTGCTGCAAGAAAAGAGGGAGAGGCAAAGGTGACTCTATGGATTATGGACGGGATGATGTGGGTGGAGGTTTGAGGGGAGGGACCTCTAGCTGGGCCTTGAAGGAGGGAAGGTGGGTTGGCTGACATTCCAGGCAAAAGCAACTGGAATCCTGAGTTCCCAGCAGGAGGCAAAGGGTTAAAGAAGAGGCAGGACTGGGGGTGAGGGTGTTGGAGGGAGGGATGCCAAGTCCTTTCACAATACAGTTTACCACATGTTATCTACTTTTACCAGCTAAGCCCAGAGAAGCCAGAACTGGCTCAAGGTCACATAGGGAGATCCAGGCCTCCCAGTGGAGGGCTCTTCTGCAGAAAGTTGTCCCAGTATTGGGGTGGGGGTGGGGGCTGCAGTGGGAATCAGGGGTTTGCATCTGAGCCCTGTGGGTCTTCCCCTCCCACCTCTCCTACATGTGGCCTCCCCAAGGGACCCTGGAGTTAGAATAAAGGGAGGAGGCAGTTTTATTTTCTTCTTTACTGCTCTGTTTTTTCCAAGCTCTCCACACTGGGCAAGTGTTGCCTTTGTCACCATAGTAAATGTCACATGCTACCGTTGCTGCTTTTTAAAGAACATTTCCAGAACAGCTTACTTAGACTTTACAAAAAGTCGGTGTTACAAAATTTTGCAACTTAGTGCCAAATGTTCCTGGGGGGAAACCTATCCAGGGAGATAAAGCAAATATGGCAAAAAGTTAACAATTGTGGCACTCCAGGAGAAGGATATGTGTATGTGGGCGTTCACGGCACTACTCTTTCAACTTTCCTGTAAACTCGAAAAGTGCTTGGGAGGGAAGGCAAGACAGAAAATCCTATGCACAATGTGAACCCAAAATTAGAAGGAAGGAACAAAGCACAAAGAAAGAAAATCTTTGTGACCTTGAGTTAAACAAAGACTTTATAGCTACAATAACAGAAGCGTGATCTATAAGTGAAAAATACTGACAAATAGGATTTCATCAAAATTAAGAACTTCTGCTCTTTGGAAGATACTGTTAGGAGAATGCAAACACAAACCTCAAATGGGAGAAACTATTGCAAATTACACAGCCAAGAAAGAAATTGTATTCAGAACAACTGCAAAATAAAATAAAATAAAATATAAAATAAAATATAAAATAAAATATAAAATAAAATAAATATATATATATACATACATATATGTACATATAAATATAAAGAACTCTGCCCTGGCCGGATGGTCCAGTTGGTTGTAGCGCCACCCCTGACACCAAAAGGTTTCAGGTTTGGTCCCTGGTCAGGGTTCAGACAGGAGGCAACCAATCGCTGTTTCTCTCTCACATGGTATTTCTCTCTCTCTCTCTCTGTTTCTCCCTTCAGCTCTCTAAACATATCTCCTAGTGAAGATTAAAACAAACAAACAAACAAAAACAAAACAAAAACCCCACAATGAGCTGCCGCTACACACCCGTGAGAACGGCTGAAACGGAAAGGACTGACCATGTCGCGCCCCAGTGAGGACAGGGAGCATTAGGGCTCTCACACCGTTGGTAGGAATGTAATATGGTACAACCACTTTGGGAAACAGCTTAGCAATTTTTTGAAAAGTCAAACAAAAACCTACCAATAACCCAGCTGTTCCACTTCTTGGTATTTACTAAAGAGAAATAAATAAAAGCATATGTCCAAACAAAGACTTAAGCTCAAATATTCAAAGCAACTTCATTTGCAGTAACCCTAAACTGGAAATAACCCAAATTTCCATCACCAAAAGCTTAGTCAACAAAAGAAAAAATATATAGCCCTGGCCTAGTAGCTCAGTTGTGGGTTGGGTCCCTGGTCAGGGCATATACAAGAATCAACCAATGATGCATAAATGGGTAGAACAACAAATTGATTCTCTCTCTCTCTCTCTCTCTTCCTTTCTCTAAATATGTCCTCAGCTGAGGATTAAAAAAAAAAAGGGGGCAAGAGATCTAACTAGACATTATTCTAAAGAAAATGGAAAATAAACAGACAAAAAATGAACAACAAATACAAGAAGATATCCTTGACATCATAGTCATCGAGGAAACCCAAATGAAAACCACGTGAGGCATCACATCCTTCCCTCAAGAATGGCCGTAATAAAAAGTCAGATAATTGGCTGCAAAGATGTGTAGAAATCAGTCCTCATAGATGGCTGGCTGGAATGTGAAATGGTGCGATTACTCTGTAAACACAGCAGTTTCTCAGACAGTTAAATGCAGAGTTACCGTGACTCACCATTCTTGGATATCCACCCAGGAGAAATTAAGTTGTATGTCCACAAAAAACTTGAACACAAATGTTTATAGCAGCATTATTCATAAAAGCCAACAGGTAGAAGCAACCCAAGTGTCCATCAACTGATGAATGGATAAACAAAATGTGGTGTATCTAAAAAGAAACGAAGAACTGATACACGCTTCCCCTCTGGAAGGGCTGTGCTCAGGGGCATGGGCAATGGGGAGAAGCCGCCTTAACTGGCATCAACCCGTGCCAGCAAGGCGCTAATATGCGGCTTGGTGTGCATTTTCTCATTTAAGCCTCACCACATCCCATGAGGTAGGTGCTATTATTATTCCCATTTTATAATTGAGGAACCTGAGACCAGAGTTCAGTAACTGCTTGGAGGTCCTTCTCTTGGTCAAAGGGCTGCGCCTGGGCTCCCTATTGGCCAGAGAGGTCATAGGATTTTGTCCCTAGGATCAGCAGAGGTGGGCCTCTGAGCAGCACAGGGCCACGAGGAGAGGAATTACCATCACCTACCCCAGCCTTGGGGAAGGAGGGAGGCTCCAGGAATCAGGATCTCTAATGGGTAGCCTGACCTGAGGATGGGGTTGAAGTTTGAGGCAGGGGCCCTGCAGCATGGGGGTGACTGTATCAGCCACACATACCCGAGGCTATGGCCTTTCTGTTCTCATATTCTGGCACTTCTTCCCTCTCCTGTCACCCTCCAGCTTGCACACATACGCCCATGCCTTTGCACAGGTATGTTCCCTGGGTATGGAATGCCCTTTGCTCACAAGGCAAATTACTATCATTTTCCAAGACCCAGCTCCAAGGGTCTCGCCCTGGCTCCCACCTCCACTTCACCCCTCTCCATTAGATCATAATTGATTCTTTGACGATCCCCAGGACCCAGCCAGGACCTGGCCCAAAAGATAGTCAATGAAAATTATGGTGATGGTAATTCCTCTCCTCGTGGCCCTGTGGTGCTCAGAGGCCCACCTCTGCGCTGGACTTTCTGCTGTTGCAGTCCCCTCACCACTGAGGCCAGAATCTCTTCTCTATCCCAGCACCTACCTCTGGGCAGCACAGAGGTCCCTTAGTGAGTGAAGGCTGACGGCGCCATTCCCAGTGAGGTTCCTGTTCCCCCGATCGGGCCCCAGGTGGCACTGTCAGCCCAGGCAAGGGCTGCAGAGCCCTAAGCCCCAGAGCCTTTGGCTCTAGTGCAGCCTGGCACGCAGATAAGCAGCAGATTGTCAAACCCTCAAATTCCAGAACTGCTTTCACTCATCCCATCCAGTGTGTCCACGCCTGATTTAAAAGCTCAGGGTGTCAGGGCTGGACTGGCAGTGGGGATTCCCCCTGGCCAGCAGATGCAGAGAACAGCGATCCTTGCAGGGCCACACAGAGGAACCAAGAGAGCCCAGGCCTCCTGATAGGTCTGGGGACGTGAGCAACCTCCCAGCAGCAGTCACTTCATCCAGACTCTGCCACAGTTGGCTGTATGATAGGCCAGCCCCTTTCCCTCTCTGAGTCCAAAGCCTGCTGCCTCCTGGCGGTATTGAGAGCTGAAAAAATGGCTGGAGTGCTGGGTTCTGGTCCTGGTGTGCAGCGCTGGCTTGTGCCCACCCCCCTGAGCCCCAGAGACCCTGGCTGTGAAACGGGGGCTGGACCCAAGAGCTTTGAGCTGTAGGAGTCCAGGATACCCAGTGGGCAAGAAAGGCCTGGGTGTGGGCGGTCGCCTTGGCCAAGACCGGCTGCTCGAGGAGCTGCCAGACGGGAAGCATTTTTCAGGAACCGGAAGGGCTGGCAGAGCCCAGGGCCAGGCTGAGTAACCACAATAGACCCTTGTGTGGAGGTTTAGTTTGGACCCACCCGCAGTCCTGGTCCCTGGGCTGGGGTGGGCCCTGCTTCCTGATCTGCAGCCAGACCCAGCTCCCAGACAGCCCATCCTAGGCCCAGAGACAGGAGTGGGAGATGGGAACCTAGTCTGGCTCCAGAGTGACACCTACCAGCTTGTCACCAGTGTCTGAATTTCCACCACCAGCCTTCCTGGAATCCACTTGCCTAACTGACCTCACACAGAACAAGAAAGCCATCTTCCCAACCAGACAGGAGCCCCGGGAGGGCAGGTCTTGCCCTCTTCAAGCCAACTAAGGGAGCTCAGGATAGACTGTGGGCCAGTCTGGTTCGTGTAGGATGAAGATCCCTGGCTTGGGAGCATTGGGGGGACCTCGGCTCCAATCCTGGCTGAGTATTTATGTCCCCCACTGCAAATGAAAGGGCAGGAGGATTGGTCATATTCATTTGAAGGGACCCAAATGCTGGTGAGAGGACCTTCAAAAGCATCTGGCCCACCCTCTACCTTGGGAACAACTCCACCCAAACCAGACAGGCTCCCCCCACTCCCCCCTCCTCCTGCAGGTTCCTGATCACACTTGTTCCTGGAGTCCTGCCTGAGGGTCTGAGCTGCCCTCAAGACGCCCTTTAGACACCCCTGTGGGCTTTGCACTGTTTTCCCTTCTCTGGGTATCCATGGTCTTGTATCCATCACTCCTTGCAGCACAGGATCCTGCCTGCCAAATGCTCATCACAGCAACAGCTGCTGGGAGCCCTGCCATGACCAGGCTCCCCAGGTGACACTTCACATCAGCCATATCTGTGGGGTCCAGTAAACTGTCCTAAGCATGAAAAGATATAATGCATTGAAGTGGCTGTATGTAAACTGTAAAGCATTATAACAACTATGAATTGCTAATATTTATATTTACAAAACCCCGTACTTGGATCAAATTTTAAAAGGTTTAGGGTCTGAGATAATAGGAACACAATGGGATGTGGCCACCACAAAGACAGACTTGATGGCTGGCTGCATTAGCAGAGGCATAGAGCCTAGAATGTGGGAGGTGACCAACCAGCTCTTCTCTGTAGCTTTGTGCTCGTTTCTCAGGAATGGCTTCGACACGGATGCCCCTGCCTAAGTAAAGTAGTTTCAGACCCAGAGCAAAGAAGAGGCAGAGTAACTGTCCTCCCAGCTAACCAGGGCCACCAGGGCCACAGGACAGCTGACTTTGGGCACTCAAGGAGACAGTGGGGATGTCCCAGGAGGCTGGCCTCAGCTCAGAGTGAGAAAGGCAATGCCAGCAGAAGTGGCTGCTTCTAGAGATAGGTAATGAGAGCAGGGTTGGATGAGCCCAATTGGGAAATCTATGGAGAGGATTCCTCTCCTGCTGGGGTGAACTAGCAGCTTGGGAGGCCCCTCCAGGTTAGAGCTGTGGGAGAGTCTAAGATCCTGAACCAGCCTAAGAATCCTAGCTTCTGAGGCCAATGGTGCCTTGGCCCCAAGCCATTTGGTAGTATCTTAGCAACACCAGAGCCAAGACATCAGCTCTGTTTGTTTTGTGTGGCTTTGTTACAGGGTGTGGATCAATACACCTTTAAAAATAAAACCTGTCAGCAGGAGGCCAGGTCCTGCTGTTCCAAGGTCATTTCTGTTGATCTTTGCCATAGGTACAGTTGGAACCTGGGCAGTGCCTGGAGTTTGCCCTGACTTCTCCCTCCCCCCATGTCCTTTTATTGTCAGCCCTGGGTGCCAAACCCAACCTAGCCTGGGTAAGGACAAGAGCACAGGCTTTGGAAGTGGACAGAACTAGGCTTAAGTTTTTGCACTGCCGTCTACTAGCTGTGTGGCCTTGAGCAAGTTACTTTGCCTCTCTGAACCTCTGTTCTCTAATTTGTTAAACATGTATATGAACATCACCTTCAAGACTGTGGAGATTGGAAAGAATGTGTGTCAAGGACGTGGCACATAACAGATGCTCAGTAAACTTGAGCTCCTTTCTCCTTGCAGTTTCTTCTCCTTGGGAGACATTGGTACAGTGAGAAGCCCTGGGCTGGAGTCAGGACACCTGGTCTGGTGAGTGGGCAAGTCCTTATTCCTCTCTGATACTCATTTCATTATCTGAGAAATAAGGCAGGGGCACCAGATGGTCTCTCTAGGGGCCCTTCCCTTTCCCCAGCCTCAGAAAGAGAGCACTGCCTACTGGGTTTGACTTGCCTGAGTATGGGAAGGAAATGCTCCTGCCCAGGAGGCAGGACCCTAGGAAGGCTGGATCCTGTCCTCACATGCCCTCTTCCCTCCAGACCTTGGTCTTCTCTTCAGTGTAATGGATTGGATGCCATGGGCTCGTTAGCCCCTTTGGATCTGATGACCCAAGGTCCAGGGATCCCCATGGGGTAGGGCGAGGTCCAGGCAGGCTCTCTGTCCATGGGTACCTCATTCATCCACCCACCTATAGCAATATTCTAGAATTCTGGGTTCTTTGTGGTAGAATCCATCTGCATCTAGCCTCGTGGTCTTACCTTCCACGTGTCATCTAAGACCCTGTGAGTGACCGAGACTCCTACCCTACAGTTCCCTTCTCCATGCTCAGTGTTTCATGTGCCTTCAAATCTCTCTAGGCCATCTTCTCTGAAATCATGGGGTTTCTGCTGAGAGGGAATTATCTTGACTCCTTCCTACTCATCTCACAAGAATAAAAAGAATGTCCCTTGAGAAAAGGTCCCCAAGTACTGGGGCAAACAAGCACACTGCCTGCATTCCCACTGTCACAGAAATGTCCCTCTCCCTGAAGCTCTGCAGAAATTCCTGTTCTAGGTAGGGCTATAGGCCCAGAAGACTTTAGTACTTTGCATGTCCTTGGAGAAGCAGCCAGAGTACTTGAGAGAGTCCTGTACTTTGGTGTCACGAGCCCTAGCATTTGAAGTGAGAATAGGCCTGCTGGGTTGGTCTGATTCCAGACAGCTAGCAAATGGCAAGTTCACAGCATCACACCCATTTTGTGGGCTATAAAGATAGGTCACCTAGGATAGTGAGAGGCCCTCACACCTGCTGGGAGCCAAGACCCTGCTTAGGTTCACCATGGGGGGCTACCATGGGACCCTGCACAGATACAACCCTCCAGCAGGAAGAGGGCTGCCCAGGTTGGGAGGCCTGGGTCACCCTGCTGGGCCCTTGGCAGGACCCTGCTGCTTCCTGGATCTGAGTCTTCTCCTGGAGAGGCAGCCAGAGTTATCGTTCCCACTGGGATGGCTATCTGTGTTGGCAGCCCTGTCACTAAATTGGCAAGGCCTGGTTAAGTAGCCCCCTCACCCTTCCCCAGAGGCTGGGGGCCTCCTCTGGCCACCTGCAGTCCTAAGCCCTGTTTCTTATGGACTAGCTGACCACATTGTGCATTACAGGCAGCATAGTCCCCAGCCCGAGTGCTCCTAGGGGAAGGAGACTGAGTCAGCTTCATCCCCACAGCTTATTTTAGGGCTTGGCACAAAACAGATACTAAGTCGTTTCTCCCATCTCTGCCCTGTGTTGAGTCCTCCCAGCACTGACCCATAAAGGCCCTAGCAGGGACCTCTTTCCAACAGAAACAAAGAGGCCTTGGAGTAGGCAGTCCTCAGCTACAAGTGATGAAATGTTAACGTTAGCTTTGGGGCAGATCCTGAAGGGGAAGTAGGGCCCATGGAGTGGGATGCAAAGAGCCCTGTGCAGTCCACCCCCTCGCCCCCAATCCCTCTGCTTATGGTCACAGCCCACTCTCTGCACGGATCCTGGGCTCCAGTCCACCCAGGCAGACTACCTGTGAACTGCCAGATTTCAAAGTAGCCCATCTCAGTGCCAGGTCTCTCCCTATTTTTTCAGATCTCTTCATCCCCTTCTCCCTGGAGACCCTCCAGGCTCCACAGTCCATTGACTGTGGGACACAGAAATGACTGTTTCTCTCCGAGTTTTCCAGCACTCTCAGTTTTTTCTGCTTATCAACTCACCTGGCCCCAGAGTTATTGGTGCTATTTGTCTTAGTTGTCTCAAGAGGCTGCTCTGAGACAGATACCAGCCTCTGCAGCCTCTGTTTCATCGTCTATAAAATGGGAACAGTGATCCCTTCCCTCCCAGGTTAATGTAAGGATTAAATAAAATTAGTCTGATCAGAACCTAGTACAGTCACCTCAGTTGTCCACACACGAGGCAGGAGGTAAGGCAGAACCAATCTGCACTAAAGATGCAGGGACCGCAGGGCTGGGGTTCTCAGCCCTGTAAAAAAGCTCCACTGAGCAACTAAACAACTCACCTTACCTCCTGGGCACAGGGAGGAGTGGCCCAGGGATATGCAAGGCCAAGAGGAGAGGGCAGGCATATTATAACATCTCCAGTTATGGGCGGAGCAAAGATTGCTAACCTCCACTGGGCACTAGTTATGTGCCCAGCCCTCTGCTGAGGGCATCACAGACTCCATCTCATCCATGCACGGCTGGTTCATGGGAGCTGGAGGAGCTGTGGCTGGCACTTGGCCCTTTCCACTGCCCCTACCCTGGACCAGTGATGCCATGAAACCTAGAGGCAGATGAGTGTTTATTTGTAATCCCACATGTGGTGCTCCTCCACACAGTAAGTGACTACACCATGAGAAACGGACCTTTTAAAAAATAAACTTAATTTTGGAAATAATTTTAAATTTTATAGAAAAGTTGCAAAAATAGTAGAGATCCCATATACACCTTACCCAGTTTCCTCCGTTGTTCACATCTTCTGTTTCAATGGTATGTTTAACACAAGTAAGAAATTGATGTTGGTAATTACTATTAACTACACTCCAGACTTTAATTGGGTTTCACCATTTATTTTTACTTTTTGATAATATCTTCCTTTGTCCCAGGATCCCACCCAGGGTACCACATTGCTTTTTAGTCATCATGTCTCCTTACTCTGGTCTCTAACGAGAAACTAACTTTTTAACTGATGATTTTCATATGGGAAACAGGAGAGGGTTTTTTGTGTGGTTTCTTTCATTTTCACGTTCACAATCTCAGTTCAGAAAATCCTCGTCAAACATGACTTTGTTCCCTGAAGCAGCCTACTCATGGTGACACCCCTCACCCAGGACTCCCCTCAAGAGCTCTCACCCATCTTGTGTCTCTCCTTCCCCCCTTTTTCTTACTGCAGGGATATTTCATTCCGCCCTGCCACACCTACTCGCCACTTAACTTTGTCTTTAAATATGTCAATGGCTATTGTTCTGGGAATTATAAAACACCAGAAATTTTAGTTTTAGTCCTACTTCCCTCCCAGGGCAGAAACCTTATGCTGTTAGAGTAGCGAATGGGAAAAATCCCCAATGCAACATTTCCCCCAAATGCATCCCCTCTTCCCTCTTCTCTGCAGTTCCCACATCCCTTTGGGGAATCCTGTGGGTCCAGGGATGCCAACTCCAGGGGCGGAAATATCACCTAAGCTTGACCAATCAGCACAGTCTATCCCTTGGCCACAGTGATTGGTTCAGAAGTGGCCTTGCCACCCAAGACGGTCCAGTCAGAGTGAATCTCAGGACTTTTGCAGGCATTCTGGTTCACAGATGCTCTCTTGCTCAGGTTGTGGCCGTTTTATCACTGCAACAGGCCGTTAAGGAGTTTCAACATGTTGAGGTAGACACATGAATCAATTCTGGATCTTTTTTTCTCCTTGGTCACTCCTTTAGTATTTCCTCTTTTTAAATATTATAGGTAGTGTTAGATGGGCCAGGTAGAGAAACCCAGGTACAGAAACTTACCAGAGCAGGAAGCCCTGGATGCCTAGCAAAAGGCAAAACTGGGAAAACAAGAACCTTGTCCCCAGGGTAACCTGTCCTCCCCAGCATATTGCTGGTCATGCATTTAGACCCCCTGAGCAGTGCCTCCCTAAAGATAACATCTAGGCCTCAGTTGTATTTCAGCTCCAGGCCCAGAAAAGCAGCGAAACCAGACAGGTGGCGCCCTGGCTGCCTCAGGACCAGACCCTGAAAGAGCACACCTGGAAAGCTGATGAATATTCTATTGAGACCCTCCCCTGAGACCTCCCCTCAGATTGCCACCTGAAAGAAAGAGATAAATAAGCTCAGGACAAAGGACCCAGTGCATGCTCTCCAGCAGGAGAGACCCCAACGCCATTCCCTTACATCTTCTTCCCTTCCAGGGGACCCCACGAGACTTGCAACCAGGGAGCAATGGGCAGCGGCAGCTCGTCCGGGGCTAACCGCCTAAACCTGTCTCCAAGGCCCCCTTCTCTCTCTGACTTCTCAGTGAGCCAAAGCAGCCCAGCCTCGGCTCTCCTGTTGCCTCTTGAATGCTCTTCCTTGTTTCACTGTCCGATATTTTTGCTACCATCATGGACCCAATACCCTTTGGCTCAGTGCTGTGTGGCCCTTCCCTTTGGATATCCCCACTCCCTTTTCCTCAAATAAATTTAATTTTTCTCTATTCACCTGTCTGAGATGGCTATTTAGCCTACCCATGCACCACCACCAACCTTAACCTTTCAGGTAGAGTTCATATAACTTTCTAGTCTTGTTGAGTTATTAAAACTTAGACCAGTCTAGTTTAAAGCTTCAATTTCCTATTCAATTCATAACAATCCTCGTCCGAGCTAGAACTGTGACTAGCGGGGCTTGGTGTGGGGTTGGACCATGGTATGCCCAGGACACATTCTGCTCCCTTTTCTGGTCACTAGCTCCTGGGGATGGGGAGGAAACTTGGCAAGATCTCCTGCCAGCCGACTTCACTCTGCAGTGGACAGGAGTCCCTAGACTGACTGGTTCGGTCTGCCTCGGTGGCCTGTAATGTGGTGGTCTCCACAGAGGGGATAAGTATGGTTTCTTGGGTGCTGTTCAGCTCTACCTGGGACCCCTCATTGCCAAGAAGTCCTGCAGGTAGGGGCCTCCTGGCCTTACTTTGTCCCCACCATCTGTCTGTCCTCAGCCCCTCTCCAAATTGAGGGTCTCACTGGCTGCTGGTTGGCTCTCTGATTCCTGCCCCTCCTCTGACCTTCATGTTCTTTCATGTGGAGCCATGGGAAGTATGAGGAACTGGGAGGGGTAGTCCCATTTTCCTCCCAGGGCCACCGTATTCTGGTCCTGACAAGCTTGCTGACATAGGCCCTTCCTTGGGCCTCCTACCCACTCTCTATGCTCACAAACACCCCCTGTCTCACAGGAACATGGCCCAGGACCTCTGTGCCCACAGCCCTGCTTTTTTACCAGATTATTCCAGCAGCAGCACCAGGATGAGCCTGCAGGGTTCCAGCTCAGTGACTGTCCAGTGGAGAAGCTCCTCTCCTTCTGCAGGCGCCCCCAATCTCTTCAAGGGAGCCTCTCGGGTGCCTCCATTCTCTCGCCATCCCCATACACACACACTTACCTTTGATGGGAGAGAGAAACGGTGATTTGGAGCCACTGTTGGTTGAAATGTGGAAGTATTGGCATTAACAGGGGCCTAGCTGGCTGGCAGAATTTTCAGCCTGAACCCTCTCTCTCACTCCTTCTGCCCTCAGAGACCAAGCTCAAGTCCCCACATCTTTGACCTCCCCCAGCACTAGGTAGGTCCCTGTGTGCCTCAGCTCCGAGCACCTCATCTCCTCCGGTATAGGTGGAAAAACAATGTATTTACTGAGCTTCCTCAGAGGTACATCTGCCACAAGGTGGCCTTCCTGGTCAGGGTGAAAATAAATGCTGGAGTGTTTCAAATTCAAGAATCCTTGGCGTTTGTTAGTTTGCCCTTCAATCTGACCAGCAAGTACAGCAAATGCCAATCCCCCTGGGTACCAGACTGTTCCCCAGTGGAAGAGAGGGTGCCCAGTGCTTTAGCCTGAGCTTCAGGCTGCCTCTGAAGAACTTCCTAGTAGTTGCTGGCCTCCTGCCTGCCCCAGCCCCATGTCTCCTGCCAGGGACTCAGACTCAGGAGGCTGAGTGTATCTGTATCCCATCTGCCTCCCCAGTGGGTACTGGCTCTTCCAGCCAGAGCTCTGCCATTTCTTCTTGTGCTCTGAGAACTGCCCCACTCACCTCCCCCTCTTCCTCCTCCCACTTAGTTAACAGGGAGAATTTCAGGGACAATATTATCCAGGGCACCAACAAGCAACAGATGGCTCACTCAACTGAAAGTGGAAGGAGGTGGTTTTATTTATCAAAGGACTATTTACAAAGTGTAGGGGAATCTCAAGTGCAGTAATCTGGAGCTAGTAGCAGCAGGGATGTCACCACCTCTAGGCCTGAATGGCCAAGGGTGGGGGGAGGGGAGCCGTTACTGGAACCTGGAATGACAAAGTCTTTTGGAGTCAGCCTCACTGAGTGGAGAAGTGACCTTTAGTTGAGGAACAGAGCCAGCCACCACAAGAAGGGAGCCAAGGGAATAAATACCCTGTCCTCAGTCTCGTCCCTTCCTCTCTGGTCTCCAGCTGGGATTCTCCATTGGCCAACCTGATGCCAGAAGCACTTAATTAATCCTGTTAATTAAATTGACAATGGTCAGCTTCCTAGGACAGGGTAGAAAATGGAAGGTAACCACATAGGGAATCCAGTCTCCAGGGAATTCTGCTTTTTCTCGGTAAGATTTCCCCATCAGCTGTACCCATGGTTATCTTTTCTAGCAGGACCAGATTCTCCAAGCTGTGCCCAAGCACATCTTGTCCTAAGGTTCATGGCTCATAGTAAAGACCTCAGAGCACTTATCTCCTTCCTGTTATCTCTAAGTCATATGAATCCTGGCACCTCCTCTCATCACTGCATATCCCTTTGAGTGGCACTGCTCATTCCTGCACAGAGACAGAGGCATTCATTTGCAGCTTTGAATTCATGTTTGATTCCTGCTGCCAGAACCTAAAACGTCTTAGTTTTTCCCTACTTCTCTCCCTCTTTCCTACCACCAACCTCTCTCATTCTTCTCTTGTTCCTAGCACTACACGTCCTGCAATCATCTCTCCTTTCTGGTAACATGTGGCCTTGACCAGAGGTTTCATTGCTGTCTGGTAGCCAACTCCACAAAGCAGCCCCAGCTCCAGGAAATCCTGTCTCCGAAGCTAAGGCTAAAAGGGGAAGGAGTGGGGGCCCAAATCAGCCGAGGGTATCTGCCCCAGTCCACCTCGCTCCTTCCTGGAGACACTCTAGTTTCTTAATAAATCATGTGTCCTTCAAGGCTGAATTAAGCATCAATTCCCAGCCTGGGTTCACACAAGGAAGTCTGGGCTTGTTGCTGCGTTGGGTTTTTTTTTTTTACAACAGTCCCCTGAGCTGACTTCACAGGGTGCGTGTCTCCATTTCTCACTGCCTGCTGTTTTGCCATTCCCGTATCTGGTATCAGTGCCTCGATTTCCTTTGGGAGATTTTCCTGCCTGCACTGTCAGTTCAAGGAGTTTGTGTGTGGCTGACCCATCCTCCCAACTCCAGGGCTGCATAAATAGCCAGTTGATCCCATGAGACTTGGTCCTGGAACTTTCCTCAGAAGTATTGGGAAGGTAAGCCCTTTCCAGTAGGGCTGACGACGTCAGGACAGAGCTCTTGGAGGCATATTGCCACCACAAGGGGAGAGTAAACTGAGAGAGAAGCCAACACAGAGGAAAGCAGAGTGGTGAGATAGAGACAAATTCCTGGTGACTTGACTTGTGTACCTGGATCTAGCCATTCCTGAAGCTAGCTAGATCTACTTCTGGGCTTCACATTTATGTAAGCCAATAATTCTGCACTCTCCTCTCATGTTTTGGGGTTTTGTCTATTTGATTTGTTTAATACATTAGAGATGAATTTCCGTGACTTGCTATCAAAATGATCCTGATTAATACAGCTAAAAAAAAAAATCCATTCTTGGTCAGGCAAGAAAAGTAACCTCACAGTCACAACTTCCCTCAGGCATTGAGATATATTCCAAGGCCATTTCTGCCTGGGCTAGATCAGCCTGCACTTGCACTTTGGCAGTGATGGGAGGGAGGGTTTTTGTTTTGTGTTTTTAATTGTGGTAAGAACATTCAACATGAGATTTACCCTCTTGAGAAAATTTCAAGTGTGCAACACTAGAGGTACAATGTTGTATGTTTGGTTCTTTACTTAGGGTAATGATTGAAACCCAGATTCAGCTGAGAATTGAACTTCCCATCAAAAACCCTGGGCAAGGTCCCAAAATGCAGTTCAGGTGTGTCCGCCCTCCCACCACAACCCCCACTCACTTCTCTCGCCAAGGAGCACTTCTCTTTCCTGTCAGCCACAAGGGCTTAGTGAGAAACGGTCATTGTATTAATATTTCTATCTAGAGATGGAATTGGGTTCTACATCAAACAGCCCACAGCAGTTCTCTCTCCCCTGAAGTGACCCCAGGCCCCTCTCCTCTCCAGGGCCTCCCTACCCCACTTTCTTGCCCCCTCTTTTTTGTAGCAGAAATAGCTCTGGGCTTCTCTTCTGTAATCTATTGTAGGAAAGTCTATCACCCTGAACAAGACTTTTTTAGCAAACCAAATCCCCTCGAGCTACTTGGATGTAGCTTCCTTAGAAGTCATGGGGGAAGGGAAGTTACGCATTTTCTGAAACAACTAATTTTTTTTCCTGTCATGTGCTGTTAATTCTTCAGAATCCAATATATAACCCGCTAGTAAATCACCCTCTAACTAGAGATCAGTTTCTGCAGGGCACCTAGAGTCCTTTTAAGAAATTATTTTTCTGCTTAAGTTGGTCAGTGTGTTTCTGTCACTTGCTCCCACGACCTTGCTGAGGTAGTTGGTCACTTCCTTCCCTCAGCCTCTGCTTTCTAATGGGTTGACTCCAGCACCTACCCACTCCCTTCTCTCTGTCCTCCTGCCTCATCTCCTTCAATGGCTTAGCTCCCTCCTCCGATCTCCACAGGAAAAATGGCTGGCCCACCCAATCCCTTGTTGCCCCATTTGGGCAGAGCTTTGTGCCAGCCCATCTCTGAAGTCTCAGCAAATCCATGTGCGGGTTGCCCTTGAGGCGCTCAGCTATAGTCAAGGGAGATGGGGGCATGTGGAACAGGGTGAAAGGAGACCCCTTCAGAAAAATGGCAGGCATCAAAGACACTTGGGGTTTGGTATGTTCAGAACTGAAGGTGACTGTTCCCTTACCTCAGAGCTGTTCACATCACACTTGGAATGTGGCCTCCCATTCCAACCCCCAAACCAGGAGAGTGCCCTAGACTGAATGAGACCTGCCTGACCAGAAGAGAGAGACTGGAACTGGGAACATACCCACAGGGCCAGGTGAGGGAAAGAGGGAGTCCAGAGGACATAATCTTTAGCTTTACCTGCTGACAAGGGGAGCTGAATTGTTCTGGGTGGCCTGGAAGGCAGCACCAGAAGCAGATATGAATGTTTCAAGGGGGCGGTCCCACAACAGTCCACGCAGCCTTTGAAGACAGTGAGCTTTCCATTGTTAGAGGTGTTTAATAAAGCCTGGGTGAGGCAAGGTCTGCAATGGAGAGGATTCCTACAAGATTGAATTGGTTGAACCAGATGGACTTTGAGGTCTCTTCCAGGCCTGACCTTTGATATTTGAAATACTTAGTTGAAAGAATGAAAACTGAATGACAACTTAGTGCTTTGTTGGTTGAATGAAGGTTGATTTGTTTAAAAAAAGTGAATAAATGAAGGAAATTAACTGGTTCTCCAATAAATACAAGATGTTTGAGTGAATGAAGACTGGTTCATTTATTGATTTGTCAAATGAAGATTGATTGGTTGGTTACAAGAATGATTTAGAAATATAGGTATTGGATGAGTAGACAGGTTGAATGGTTTGATGACTAATAGGATTCAATTCCTTGGTTCCTGCCCTATTCTCTTATCTTGCCCTTTATCCTACTTGTCTTTCTTTTCCCTCCAAATCTATTAAAAAAAGAAATGTTTTCCACACCCAGTGGAAAACTTTGCAGGCTAAAGATTCCTTTGGCATAAATCAGGATTTCACCTTAGGCAAATTTGGTTGCGTAGTCTCGTGCCCATTGTGACTTGTCTAACCTGCCTCAGGACTGATGGGAGATCTGCATTTTTAACTTCTTGGCCAGGGGAGTGGAACTGAAGGTCACAGCCGGGGCTGGGCCTTGTTTGGCCCTGAGCCCTGGGCCTCATCTGGGCTCCCTCACACGTAGGCAGAAAATGCTATCTTCTCTGTGGTTTAGCAGAGGGTGCCTATTTGGCAAGAAAATATTTTCCCAAACTTTCAAGGTGCCTAAAATTCCAATAGAATCACACCTTCTTTGCACAACGGAGCCGAAAGACTGTTGAAGTGATACATTCCAGCAACCTATTGTTCAGCTTGTTGTGTTTTGGAGTAAAATGTAAGTGGAATCAGGGATGGGATGTTTGTGAAACTCTATTGGCTAGATTACCCAACTATTACCCGAAACTCCTTAGGTCAATTTGGTCTGTCATCTGAGCTCAGTCTCTCTAAAGAGGTTCAGAGGACTCTGGGCACAGGCTGGATATGTTTTGATAAGCAGAGTGAACAGGAAATAACCTGAGCACTTAAGTACTATCTTGGGCTGTAGACCTAGGCAAGGGGGCATGATGGAATCCTGGAGATGTGGAGCAATGGGGGAGCTCTTGAAGGGTAGCTGTTTAGCAGAGAGTGCCTATTCACAGGGAATCGAAGTAAGGAAAGAGGCCCAGAGACTTTCTCTTCCACTTCCCAGGGTTGTCTTGAGCTGGCCTGGGTGCAGAAAGGGATAATATACTTGTCTCCCCCTCACCATCCAAACTGCATGTAACTGGCATGGTCACTCTACCAGCTTAGGGTACAAATTATGGTCACATATTTCCCCCATTGATTGTGTGAGCTCCCACAATAACTTATCAAGAGAAAGTCCAAACTGCCCCTCTGGAGGCCTTTTCTCCCACCTCATGACTGCTCAAAATCCTTGGACACTAGCTCATTTCAACCGAAGTCACTGCTGAGCACCAGCCTTGTTCCTCTTTACTGCTCAGAGCCCTAGTAGCTATGAAAACATGACTCCAAAGTCTCAGCTCTCATTCACACTCCTGAGCTCAGGCAAATCTCTCCAGAAGGAAAGGCCAAAGGAGCTTCTGGGTCCTCAGCTGCAGAGTTAAGCCTGGTTATCAGTTCAAGGCTCTTTTCCCACACCATTGAGCTCCCCTGGGGACCCAGGGGTGCTTTCCCACTGACCAGTGGAGCTCACCGGGGATTGTTATCTTGGGAGAGCGTGAAATAATTTTGAACCTCACAAGGGAAGGGTCTTCCATTTGTACCCTGGGAGCTCCTTTGTCTCTTGCAAGTATGTTACCCTCCTCCCCAGCCCTGCATCCCATTGATCTTGGGAGAGGCAGCACTTGTCAGCCCACAGAGAGTCCTGTTTTGTTCTGCCAAGGCCTGTTTAAATCTGATAACCTCAAGTGACTGCAAAAGCAGAGAGGACCTCCCCCAAGGTGGCCATCTAAGTCTTCTCCTAAAGACAGAGAGTGAAAAGATTCCTGCCACTGTTACACTTGGCCTCTTCCAGTTAGTACCCCAAAAGGGAAGTGACTTCAGTGACCATGAGTCAGGGACATTTTACATTGTGCTGCCAGGTCTTTCAAAAAGAACTCAGGGACCTCTGGGTGGGACAGGACAGGAAAGGAGAGACCAAAAGAAAGTACCTCACACATGAGTGCCTCGCCCCTGCCCCCCAGCCTCTCTCTCCTCCAGTTAATCACTGCCAACTTCTCACTCAGGCTTCATGTAGCCTTTGGGCAATGTTTCCTTTGATAAAAGGACTCTGAAGCTAAAAATAAGTTGTGGTTTTCATTTTTTTTAACTTTAAAAAATTTTTAAACTATGTCTTTATTGATTTCAGAGAGAAGAAGGGAGAGAGAGAGGGAAAGAGTTAGAAACATCAATGATGAGAGAGAGTCACTGATCGGCTGCCTCTTGCACGCCCCCAGCAGGGGATTGACCCCGCAACCTGGACATATACCCGGACTGGGAATTGAACCTCAATCTCAACTGCTGAGCTACTCCGGCTGGGCATGTTGTGGTTTTTAAAAAGAAAAAAAAAAAATCCAGGCCAAGCCCTGGCCAGTGTGACTCAGGGCATCATCTTGGACACCAAGGGGTTGCTGGTTTGATTCCCAGTCAGGATGCCTGCCCGGGTTGCAGCTCAATCTCCTGTGGGGTCGTGCAGGAGGCGGCCGATCAATGTTCTGCTCTCACATCTATGTTTCTCTCTCCCTTCCTTTCTCTTTAAAAAATGAATTAAAAATCATTTTTTAAAAATCCAGCCCAACCACAGTAAGATACCACTTCACATTCATTAATAAACAGGAAATAACATGTGTCCCTAGCCTGTGGCCCTAGGAGAAATTGGAACCCTCGTGTATTGCTGGTGGGAATGTAAAATGGTGCAGCCACTATGAAAACAACTTGGTGGTTCCTCAAGAAGTTAAACATAGAATTACCATATGATCCAGCAATTTCACTTCTAGGTACATACCCAAAAGAATTGAAAGCAGAGACGCAAACAGATACTTGTATATCCATGTTCATATCAGCATTATTCATAGTTGCCAAAAGGTGGAAACTACTCAAATGTCCATAAACAGATGAATGGATAAACAATATATGTTATTTCCATGTAATGGCATACTGTTCAGCCTTAAAAAGGAATGAAGTTCCATCCTACAGCATGGATGAGCCTTAAAAACATTACTCTATGTGAAATAAGCCAGACCAAAAAAGGGGAAATATTGGATGATTCTACTTATGTGAGGTACCTGGAATAGGCAAATTCACGGAGATAGAAAGTAGAATAAGAGGGTACCAGAGACTAGGGGGAAGAGGAATGGGGAGTCACTGTCATTGTTTGTTTCTGTTTGGGATGATGGAAAATTTTAGAAATAGATCATGGTGATGGTTGCACAACATTGTGAATGTACTTAATGCCGCTGAATTATACACCTGAAAATAGTTAAAATGGTAAATTTTATGTCTATATAGTGTTGTTTTGTTTTGTTTTTACTATAAAACAAAACATATTCTGGCCAACCTTCTTTGCTTAGAACAAAATTTTGGTAGCCCTGCCTCAGCTCAAAGGCCCTCCCTGTCCACAGGCATGATTTCTGAAGGCACAAAACAGCCTGCACCCTCAGTCCCATCAGCTTTACTTGGGCAGTGATATTTCTTTCTTACTCTGTGGCTGTGAGATTAGATGTAATGAGAGATACTGGAGCACCCAGCCCAAACCCCGCACACAAGAGTGATTTCTTCCACTTCATCCTGCCTACACATGGTCCTGAGTGGAGGGGCCCTTAGGTTCCACAGAGTCCACTGCTTCATTGTACAGATGGGGAAACTAAGGCCCAGAGAGGGGGCATGACCTGCCCAAAGCCACACACTTTCCTGACTTACAGCCTAGAGCTCTCTTCCTGGGCTGGGGTGCTGAGAACTGACCACCTTGGGGCTGGGCAGTGTTTCTCTGGGAGCGATGATCTATGACCCCTGGACTCTGAAGGCTCCTCAGCTAGGCCTGGGTGGGGACCAAGTACTGAGAGCGTGAATGATCCCACATGCAGGTGCAGAGGCAGCCGCCCTCCCCCAGCCCTTCCCTAGCCATGCTCCTCCCCTTGGCATCCTCCTCCCTCCATTCTGCCCTCTCCTTCCATCTGACTGTGCCCCCACCCACCTCTCTAGCTGGTACCCCCAGGAGACCCCTTCAGGTACAGGATCGCAAGACAAATTGATGGATCAGGACAGTAGGGTGCCCAGATTAGTATATACAGTCCACAGACTGTCGAGTACAAGCAAAGTCTGCCCAAGGTGCTGGTGAAAACAGCCTTGGAGGGCAGCTATGCCTGGGGCCCAAGGTCAGGGGCCCAGAGGACAGGCATTTCCTCCTACATCATCTGCTTATCCAGGCCTAAAATTCCCTGGCTAAGGGACAGAGCTTCGGACCTTTCCCCAGCGCCAGGCAGTGTGGCATCGACCTATGATCCACAAGATCTTGGTTTGATTCCGGGTCAGGGCACGTGCCCAGGCTGTGGGCTCAGTCCTCAGTTGGCGGCGTGCAGGAGGCAGCCGATCAATGACTCTCTCATCATTGATGTTTCTCTCTCTCTCTCCCTCTCCCTTCCCCTCTCTGAAATCAATAAAGATATATTTTTTAAAAAGAAAAAAAAAGGAAACCTTTCCTCAGCAAAGTGAGAGAGGTTTAACAAAAACCCACTCCCAGCCCCAGAGGACAAACAGCAAGTTTACACTATAGCAATTCTGATGAAAAGCAGTGCCCAACACAGAGCTGATTTCAGAAAAGTTTTGTTAAATTACAAAGCTGTTAGAATGTCATCTCCGCAGTGTCTAAATTCACATAGGCAACAGGGAATCTGAAGGGAGGGAGGGAAGGAGGGAGGGAGGGAGGGGGAGGGAGGGAGGGAGGGGGGGAGGGAGGGAGGGAGGGGGGGAGGGAAAACTTTTACAGTGGATCAGTGCAGACAGATATCAATACAGATCATTGCTGGGGGGGAGGGGGAGGGAGATGAAGCCCTGACCCTGCCTGGGGTGGGGGATCTTGAAGGGCTTCCTGACAGAGGCTACTCTTAATTTGAAACCTAAGCCATCTATGAGAATTGGGCAGGCCCAAGGGGTAGGAGTTGGATGGAGGAAGGTGGTCTAGTCAGAGTGTGTAGCTCTGGCACTGCCTGGGGACCCCTGTGTCCTGAGGCCCCAGTGTGAGCTGAGATGGGGAGGGTATAGGAGAGGGTGGCTCTAAATCCCTTGAGGGAGGGGTGGGTGGGGTGGGATGGGGGAGCCTTAAAGGGGAATTCCACACAGGTGAGGGCTAGGCTCCCTCACCTAGAAGGAGCCCTGGATATGGACCTCCCAAGGTTAAGTCTCAGCTGACAGCCTGGCTGGTTGTAAGAGTTTTTTGGGCTGGTGGCTTTCTTCCTGATGACCTCTAACCCACCTCGGACTTTATCTCTGCCTGCCACCCATCCTCCTGGAGGCTCCACTTCTCCGCCCGTGTCTCTACCTACCAGTCCAGTGCAGCACTGGCCTCAGATGGAGTTGGGATGGGGGGAAGGCTGTGGGGATAAAAGGATAACTCATCAGGGTTTGGAATCCTGCCGTGTGAGAGTCAGAAGGGGTCATGGGGATTGTCTAACACAAACTAACCATTTTACAAATGAAGAAACCTAGACCCAGATCTAGACTCAGGAAGGGAGTTATCCAAGGCTATTCAGTGAGCTCGGAGCAGAGACAAAATTAGAACCCAGGCATTGTGACCCCAACTGAGAGCCTTATTTCTCTGCCCAGGATCTGGTAGGAAGGAAATAAGCATTTTAGCTGGAGCAGTGAGTTTCAAAATTGATAAGTCAGCTTGAGACGCTGCACTAAAATTAAATATGGTCACTTGAGCAGATTCTTGGGAACCAGTTTGCTGATAAAGCCAGACACGAGCACAGGCACTTTGAGCAGCCTCTTTTATAAGACACTTTGCATTCTAGCCAAGCCAGAATATTCTCATATTAGTTTCTTTAGATTATTATTAAAGCGAAGCTACAACATTTAAAAATTCAGGTAGACAGTGGGGAGAAAAGGGACATCTGTAATATTTTGAACAATAAAAATTCAGGTAGAGAATTTTAGGACACTCATGACTGAGGCTGGAAACCCTCAGGAAACTGAGGAGCCTGGTTTGAGAAATGCTGGTCTGGAAGAATAGACAGGTCTGGGGAGGAGGTGGGGACAGGCCAAGTCAAAGCTGCAGAGTCAGTGGTAATGGAGCTCAGTGTGGGGATGGACTCCTGCCCTTTGCCCAGCCCTAGTCCTCTCCCTGTGACAGGTAGGCTTAGGAGCATACTTCTTGTGGTTTTGACCAAGTGGAAATCTGAAGGTTTCAGGCAGAGGTCAGAGTCCTTCCTTAGGCCTCCCTGAGGGATCCTGGGTCCCTTTCTGGGTCTGGGTCTTCATTCGTAATAAGATGGAGTGGACTTGCCTGGAGGGATTGGTAGGGATGGGGTGGGCACAGGAGCACCCATTCATGAGAGCTGCCCCTACAAACTGGGCAGTTTTTCTGGTAGTTGATAGGACCAGAACTGAACAGATCATCTTACCCTTTACTCCTATTCTGAGACATCGTCTTTCTGAAATAATGCAAGAAGAAAAGACATGGCTCTGGGAAAGGCTGATAATCACCCTTTAGTTATAACCCAGAGTTTGCCCCCCTCCCACACCCACCCTGTGCTGGCAGCTTGCATTTTTGTCCATAGATAATCATCTGGTCCTTGTAGTGGCCCTGGGAAATCAACAGCCTCCCTGCCCCTTCCCAAGCTCCCTCAGACCCATATGTTTTCCTTTGCCTAAGAGATCTCAAGGTGTTATCACTGTCTGTGTTTCCATACCTGCCCCGCTCCCAGGGTTACCTCCTTTCTTATTTTTTTTTTAATTGATTTGAGAGGGAGAAAGACAGAGAGAGACAGAGAGAGAGAAACATTGATTTGTTGCTTCACTTATTTATGCATTCATTGGTTAATTCTTGTATGTGCCCTGACCCTGGATGGAACCCCCAACTTTGGCTTATTGGGACAAAGGTCCAACCAACTCAGGGTCATCTCCTTTCTATTCTGTATCCTAGGGCGCAGCAGTTCACCTGGACCACTGAAAGTACCCAAATAGCTAGCTGAGGGAATCAGTGGAGCCTCTCACTGAGGCTCTGTAACAGCTCTGCCCGTGACTACCCAGAAGGAAGCAGATCCAGTGGCAAGTCAGGGAAACCAGAGCTTGTACACACTAGTCCTAAGCATTGCCCTCTGGGGAAAAGGAAGACCAGCTGACCTTAGCTAAGTAAGAGCTAGGACTGGGGCCACCTTTTTTAGTTCACCCTCCACTGGCCTCCCAGCTTCTTTGGCTCAGCAACGCCCAAGATTCCTGGCATGTCTGCCTCTGGCCTTCTAAAAATACCCTGGCTGTCCAATGCCTCCCAGATGTCTGAGCGCTGAGTCTATGATTTCCTTGCTGGTAATGGGTCAGCCCTGACATGGGCAACCAGGGGTGGGTGGCTCAAGTAGCTCGAGCCACTTCCTCTGCCTCCCACTACCCGGCCTCCCAGAAGCTTAGCCCAGCCCCACCTCCTAACCCCTGCATGGCAAGTGGGGATAGAGGCCTGACTGCCTGAACTAAGAGACCACAGAGATCGTTGAATCCATCTTGGAAAAGATGGAATAGTTGAAGTCCAAGGACTTGTCCAGGGCACACTGAGCTCCTCCCCCAGCTGACTCCCAGAACTCTGCTCATGCTTGCTGCTGCTCCATTCCTCAATGCTGCCTGGAGTTCATGTCTGTGAGCCAGATCTGACTTCCCCATTCCAGCTATAAACTCCTGACAGCAGTGATGGAGAGGAGCCCTGTGATCCCCCCGGTGCCTGGAAGAGTGTCTAATCCAGAGCACGTGTCAGTAAATGTTGATCAGATTAAACAATTCAGTGACAGCCAGGGCTGTGCACAAAGCCCTGGGCTGGGGACAGAACCTCTAGGTTCTAGTCCAGGGCTTGCCATTGTGATACTGTTTGCCCTCAGCAATTGCTCTGGCTGAGCCCCATTTTAATGAGAGATGAATGAGATGGTATCCAAGGGCTGGGTCAGCCCTGCTGTCCTGAAGCCGTGAGCTGCTGGCCTGTAGCGTATTCCTGTCCCTTCCTCTGCTCCACTGTGTGTGGGCGAGATGGCATGTCTTGCTGGTTCCACCCAGCTCCAGGCTCTCAGCTTCTGCTCCTCCCTCATGCCTCTGACCATCCCACCTCTGGTCCCAGCCCCCAAGGCCCAGCTCTTCCAGTGGTGCCATCCTCTGACTCCACTGCTAGATGCCTTGGAGTGAATATCCCACTCCACCTTCGCATACTAACCATGTGATCTTGGGTGAGGCATTGACCTTCTCTGAGCCTCAGTTTTATCACCTCTACAATGGAGATAATAAGGCCACCTTAGAGGAACGTTAGGAGGAGCAAAGGAGATTTTACATCTCAGATTTTAGTTAGCAAATCTTCTCCTGCAGAAAGCCTTCCTTGATTTCCCAGAATGGTTCTCCAGTTGTATCCTTTCCTCCCCCGACACCATGTCCACAGTGGATGGTCATTGTCTCTCTATGTATCTATATGCAACTATGAATTAGGGTTGTGCAGGGGTTCACGAGGCCAGGAGTCCCCAGGGCCCAGTACAGTCTTCACAGGTGAAATGCATGGGAAGTTTGTTGACCAACAAAGTGAGTGAATAAAGCCTGGGGGGGAAAGGCAAGTATGGTGCAGAAGTCAGGGAGTCTGGTCTAGGAGGGGCCTTCTTGATAGTGGGCTCTGATGGTAGTAATATAGAGAGTTCCTTGGAGCCCTCCTCTCACTTCTCTGGTGAACTCATCCTTCAAGATCCTGGGAAACATGTTCTTCTCTGAGAATCCTGGTCACTTTCTCTCCTGGGCCCACAACATACTCCACTGTAGGATTTCTTTACATGTGTGTCTCCCTCCTCGGATGGTGAGTTCTCTGAAGGCAAAATCCCATTGTATCTTACATACCAAACACTGGGTTCAGGGGAAAACTAGATGGAGAAAATGATTTCTGAATCTAACTTAGGGTTGAACTGTCTGATCTTTTTTTTTTTTTAATTTTATTTTTCAATTATAGTTTATAATCAATATTATTTTGTATTAGTTTCAGGTGTACAGCATAGTGGTTAGAAAATCATATACTTTACAGAGTGGTTCCCCAATATTTCAAGTACCCACCTGGCACAGTACATAGTGATTAGAATATTATTGACTGTATTTCCTATGCTGTACTTTACATGCCTGTGACTGTTTTGTTACTACCAATTTGTACTTCTGAGTCCCTTCACCTTTTTTACCCAGAGCTCAAATGCCCTCCTCTCTGGCAACCATCAGTCTGATCTCTGTATATATGAGTCTGTTTCTATTGTGTTTGTTTATTTTGAGATTATTCTTGTATATGGTTTAAAGAGGTTGTATAGTTTCATATTTTTGTGGGTATCTGTCCAATTTTCCCAACACAATTTATTGAATAGACTACCTTTAACTCATTGTATGTTCTTGCGTCCTTTGCCATATATTAATTGACAATAGAGGCTTGGGTTTATTTCTGAGCTCTCTATTATGTCCCGTTGATCTATGTGTCTATTTTTAGCCAGAACCATGCTGTTTTGATTATGATAGCCTTGTAGTATAGTTTGATATCAGGTTGTGTGATCCCTCCAACTTTGTTCTTCTTTCTCAAGACTGCTGTGGCTCTTCAGGGTCTTTTGTGGTTCCATATAAATTTTTAGATTTGTTCTAGTTCTATGAAAAATTTCACTGGTATTTTGATAGGAATTGTGTTGAATCTATAGATTGCTTTAGGTAGTATGGGCATTTCAATGACGTTAATTCTTCCTATACAACAGCACAGTATATGCTTCCATTTATTTGTATCTTCTTTAATTTCTTTCTTCAGTGTCTTATAATTTTCTGAGTACAGGTCTTTTACCTCCTTGGTTATATTTGTTCCTAGGTATTTTATTTTATTTTTTGATGCAGTTGTAAATGGGATTATTTTCTTAGTTTCTCTTTCTGATACGACTGCCTGATCTTTAATGCCCTTCTCAGCCTTGAGAATATTAAGTTACCGAAGTTAGAGGAGTGGAGGGGCAAGCTATTGTCTTCCTCCTTCCAGAGGAACCCTCCAAGCATGTGTGGGGTAAGTGTGAGCTGGTGATTGATAAAGAGTGCCTGACAGTTTTTCTCTGCTGAGGAAGGGCCACGGAAACCAGACTTTAGGCATAAAAGGTCCCTGGATACCCTGAAGTTGTTCCTCAAGCCCTTGATCTGAGCCCATTTACTTATATTTTACACATCAGTTTTATGCCCTTGGTGATCTGGTTACAAATAATTTAAAGGTTAATCGGCAGCCAGGTTGGGGTGAGAATTGCTTTTGCAGGCAGGCAGGCTGGCACCCACTGAGGCAGCAGAGAGAAGCACCTGATGGGCTGGTAGAAGGGAGATAGAAAAACAAAACAATATTACACGGGTAAAGTACTTCAGAGCAACACAGACTGTGACCACTTAGTTCAGGGTCAGGCCTCTCTACTAATAAATGCCCCTGAGTACTTCACTGAATTTTTGCTCTGGGAAAATCCTATTTTGACCTCAGTCTCCCCATCTGTAAAGTGAACAGGTTCCATCAAGGGCTCTGAGAGTTTATGGTTATGTAAGAGTTTCCTCATGTGAGGCCTTTCACTCCCCCAACTATTTGGGTCAAATGAGGTTTCGTTAAGGTCAAGACTTCAATCTCCCGGGATTTGGGATAATTAGGCTTTCTTGCTACAAACCCCCAAGGGTGAAGACTATCTTGGGCTATCTGGGCTGGGCTCCCAAGAGGAAATAAAACTGCCCAGAAGCTGGAACAGAGACTGTGGCCCTTGTTCTGGTTGCTGCCTATGGAAGGGGTGAAAAGGAAGCCAGGCTTTGAGTGAAACGGAAGTGCCTGAAGTCTGACAGTTGTTCTCAGCACTCTGCAGCCGGGGGGAAGTAAAACTGTCTGGGCGTCTGGCAACTTCCACCCTGAAAGCCCATGGGACAGCAACAGGTGTGGCCTGGTACAGGCCTGCTCTCTGGTCCAGAGCTGTGGCCCTGGCTAAGGGAGGTCCCTGGAGAGTAGGCTGGCTCAAGGGCTTGAGGGAGAACAGAGGGAAAAGCTGGTTCATGACCTTGGGCAAATCTCTGTGCCTCTTTGGGCCTAGTTTCCCCACTTGCAAAAATGGAGTTTGGGTTAAATTTGCCTGTGCCACAAGGATTTCTGGAATGATGGGCACTGGAGATAGAAAGACAAATTGGTGACAAGGAACCTAGCCTGTTATCTTGCTGACAAGGTACTCACAGCCTGATGGGAGATAGATACAGAATTATGGGATAATCATAATTGTTAATGCATGTATAGGTGCTGAAATCTCTCCACAGAAAGCACTTAGTCTTGCCCGGGGGCTCAGGGAGAGTTTCAGAGAAGGTTAGGTGATTTGCCCAAGGCCACAGAGCTAAAAACCAGTCCAGCTGGGCCAAAGACTGAAAAAGAAGGGGAGTTCAGAAAAAGACATAACTAAATAGAAGTCTAATCAGCTTGTGCTTAGTGCTGTCATCAAGATCTAAACAAGGTTGTGGAGACTCCGAGGCAGGTGGATTTATTCTGACCTGGAGGCAGGAGGAAGGCTCTACAGAAGCAGGCGTTCTGAGCTGGGGTTTGAAAGATGAATATGATTTTATCAGGCAGAGAAAATAGGGAAAGGCTGAAGGCAGAGGGAATGGCATATTCAGAAGTATGAAGTTGCTAAAAGAACCTAACGAGTTCTGGAAAAGTGCACATATGTGTTGTGTTTGGAACAAAGGACACCTAAAATGGTGAGACTGAGAGATGAGGTCAGGTAGGCCAGTAGAAGTCATGCAGTGAAGGGCCTAGAATGTCACTTTAAAAGCTTGGGCTTAATTTATAGAACAGGGAGAGCCATAGAAGGTTCTTGAGCAGAGGAGTGCATGGTCAAAATAGCACATTAGAAGGCTTGCTCTAGCTGCTAGGAGTACAGAAGCTAGGACAGAGCTGAGTTGGGGAAGAGGCAGGAACGATGGCCAGGAGGTGGTGACAGAGGATGAGGGTACATACCTAGGTCAGTGTCAGGCCCAACTTCTGTCAAGAAATTGAAACTTGCCCGGCCGGACATGGCTCAACCATTGAGCATTGACCTAGGATCCAGGAGGTCGGGGTTCAATTCCCAGTCTGGGCACATGCAGGGTTGTGGGCTCGATCCCCAGTAGGGGGCGTGCAAGAGGCAGCCAATCAATTACTCTCTCATATTGATGTTTCTCTCTCTCTCTCCCCCTCTCCCTTCTTCTCTCTGAAATCAATAAAAGATATATTTAAAAAAAAAAAAAAGAAAAAAGAAATTGAAACTTTAGGAGCCTACAGAGGTATGGAGAAAACAAGAATTGAAACCTAGACACTGCTATGGCTCTGGTCTGGGCAGGTGCAGTTAGCTAGGGAAGTGAAAAGTTTGGGGTGACTGGCAGCCCTCAGGCAGGAGCCCTGTTCCAGGAGAGGGCAGGGTGAGGGGCATGTTCTGAGGGAGGCCAAGGGGCAGCCAGCTACTGACCGTTGTGTGCTCCACCAAGTCCCTGCCCCTGGCTCCTGCCCTCTGGGATCCCACTTCCTTCTGCCAACCCTTTGCTGAACTCTCTCCTAAAGTAAGCTTTTCTTTTCTCTCCTTTCTGCTTATCCAGCACCCCATGGTTTCTCATCAGGCCCTGTCCAGCCCTCCAGGGAGCCTGCCCTGAGCAGCGAGTATTCCTGCTTTCCGTGGCTCTGCCACCTACCCTGCCCGAGTGGTGGCATGACCATGTTCTGTCTTGAGGCTCATCTTGTTCTGAGGTCTTGGCTTACCACACAAATCACTGTTACATTGCTGTAGGTGCCCTTCTCTCATCTGACTCTGCGCACAAGAGTACTTTGGGAGTGACTGTAAGTCATAATCAGATCTGGGGTTCCCCAAAGAGGCCAGACTGCGAATGCCTGCCCAAGAGCAGGGGCATGGGAAAGATGTTCATGAACCAGGCTCATTGATTCTTTATCCTGGGGAAAGTCTTGACCTGATTGAGCCAAATAGGCAAGATCCAGGTTGAGGGTCCTATATTAGTCAGAAGGCTGGAAGAAAACAATTCAACGCCAACCATTCAAATGAAGAGACTTAATGACAGGACTACTGTTTTGAGGTATGGGCAGGTTAAGGGAACAAACAAAAAGATGGTGAGGCACCTACTCGGCACCCAGAGACTGGAGCTGAAGGAGGGGCGGGAATCATGTTACTACAGCCCACTGAGAGGTAGGGCTGCCTGGCAGGAATGGGATCAAGGAGGAAATGGGGAAGGCACCAAAGCAGGGAGGGAGCAGGAGAAATAGCCCAACCTCTTCTCTCACCCTCAGTCTCCTGTTGTTCCTCATTGTCCAAACTCAAGTGGAAGTCAGTTGGCAAGGGGGCCTTGGTGATGCAGCCAATAGTGGCCACCTCTTAGGGTACAGTGAATGGCTGAAAGTCTGGGTGGGGGTGCAAATAGAGACTAACCATCGTCAGATATGCCTGAAAAACTGTCACCCAGAAAGCATCTGGATGATGCTTATGGCCTTGACCCAGTTATTTCTCCATGATCAGTGCTGGGCTGAAGATTTTTCTGGCTGCCCCAGAGAGAAAAGACCAAGCTTCACCTTTACATTCATTTTGCTACCATCTAGAAAGCACTGTCTAATCTTGATAGTTATAGAACTAGAGAATGACAGGGCCATGTGGGCCTCAAGGGTAACCATCCCAAATACACAGTAATTGAGGCCTGGAGAGTGAGAGCTGGGCCCAAGGTCACAGGGCCAACGTAAGATGACACTGGAGAGATAATCAGTATCTAGATTATGCAGTTAAGGCCACATAACTAGAAAGCAGCAGAGCCAAAATTCAAATTAGTCAGTCTGACTTCAAATTTGACCCAAACTCTTAACCAAGACCCTAAGTTGAGTGACCCATATGCGAGGAAAGGCACTGTAGTTAGTGTGACCCAACTCAAGGTGCCTTGTCCTTTAGACTGGTCCATATCCCCTTTATGGTGCATGCATTCACAAGTCTCCCCCTGGGAGGAGCAGCAGTGAGGTCACAGGCCCAGTGCAGTGTGTGAGGACAGAGGACTGAATATGAACAGACGACAGGCCCCTGCAGCCCTCAGGCACGCCCTCCCTTATGATGCTGTATTGGGCCTTCTGTTCTGCGATCTGACTGCCCACATTTAACGTTCCACAGCTGGTAAACCTCTGGGTCTTCAGGTTTTCAAATCCACCCATCCATCAGGCTTCATCCTAGGTCCAGGGGATACAGTGACAAATATGATAGTGTCCCAGAGATCTATGGAGATGGGAAGCAGTAATAGGTGAGATAGGCAATGTGTATTACAGAGCATGACAAACACCATAAAGAAGGACCACTTTTAAATGTTAAAGCAACCCTGGCTGGATTGGCTCAGTGGTTAGAGCATCAGCCCGCAGGCTGAAGGGCCCTGTGTTCAATTCTTTGCAGGCTTGATCCCCAGCACCCCATGTAGGAGGCAACCAATCAATGTGTCTCTCTCACACTGATGTTCTCTCCCTCTCCCTCTCCCTCTCCCTCTCCCTCTCCCTCTCCCTCTCCCCCTCCCCCCTCCCCCTCCCCCTCCCCCTCCCCCTTCCACTCTCTCTGAAAAGCAATGGAAAAAAGTATCCTCAGGTGAGGATTAAAAAAATAATAATAATAAATTTTAGAGCAAACATCTAAGTGGGACACCCAAGGCATAGTCCGCTTTTGCAGGCTCATTTTCCAGGATTCACTACTCAGACTATTTCCAAACATGGCTTAGGCCCACCCAACCTGTGGTTTTGTTCTCACTGTTTCTCTCCTGGGACTACCTACCTTCCATATATCAAGGCCCACTTCTAGTGCTGTGGTAACCATTTGCTCAATTAAACCTTGGCCACCCAGTTCCCAGGAGGAAGGTGAGTCCAGAAACTATTATAAAGTGGGTAACTTCTGGAATAGGACCATCTGGGTTCAAATCCTGCTTCTTACTATGTGATCATGGTCAAGTTACTTAACCTCTCTGAGCCTCAGTCTCTACACCCGTAATGTCAGGATACTCGGGTGTTGTGAAAATCAACCGGTTAACACAATGAAAGCCCTCAGAGCTGTGCTTGGTACTCCATAAGCATGCAAGAAATGTTAGCTATTGTTTTTAAAGCTATTATTAGGAGCCAGCCTGATGCACTGGTAAACAACTCCTCACACCCAAGCAGAGCTGGTGAAGACACATGCTGGCTCAAGACATAGCCACCCTTGGAGACAGGGCAGGGTGGAGAATTGTAACCCCATTATAAGTTGAGTGGAGGCTCCATGGAGGCAGGGGCATTCGTTCACTTAATAATTATTTGGGGGGCAATTTCTATGAGGCAGGTACCTCCTCTCTTTCTACATCAAACTTACTGAATCCTCAGAGGAGGGGCTGAAGGCCCTATGTTTTAAACAAGCATCCCTAGGTGGTTCTCAGCTCAGGCAAGTCTGAAAAAATGCTTGGATCCTAGAATTCTAGGGTGAGTATCTTGCAATATTCCAAGTTGGGACCTGGGTTTTATGAGGGATACCATCTTTGGTGGCAGATTTGCATAGAAGTTAGCAGCACAGATCCTGGAGCCTGATTAATTGGGTACAAACCTCAGTTTGCTACTTATTGGCTGTGTAACCCTAGGGTAAAATGGGGCTAATAGTATACCTACAACCAAGTTGTTGTAAGAATTAAATTAATTATTTGTGTGAAGTGCTGACACATAGTAACTATTATAAAGTATGAGCTATTATCATTACTCTGCCCAGTCTAGACAAGCATCAGAGAGAAGGCGGGGGTGGTGGATTTGCTGCTTTTTACCCCAGGATTGGCTCTGACTACAGAGTTGGCGGCGCCTGTCTCTTCAGGGAGATTTACCACCTGCTCCCTTCTGCTGGAAGAGCTTTCCCGAGCCAGGGAATTCCCTCCCATAGCGACTAATAGCAGCTCCCAGCATTCTGATGCCACGTGCTCTGCCCGCTGCAGCACAGTGAGAATCAGATCATATCTTGGGCAGAGGCTGGACTGAGAAAACAGACAAGTTTTGGTGTTGGAGGTGTCCCTTTAGGAGGACCGAAAATGAGGGGCCACCTTTGGCTGCGGGTGGTGCTCAGATGGCCCAGGTCACAGGACATGAGTGTGTGGATGTGCCGCAGACAGGGGAAGGGTGGGTGCATAGGAAGGAGAGGCAGGATGCCAGGGCATCTGCCAGCCCTCAGGACGCTCATTTTGGCCCACTGCCCTCCCACGGCAGGGAGCAGGCAAGTGTTTTGTTTTGGCATTAACTGGGCAGGCTGTGGGAAAATAGGCAGCAGGCTTCCTAAGCTGAGTGTGCCTGCTTCCTTCACAGGCCTGAGCACAATGGTTACAGAGCTGCCACCTCCCTGTCCTGCTGTCCCTTCCCCACAACTCCATCTCCCTCCCCTGGTCCCTGATTGACCCCCCACCCTCAGCTCAGCCTGGAGGGTCCTTTTCATGGAGGAGCTCAAAGAAGGGTGGAATCCCCTTTGCCAACTTCCAGGCTGGGTTTTGGAGAAACTCCCTGGTGTTACAGATGAGGAACTGAAGGCTGAAGGAGGGCTGGGACTTCCCAGGGCCTCACAGTGAGTCAGGGGCAAAACCTGGGACTGTAGTTGGGCTCAACCTCTTCCCATGGGAATTCCTCTTTTTGTGTTTTATTTTTTTAAATTCACAAACAAAAGCAGAACAAAATGAAGAGAAACTGAAGGAAAACATATGCACACACAAAGGAAAAACTCACATGTGTGGGCCAGCACAGTTGTAGGCATTTTATACAAACATTCCCATTTAATTCCCACTACAATCCTGCAAAAAATCATTATTCTCCTTTTATGGACAAGGGAACTCAGTTGAAGAGATTTTAGGACTCAGTCAAGAACCCAAAGTTAGGCAGAGGAGAAATAGGACACCTAACTTAGGAGTGTCTGACCCCAAATCCCCGAGATGTCACCCTTCCACCCAAACCTGACTGTTTTACCCATCCGTCCGAGTTCCACAGAGCTGTAACCACAGTGCAGCGCCCAGGGGAAATGCCCTCGTCGGCGTCCCACGTAGGCGGTCAATTGCTCAGCCTTTTCTGATATGTCCCATGATGGGCAGTCACTTGCTCACGTAGCTCCTCAGTCCTTTATAGATCATGTTCCTGTTACTTCATTTATCCCGCACCACCCCCAGAGGGAAGACAGGACAATATCTGATTTACCAAAGGTCACACTCAGCAAGCACCTGGCAAAGGTAGGACTAGAACTTTGGTTTCCTGCCTCCTGATGTTGAAACCATGTGACTGCTGCCTCCTGGGACTGGCTGCCCTTTCATCCCCACCCCACGTTGTAACACTCCCTGACAAGGGTGCCAGCTGACCAGATAATTCCCTGTCCCAGTGCCTGCCTTTCAAGGACTCATCTCTGGTCTTAGACCCCTGCTACCACCTGGTGGAATTGGGGTCCCTACGAATCGCCTGGCCTTATGTGCCCTTGATTCACTGCTGTGACCTTTGGTCCATGTGTTGAGATTGGGAGCTCCTGGAATGCAGGGCCTGGGCCTCATCCCAGAAACCTGCTTATAACTGAGCCCAGAATAAGGGGCTTGTTGAGAGACGTCAGATGGAATCCAAGGTCTAGTTCTGCCATAGGCTCACTTTGTGTCCTAGGGAGAGCCCCTGTCCTCTTCTGGTGGCCACCAGTCTTGAAGCCTCATTCCAGTGGGCTGTGACTCTCTGTCTTGAGAGCTGACTATTGGCGGAGACCGGCATACTCCCACACCAGGCTGACGGTGCTGAGGGGATTAGTTCAGGCAGGAGCAAAGGTTCTTCTGTGTGTGGGGGGGATGGGGGGGGAGGTGACTAGGCTAGAAAGGAGGTGAACGGGAATAGGGTCAACAGACTGCATTGTTTGCAGCGGCATCCGCAGCTTGGCTCCGTGGGGTACAGCCAGGGAATAGCTGTGCCAATGTGAGCGGGGGATAATGACAGAGCAGGAAAGGAAGTAGGCTATGAGCAAGGCTATGAACCCCAGCTGCAGGAAGGGTAGGGTGGGTGCCTTGGTGCAGTATGGGCAGATGGGATGGTGGCCATCTTTTCTGGAGAGAGATTTGCATGGAGTGCATGTGGGTACCCTCTGGACTGGGGCGGAGGGCGGTTCATGTTCTAGTTATGTTCAAAGGCTGCTGCACACTGGTTTCTCTTGGGAGCCCTGTGGAATACTGGAATAGGTAGGTTATTATCCAATGCTCGCTCACATACCTCCTCCAGGCCAGCTTTCAATCCTGGCTATGACTTAAACTTAGAATCACATACCTTCTGGGAGACGGCATGGCAGTACATGTGCTGGAGGGAGAGCACAGCTTCAGAGCCAGAGGGAGCCAGGGGCCACCCCTGGCTCTTCTGTCCTAGCTATGTGACCTTGGGCAGGTCATTTCACTCCTGAGCCTCAGTCTGTCAAATCTGTGAAATGGGTCATAAATATCATGAGGGGTTGTTGTCAGGGTTAGAAAAAATGTAAATGACATGCCTAGTTCAATTCCTGGAACATGGAAGAGGCAACATAAATGGTAGCTGTTACTAATTCCTTCCCAGGCTAAGAATCCCGTCTGTGGCCTCCTTAAGGAAGGGAGTCAGCACCTCTTTGCACAGCCCCAGGGATAGGGAGCTCATTTCCTCTAGGGGCAGCTTTGCCTGGAAAACCTCCTTCCCTAGATGCAGCTGAGATCAGTCCCAGTTCTGTCTCTGGGGCCACAGCGTATGCTGCTCTGTGGCCATGGGACAGCTCTGTGGCATCTCCCCCAAAGAATTTTAAGAGATCTTACTGGTAACACGGTGCTTGCCCAAGTTTCAGGAGCAAGGCTCTGGAAGTGCCTAGCCTGGTTCAAAGGGGTATATTTTAATTGATTAACTTATTGATTGACTTGAGAGAGGGAGACAGAGACAGACAGACATCGATTTGCTGTTCCACTTATTTATACATTCATTGGTTGATTCTTGTATGTGCTCTAAGGATGGAGCCCACAACCTTGGCGTATCAGGATGACGCTCTAACCACCTGAGCTACCCGGCCAAGGCAAAGGGGTATATTTTAATCAGGCTTGCACAAAGCACAGAACCCCTGTCTCCCTCCCTGTGAGTTTAGAACATATGGATTTTACCCTCCCAAGCCTGCTTTTTTTCCTGGGTGAACTCTCCCAATTCATTTGAAATTCTCCACAGAAGCAGATGAGAGAACTGGGCTCTGGTCCCAAATCTATCACATCAGGGAAAGTCATTTATTTCACTGAGTCTCCAGTTCCCCATTTGTAAAATGAAAAAAAAATAATACTATCTCATAGGATTATAGTGAAGACTAGCTTGAAAAGGTAACATGAAAATATGGGGTTTGGAAAAGGCAACGTATTTTTTTAAATCACATTTTTGGAAAAAACAGTTAGTAGGTAAGCCCACCTTGTGTTTTCCCTTAGCTTTTTATAACATCTCCAAAGGAAATTACTCCAGAAAGTCAATGCCATTCCTGGTTTCGGAATAATGAAAAATTAGGTGGAGGATGCCCTCCTAAATTCATAAACTGAAGCCCCAAGGTTTGACTTAATCTGTGAAGAGCCTACTAAGTTCCAGGCTCATTCACTTACCTTATTCTGCAGTTGGGACCAAGGCCCAGAGAAGGCCTGCCAGATCAGTGGTAGAGGCTGGATCCCAAGTCTCCCAACATCTAGCACCTTTATACCCCGAGTGCTTACTGCCAGAGGAGGGAGGTGAAGGGAGGATAGTCTCTGGGCCAGACTAGATACACCCAGGACTAAGATTCAGCAAATCTTTGTGAACCACCTTAGGAGTAAGGACCCCAAGGAAAGCTGGTACCCCTACCCCTAGATGATCTGGACAGAGCAGGAAGGTTGGGGTGTGGGGGGGGTCTGCCTGGCTCAGCATCCACATTGGCAGATGAAGAAGCCTGAGTTCACCCAGCCAGTTAGGAGCAGGCAGAGTAGACTGGCACCAGGTCCTGACTCCCAGACAAGGTCTTCCTTTGCCTCTGCTGCTTCCTCTACTTTTCCTCATGGTTATCATCTGCATCTGTTTCTTTATAACCCAAAGAACCCTTCGTGATGCAGAGATTCTAGTCCTACTGTGTGACCTTTAGAAAGTCTTCAGTCCTCTATGGGCCACAGCCTCCCCGGATCTGTGAAATGGGGGCCCTGGCCTTAAGAACCTCACTGTTCCCTTCCAGCACAGAGTTCATGCTCTCTAGCTTGAATGCCCTGTAGCGGAGAGCCGTTTTTTTTTTTTTCTTTGCAGGGCATCTAGACCCCTGGCCCCAGGAACAGGCACCTGCGGCCCGCTGCGAAAGGGCTAGTTCTTGCTCGCTCCCTTCGTGCCTATCCGCCCAGCCCATTCGCTCGGCAGAGAGGAGTGCTGGAGGACCCAGAAGCAGCAGAAACAGCTCTCCTACTGTCACAGTCATTCTGCCCCCTCCTCACTGTAAAAACTTCACTACAAGCGTCCACGCCTCCCCGTCCCGCACAAACACTGCAGCTGCAAAAGCCAGCGGGAGGCGGGGGTGGCTTGTGCGCGTGCGTCGGCGCGGGGCCCTCGGTCGCCCACGTGCGCGCCCCCGATCGAAGGTGCGCGCGGCGGCGGGCTGGCGGGAAAGCGCGCGGGAAGCCCCCAGCTGGCTCCCAATGTGGGGGAGGGAAGACTGGAGGCGTTTGGAGCGTGCCACTATCGGAGAGGATTGGGGGGATTTTCGTGCTCTGCTAGCGTTTCCGCCCCTCCTCTTTGCGGACAGATCCGTTAGTTTCCCCCGTCCCGCCAAGGTACCGAGCCCGGCGCTGCGGCCACGCTCCTTCCCAGCTGCCTGGCCCGGCCCTTCCAACCCGGCTCTAGCCTGAGCTGTCCCCTCAGCCGCCGGAGCGGGGCGCTGCGCCGCTCGGTGGGGCCGGAAATTCCCGCGGCCTGAGTGGAGGAGCCGGAGCCGAGAGCGTGGCGCCGCCTTTCCCCTCCCCGCGCCGGGCGGGGGCTTCGGGCCCAGCGAGGGCCGGGCTCCGTGAGTTGGGGCGGAGGGGGCCGCGTCTGCGGGGAGCTCCGGAGCCGGCGGCGGGCGGGGAGCCGCGCGACACGGCCGCTCCTCGAGAGCTGCTCGGCGAGCTGGAAGACCCTGCGCCCCAGCTCCCGGGCCCCCGCCCCCTCGCGGTCTCCGCCTCCTTCGCGCACACACACCCCGGGCCGCTAGAGCCCCGGGCCTTCCCGGCGCTCCTCCTCCTCTTTACTCTCGCCCGAGACCCGGGTCCTCCAGCCGCCTGCTGGCCTTGCTCCCTCCGGCGCTAGTCGCGGTTCTCAAGCTCTCCTTTCATACACGCGCTTGCTGGGCCGGTCCCTCTTCTCGGCCCTTCTCCTTTCCCTTGTCCTAGCTAACGCCGCAGTCGGGGGAGGATTGATGTCCCTTCAGCATCATGCAGCCGCCGCCGAGGAAGGTGAGGGTGCAGAAGGGAGGCTTTGGGGCTTTGGGGGGGATGCGTCCAAGGAACGTGGCTGGGGCGACCGCTGCGACCCCTCCCCCTTTCCGCATCGGGCCGTGACCGCTGTAGCCTCTGGCGTGTCACCGAGTTGCTGCCGGTTCCGGACCGGTGAGGTGCCTTTCTGACCAAAGGGCGGCCGGGGTTCGTCCCCTCCACCGCGCGGTAGACCCCCAGACATCTCACAAGAGTTTCGGGTGCACATTTGTATGTGTGCGCGCGCATGGCAGTGCTGCTAGCTGCAAAGTGCATTCTCGGGGCTGCACCGAGGGGAGGCGAGGGAGCCCCTGCAGCTTTGCAGAGCCTTGTGCTGCTTGTGTGATTGTTTAGTCTGCACCAGGTTTGAGCCCTCGAGCCGCTTGTCGCCACCCTCGTCCATTTGCAAATTTGCGGGGAATTGGTTTCCATTCTAGCCTTAAGGTTTGGCCTGCTTTTCCCACGGGGCGGGAGGAAAAGAAGTTGGAATAGTCATCGACCCCATCCTAGAGGAAAACAAGAAATTAAGCATTGACCAGTCTTGCCTTTCTCACCCCTACCCTCCCTTCCTGTCCCGTAGTGCACGAGAAGGCGGTGGTCGTGCCCGCAGGAGAGTGAGAACCCGGCAGTGCGTGGCGTGTATCGGGATCTGGGCTTGGGGTGGGAGTGACGGGTGCCCGGGCTTGTCCGCAGCTTCCCTGCTGCGCCCCTTGGAGAACTGTTTCACTGCCCCCTTCAGCTTTCGCAGAGGCTGAGGCTGTGTTCTTGTCTTTTTAATCTTGAGCGCTGGGTGGCGGAGGCTGTTCTGTCCTCTCCTCGTGGGCAAACATTTGCCGAATGCCTCGCTCGTCTGCTTCGTGTTCATTCTTTCTTTCTTAATCTGGGTTTCTCCAGTTTTGAGGCTTTTTCCCCTTCATACGTGTATCCCCGCTCCGGTTAGCCCAGCTGCGCGGTGGGGATTCCAGGCCCACTGGACCTGGAGCCCTGGGGTGCCGGCCTGGCGGGCGAGGCACTGGCCAGCTTGCATTTGCTGTTCTAGCTGTTTGAAGTGGAGCCGCCACAGGAACCGCCTTGCTGGGGTGTCTTAAAAGCGCTGCATATACTAGAAGGTCACTTTTGCTTTCTCCTTTGTGAGGAAGAGATTGTGATTTGATGTGCTGTCAGCGAGTGGAGGGCATCATCCTGAGACAGTGTGTCTTCTCGCAGCCATTTGGAATAATTTATGTAGTCGATTCAAGCATATAATTTCATTATTGTGTACATTTCGGTCATTAGATACTAGGCATTCTGATGCTCCCTTCTTCCCGCTCCACTCTGCTCACCTCTCCTGGTGGTTAATGTCTTCGAATCCTTTTTGGAAGAAATAGAAGAAAGACTCTTTTCAAACTTTAAGAAGACCTAGATATGTACTTGAGCTTGTGTGTGAAGTAGGATGATTGGCAGTTTATTTTGCACCTCTTTAATCTGTAATTTTTATATTTGCGTACTTATATTTAGCCTCTGTTTCAGGTGATTTGACTAGTTTTTTCATTAAATGTCTTCAGTAAATAAAATTAGGTGGCTAATAATGGATTTCTGGTCTTTAGGGGAGAGGTGAGCAAGAGTTACATATTCTGACAAGTATTTAGTATTTTAAGTAGTTTTGTTGTTGTTGGTAAAGTTACAGTAAGGCCTTCATAAATATATGATATATTTTAGGTGAAAGTTACACAAGAACTGAAAAACATTCAAGTTGAGCAGATGACAAAACTTCAAGCCAAACATCAAGCAGAATGTGATTTGCTTGAAGATATGAGGTAAGGTTATAGTAAATAGTTTGAGAACTTCTATATCTCTGTTTCAAAGAACCTTTTAGTTACCAAGCCTGAGGAACTGATGATGGAATTTCCTTTTGGATTTCCTGCTTTAAGGCTGTTAGAGCTTTGACTCAGCTAGAAATTATAACTGGAACTAACACAATACAAACATTTTTTCTTTTAGTGGGGGAACCTATAACGTACACATACTCTTATGAAAAAGTTTATCTGTCAAAATATAATCATTGAAGTAGAAATACTTATTTAAATAATGTTTCTACTGAATTGTAACATTTATTGACCTTAACAGTTTCACACAGATTTTTAGACTAACGCCTCTGGTTAATGGTTAATATCTGGCGGTGAGCCAGTCAACCTCAGATGATTATATCCTAGCATTATCTGTTAGAACATGACAAATACCACTTTGCCTTTGAACATTAAATTTAGTGGGAAATGTGTTTATCATATTTTATCACTAAAGTTCCCTGTATTCATAATCAAGGTAACTTTGAATTTAATAGATAAAACATTGTGGCAGCATTGTGGAAATGAGTATCTTTCTTTGTAGAGGAAAGCGTAACTCATTTTATTGAAAGAAACACCACAATCCTATAATACAAACCTACAGTTTAACCAACATACCTTGGTAAAGGATGGAAGATGATTTGCATGTTGAAACAAGAGGCTGCAATTCTTATTCCCCTTCAGTAATACGTTTATCAAAATGGAATTGGCTCTGTAAGCCTCATCAGTTGCCGATTTTTCCTATGGTGTACAACTTCATATTGGTTTCCTGAAAAATATTAACTATATGCTGTAATAATAAAATTGTATGTGTTTGGATAGCTGAATTGTTTATAGCTCAAAGATTTTAATTTAAAGAGTTCCTTTTTCCTCTGCCATATTTAATCTATTAGGTGCTATTTATGAGTGTTTCTACTATATGCCTGTATTTTTGGGGGTTCTAACTAAGCCATATAAATTTAGTCTCTTCCAGTCTTGGATGTACCAAGATCATTGTTTTTTTAATTCTGTATTTGTCTCCTTTACTTTTCTTGTGACCACAGGGATCTTTTTAGACTTAAATAATTCCTGTACAAGATACCTGAAACTCTTTATATGGTTAAAAATTTAAAGTATTTAATATCTATTAAATGAACTAAGGTATTTTAGTAGAAATCTCTAGATGAAGAAAGTAAAAAATTTTCAGAAGCAGTTTAGGAAGGCAAAATTAGCGTGTAAGTTAAGATACTCTTTGGGTTTTGGAAGGTCAGTGGTCATTAAGTCCTGTTGATTATATCTTATAAAGACTTCTTGCTTGCATTCTTTTATTTTTTTCCTTCATTGTGTATACCGTGGTACGGATACACAATCACTGTTAAATTGATGTAGGTTGTTGCTCATGGCTGCTGTTCACATTTTACTTGCATTATTGCAATAATATCCTAATTATTGCAATAGTGTTCTCATATCTTCCAGCACCCCCATCCCTCCTTTTAAGTCCGTCTTCCACATTGTCACCAGTTAGCTTTTGAAAAACATGTTTATTATATATCAGGTTCTCCGTGGTTGTCTGGATAAAGACAAAACACCTTGTCATAGCATATATGGCTTTCTGCAACCCAGCTGCAAGCTTCCTTTCCTGACTTAATTACTACCATTTCATGCCCATGTATCCTTCCTCCTTAATCCCCCTGCCCTGGCCACTCAGGACTTCTGGTTATCTAATTGTGTTCTCTACATTCATGCCCTCATTGTGGTGTTCTCTGCCTGTCAATACCCTTCCTCCCACTTTTTTACCTGGCAAGTTCTGGTTACCATTAAGTTTGTAAGGTTGTTGTTCTCCGTGATCTCAAAAGAATTTTGATTTTGTACATGCTTTTGGCTTTCCCCCTCATATGAATTCCTTAAAGGCAGGGTATAACTTACTCATTTTGTATCTTTGTACTCTTTATTTAGGCTGGCAGAATTGTTAAATGTAACTGCACCACTATTTTTTTTTTTTAGAGAGAGGAAGGGAGAGAGAGAGTGAGAGAAAGAGAGAAAGAGAAACATAGATGTGAGAGAGAAACATTGATCAGTGCCTCCCATACCCGCCCAGACCAGGAATCAAACCTGCAACCTGGATATGTGCCCTGACTGGGAACTGAACCCACCACCTTTTGGTGTATGGGACAGTGCTCCATTAACTGAGCCACACTGGCCAGGCCTGCACCTTATTTGTTTTTAGGTGAGATATTTTATAAGCTCCATTCATAGGGGCTATAGTTGTATTTGTTGAGCTTGTGTTATACTTTGATTCACGTGAGCACTTTAAAATGTACTGTGCTATTTGATGTAGAGTATGTCTGCATTTGTATATAATGTATAAACACAGAGATTGTTGGTGCTCCAAGGATTAATGTATTCTACATTATTTTGAAGGAGTCAGTGTGTGCTTTTGTATTAATAGGATGAATTCCTTCACTCCTATGTAGTTGTGAGCAGAACACTGTATTACTTCCTAAAATACAAGTTTAGGTTTCTGTTTGCCTTTTTTTTCAATGATAATACTGAATTGGAAGGTGAAAATTGCCTACTCTTGGTATTCATGATAACTTTAGTTACTTGAGGAGGGAGTTGGTCTGGCTTTTCTGATCTGTTGTAGCAGGTGGAATGACACTTTAAAAATTCATTAGAAATCTCTGAACTGGGCTTTTCATATGTATTATGCTGTAAAGGATCTTGCTTGCTTTTCCTTTTTTGAGGCCCCCACCTCTCTCCACCCCCAAACCTCATAGACAGCACTCATTCTAACCCATGGCCCCCCAAATAGTGTTATACTCAATTTAACTTAGTATGAATTCACTCAAAAAGGTGCAAATAACTTTTTATTCTTAATGTAAAGAAATTAGTAGTAGAAAAGTTTTTATGACTTTAAAAAAAAGTTTTAAAAAAAGACAAAAAAAGACCACAATACATTAAACTGTAAATAGGAGAATTTTATGCTTGGTTATTGCTAGTTCCCACCCCTCTCCCCTCTACACATCTTCTGGAATTTTGAAGGGAGGAAACCAATTATGATCATTTTTTCCTTTGCTCTCTTCCCCTTCTTCAGTTCGTTTGTTTCAGGGACGCATTTGGAAGCTAGTGTGTTGGGAGTAAAGTATTAGAAGGAGAGATAACTCATTTGTTGTTAATCAGGAACATTCCATGGTTTGGCGAGATTTTTTTTTTGAAGTGTTTCCTGTTGACTTTTGCTGTCAGCAGTAGACAAGTACACTTCACTCTTTTTAATTTATTAATTTTCCCTCTCTTTGCTTTCTAAGGCCACTTAGAAGTAAGTTTCTAAATACTGTAGCCTATGTGTTGTTAGTATTATGTTTTCCGTGTTGTTTATTCCTATGATGTGCTAAGTAGTCAGTAAAGAAAGTTCTTTGCAACCACCCACAGTGTGAAGAACTACCTTTGTAGCAGACATTTTAAGGCATCAGTATATAATATGGAAAAATCATGGCATTTTAGAGTCAGGTGGATACTATCACACTTGTTGATTTTTGTAGATGAAAATGGAAACTGAGGCACAGTGAAATGAAGTGAATCATGTTAAGGAGACCCTAAGATGTTTCTCCTAATTTCTAGACTAGTGCACTTATCTGTATTTCCCCAAGCTTTTAACCGAGGAACTCATCATGGGTTTCATTTTTTGGAACATTTTGCCTATCAAGTACATTTTAACTAATAGTTTGTTTTCCTGTTCTTTTACTTTTCATACATTAAGTTGTTAGTCAGCTTTGCATCAGTATTTTAAAACTACTAACATGAAACCAGTCAAAGGCAAAGATACCTAAAACTTTACCCCAGAGAAGGCTGAGTGTATGGTTTCTCTCAGATGTTCTGAAAAAATGAAACTGGCTCAAGAAGCACCTGTTCTTCCTTTGATGACACCTGGAGGTCTAGTGACCTCAAGTAAGGAATTACTATACTATCTGATACTTTCTCTAAACTGTAGTTTCATGGGAGTCACTGGGGATTGGATTCTGAAGTCTGTTTATGGATGCTCTGAGACTTTTATGTCTAGAAAGGAACCTTAAAGGTAATCTGATCCAGAGGAATTTTTAAAAACAGGTTTACCAAAGAACTTATATGCATATATGCATTACCCATGGACACAGACAATAGGGAGGTAAAGGCCTGGGATGGGGTGGGAGCCAGATGGAGGGGGACAATGGGGTGGGGGGGAAATGAGGGGCACATCTGTAATACTCTCAACAATAAAGATTAAAAAAATAAACAAATTAACAAAAATAGGTTTATTGAGATATAATTCACATACTACACAATTAACCCATTTAGTATGTTCATCGGTTGTACAACCACCATCACACTTGAATTTTAGAACATTTTTGTGCTTCCTAAAAGAAACTCTGTACCTATTAGCTGTCACTTCCCATCACCTTCTCCAGCCTTAAGCAATTACTTGCTTTCTATATAGAAATGGAATCTGTATAAATGGAATCAGACAACATGTGGTCTTTTGTGACTGGCTTTTAATTAGCATAATGTTTTCAAGGTTCATTCATTTTATAACATCAGTACTTTATTCCTTTCTATTGCCAAATAATATTCCATTATATGCATATACCACAATTTATTAATCTATTCATTAACCGATGGATTGGCTATTATTAATAATGCTTCTTTGAACATTCATGTACAAATTTTTGTGTGGACTGTTTTTATTTATCTTGGGTATATACCTAGTGGTGGAATTGCTGGTTGATATAGTAATTCTGTGTTTAACTTTGTGAGGAACTTTCAAACTGTTTTCCAAAGTGGCTGTACCATTTTATATTCCCACTAGTAGTAATGTATGAAGGTTCCAGTTTCTCCACATCTCTGCCAATGCTTGTTGTCTATCTTTTGATTATAGCTTTTCTAGTGTATTTGAATGGTATCATAATGTGGCTTTGATTTGTATTTCTCTAAGAGCTTATGATTTTGAGCAGTTTTTCATGTGCTTATTAGCCATTTGTATATCTTCTTGGGAGAAATGTTTATTCAAATCCTTTGCCCAATTTTTAATTGAGTTATTGTCTTCTTATTGAATTGTGAGAGTTCTTTATATATATAAATAGATATATAATCAGCTTCATGATTCGCAAATATATGCAGTATTTGCAGTATTTGCTGAGGTGATTTTTATGTGCACTAAATTTTGAGAACCACTGAAGTGGTGGAAAGAAGGACTTTGAAAGTAGACCAGAGATTAAAACCCATCTCTGCCACTTATTAGCTGGGTAATCTTGGACAAGTTACTAAGGCTCTCTGAGCCTCATATTTCATGTATATAAAACAAGATTAATGCCTACCTTTTTGCTTTTCTATAAGAGTTAAATGAGATACATGAAATGCCCAATGTGGTAGGTATTCAGCATTAGTAACTACTATTGTTAGTGGAAATTGAAGGCTGGGAAGGATGTTGTCTGTTTAACAAAGGATGTTACTGTTTAATTAATTCTAAGAGCAGCACTATTTTATATTCTTACTCTTCTGAAATCCAGATACTTCTTACAATTGCTTTTGGTCATGATGCAGTCATCATTGTCGCTTCATGAATAGAACTTACAGAATAGGTATCAGCAGGCTTGGAAGAAAATCCCAGAGATAATGATGGGAATACAGACCTTGGATTACCTGGGTTTTGGGTGGCACAGATTATGATACTGTGTGGAGCCCGCGCTTGTGTGGCTTAGTTGAGCGTTGTCCTGCGCACCAAAAGGTCACCAGTTTGATTCCCGGTCAGGGCACATGACCAGATTGCAGGCTCAGATGATCGATGTCCCTCCCTCCCTCCCTCCCTCCCTCCCTCCCTCCCTCCCTCCCTCCCTCTCTCCCTCTAAAGTCAATTTAAAAAAAACCTCATCAAACCATTTTATATTGTGTGGAAAAACATGGGTATCAATGACTGATTCAGAAGAGTTCAAGTTTAAATGTGACCAGTTTATGCACCAGTTTATTTTGTTTATCTTTTATAAATTACACACAAGAGTAATACATGCTAAAAATCTAAGTTTAAGAGAGTTCTTTTAATAAGTATAAATTAAAACGGTAAGTATTAGGGCATTCTGTCAATTTCATTGGCAGCATTTTTCCATAGTGGAATGTAATGTGCTTTTCAACCAGTGGTGTTCTAGATATGATAAAAACTGGAAGCAGCCCTGGCTGGTTTGGCTCAGTAGTTAGAGCATCAGCCTGTGGACCGAAAGGTCCCAGGTTAGATTCCAGCCAAGGGCATGTACCTTGGTTGCAGGCTCGATCCCCAGCCCTGGTTGGGGCATGTTGGGGGAGGCAACCAATTGATGTGTCTCTTTCACATCTATGTTTCTCTCTCTCTCTCTCTCCCACTCTCCCTGAAAAGCAAGGAAAAAATATCCTTGGATGAGTATTAAAAAAACAAAAACAACAACAAAACTGGAAGCAGCAGATCAGGTACTAAACTCTGGTCTTTTTTTCATTTATTCAGCAATCATTGCTTCTCAGTCCTACTGTTCTTTCATATTAGAACTTAAAAATGATGCAAGTCATGAAATAGAGAATTTTTTAAAAACAGGGCTACAAAGAAAAGATCAATGAGGACCATAAATGTTTCTTTGAGAGAGAGGAAAAATAATGATTACCTGATTTTAAAATTAAAAGATAAACATGGAACTTCAACTGATTAAATGAATTTAAAATATAAATATATACTTCCACATTATGGTCAGTTATGGAGGAGACTAAGAATAGGAGATACAAACTAGGCAGAGGAAGAAATAGGGAAAGAGAGTTTGAGAGGGTCTAGTTAATAAAACTTTTTGTCACAGACCACTGCTTGCTTAAATTGCAAGAGTCAGTGTTTTAATAATACCTCTTCCTATTGCTGTTTAATGATTTATGAGCTCATAAACCATTGTTTATAGATCCTTATGTACTCCTAAAATTTGAAGATTTTGTTCTGGGTGGGATAGCTTTGGTAGCCTAGTGTGGGGAGAAGTTGTTTTATGATTTATAGACTTGAATGGAGATACTTTCAGGAGCCAGATGGAATTAAATTAGGGACTAATAGTGAAAGTTACCCACCACTTGGGTTAAGAATAGAAGAGTTGAAGAATTTTTGTGTGCACCCTTCCTTGATTTGGTCTTTTTAGCCACACCCAGGTATATAAGTAAGAGAGATGGTGAAGGTAATCTGTGTGGTAGGGTAGCTGTGATGTACTGCAACTAACACTAGCTTAGAGGCATACAACCTGGTTGAATTCTAGTTCTTAATCTCTTACTAACTGTGTGATTTTCGCCACAAGTCACCATAAGTCACGTAAATTTGTCTGAGCTTCATGTTTCTCAGCAGCATAATGGTAATAATTATAATACCTTATGGGATTATTTTGATAATTAAACGCAGTAATGCATTTAAAAGCTCTCTTGCATAGTGTGTGGAACATAATAGATGCTCAGTAACTGCATGTGGACGGTAATTTTGTTAAGTAATTGTGAACAACAATTCCGAAATTACGGTCTGTGTCTTGTCATCCCCTAAAGAGTTAACCTGTGGATTAAAAAATGTAATGGACCTCAAAGATAAACTGTTCAAGTAATTCTAAAGAATTTTCTTCACCAAGTTCAGCTGTCCTAGGTACCTTCCATCTCTCTGTGTGTGGGTAATGATTTTTCTCAATACTACTGGATGGGTTCTGCAACTCCAAACATGCTATTCTCACGCAACAATGTTAGGTGGAAGAAGAGGAGGGAAGGACAGTTTCTCATGAAAATTTTCTCTCCCTTTCTCCCCTCCTTCTTTCCTTCTATTAGGGAAGACAATTTCTACCAGAAATTATCCCAATAGACTTTACTTTATATCTCATTGGCTGAGTTTGCTTCAGATGCCCATGCATGCCTAGCTGCAAAAGAGGCTGGGAATGTGATTATCTTCTTGTAGAGGTGGTCTTTGCCAGCAAGAAATAGGTATTGGTTACTAGTAATATGGCTTTTGCCACATTATTGTTTTGCTGTGTTTGCCACAGGGGCCCATTTCTAATTTTCTCCTAGTATTGTCCGTAAAAGTGTAAAAAATGTGTTGGGGTTAGATTGTGAAAAATATAGCTAGAATTCCAGTTGTCCCAGACAGACTGGGAATAAGGAACTCTTTAGGAACCATTGTATGCCCTCCTCTCAACTACTTCTGAATTAAATGTCTTAGGTCAGGAGTAGGTTTTTGTATTGCCATAGGTAATGGGTCAACAGGCCAGGGTTCTCTTAAAATTCTCCTCTTAGGAATACAGGAGTGGTTAAATATCTTGCCACTTTTGGTCTTCTGATAACTTGGAGAAATGGTGGTCTAAGGGCCCTCCAGGCAGTTGTATTTTTGCTGAATTCCTTTTACTTCTCAGGTGAAAGCATTAATACGTAGTGAAGTGGCTAATCTGAAAGCAAGGAAGGACAAATAAAGAACTAAACATACTCCTGGTGAATAATTTGCCCCTTAATTGAGGATTGGCAGTTCAGCCTTGAAAGTATAAAGTATAAAGCCGTTTACCTGAGAAGGCCTGTGGTGGTAAGTCAGTGTTTTTCTTTGTAAATTCTTCGAATGTTCACTGGAATCCCACAGATGCTGTTCTGTTTTGTTTGTGTCAGTCTTCAGGAATGATCTGCTGCATAAGCAGGAGTTAGTTTCTAAGTCTGGTTTGTGCTGTTGGCTCTACAGTGATTAATTTGGGAACTAGGCACAGAAACTTGTAACCCTCTGCTTTGTTCCATTGCTGCAGATTTCCTGTCATGTGCTGGTCAGGACTAACTTAACAGAACTTTGCTGATATTTTTATTTCATTTTATTGTGTCCTCGAAATATCCCTTGGTCATGCTTCATTTTAACATTCCATTTGATCTCCTTTTTGGCATTCATGTACGAGTGTCTTGTCATCCAGATGTTTTCTGTTTTGCAAACTTTGCAGTAATCCCAATTCAAAAAGAAAATGTTATTTCTGGTGTTATAAAAAGTGTTACCATGTCTGTGGTCCCACAGGAAACAATAGGGAATATATGTCCCTCAATTATATTTTAGCGGTATTTGTCCCCCCATTGATGGCTGGAGAATGGGGGTGAGAGACAGAGACTTTTTATTATATACTTTTTTTGGTATGTTTTGAATTTTTGAACTATGTTAATATTACCTACTCTAAAAACTAAAATTAAATGATTTCACATTGGTGACATTTTATTGCACATCTGTTAATATAGCACATTTTAAAAGTTCATATTAGTTGATGCTAAAATGTCATTTTAGATTTTTAATTAGTTTTTAGTGAAGTTATTTTTATTATTAATAGGCTTTTACAGTCTAGTTCTAATATGTACAAGTATTAAGAATACTTGATTTAGCCCTGGCCAGTTTGGTTTAGTGGTTAGAGTGGCAGACCTCAGACTAAAGGGTCCTGGGTTCAATTCCGGCCAAGGGTACATACCTCACCCTGGCCCTGGTCTGGGCGCATGCAGGAGGCAACCAATGGATGTGACTCTCTCATACCGATGTTTCTTTCTCTCTTCCTTCTACACTCTCTGAAAAGCAGTGGAAATTGCTTTGGAAAAAAAACGATATAAATCCTCTGGTAAGGATTAAAAAAAAAGGAATACTTGATTTACAAACTTCTCTTCATAAAATGACTGGCCTCCAGCTGGTTGTAGCTTGGAGTTGGGGAAATAGGCTGTGTATGCTACTGCGTTCCTTTCCTTCTGTATTGTGGAATTGTTTTGTCCCCAAACAGGCAGACTTTTAAGGTGGTTAGATTCCTATTCAGTCTCAAATTTTATTTTATCTAACTTTATCCAAAGGTTTTACATCATAGTCAGTTGAAGTATTTTTCTATGGTAAAATGTATTTTGCATTATTAGCCAACTTGCTCCATGGGGAACTGTTTTGTCTGTTTTACTATAGAGGTATTTTATATAATAGTTTTCTCAGCTATATTGAGCTAATTGAATATTTTTAGTATTCTGTTTTCAACTTTTGCATTTTTAGCTCTACCTCTTTCTGTTTTTTATGTGGTTCTAGTTGTTACACCATGCATCTTTAATTTATCACTGTATACTTGGAGTTAATATTATACCACTCTACAAAGAAGCTTACAACAGTTCAATTACTCCATCCCAGACTTTGTGCTGCATACTTTATAAACCTTATAATACAATGTTAGTTGTGCTTTAAACACAGTTACCTTTTAAAGAGATTAAGACAAGGGAAAAAGTCTTATGTTTACCAATTTTAGCTCTCTTCTTTCCTTCCCGAGACCAACACATGGTTTTGAGTTTCAATCTGGTATCATTTCCTTTTGGGCTGAAGAACTTCCTTCAGTGTTTCTAGTGCAGTTCTGCTGTGATAATTCTCTTAGCTTTCACTTATCCTAAAGTGTCTTTACTTCACCCTTATTTTTGGAAGATAATTTTTGCTGGATATAGAATTCTGGGTTGACAGTTGGCTACTCCATTGTCTTCTGGCCTTCATTGTTTCTGATGGAAGTTAGCTATTATTTATTTATTTGTTCTCTTCTGTGTAATGTGCCTTTCCCCCATCTTTGACAGCTTTTTTCTCATTATCTTTGGTTTTCTGAACTTTGAATGTGATGTGACCAATGTGATATCTTTGTAATTATCTTGCATGGAGTTTAGTAAGGTTTTTGGATCCATAGGTGATGTTTTTCAACAAAAATTGGAAATTTTAGGGCCGTTATTTCTTCAAATATTTTTTTCTTCCCTATTCTCTGTTCTTTGCTGTTTAGACTCTAGTTACACATATGTTAAACTGATGATAATCTGTGTTCTTCAGACTGGATAATTTCTGTTGGTCTCTCTTCTGGCTCTTTGGTTCTTTCTTCTGTAGTTTTCAATCTACTTTTTCGTTGTTGTTAATCCTCACCTGAGGATTTTTTTTCCATTGATTTTTAGAGGGTGCAAAGAAGGGAGTGGGAGAGAGAGAGACATTGATATGACTCACATCAATTGGTTGCCTCCTGCACATGCCCCTACTGGGGCAGAAGAATGAACCTGTAACCTAGGTACGTGCCTTTGACTGGGAATCGAACCCGTGACCCTTCGATTTTCGGGCTGATGCTTTAACCACTGAGCCACACCAGCCAGGGTAGTTTTCAATCTATTTTTAAGCCCATCCAGTATAGTTTGCATTTCTGATCTTGTACCTTTAAGTTCTAGAATATTTATAATATTTATAAAAGCTGTTTTAAAGTTCTTACCTGCTGTTTCCAGCATTGCAGTCGTGCCATGGTTGGTTTGTATTGAATGCTTCTATGATTATGGGTCATGTTTTCCTGCTTATTTGCTTGTCTAGTAATTTTTTATTAATTGGACATTGTGGATGACACATTATAGGAAGTCTCTATTGTGTTGTCTTTCTTTAAAGAGTGTTGAATTTTGGGATTTCAACTAAAAGTCTGAGTGCCCAGGGTGTGCAGCCATGTCTCCACCCTGGCGGAACTGGAATTCCAGTGTTTTGCAGCTGTGTGCAGCTTCTGGTATTTGTTCAGCTCTCAGGCCCGCACCAGTGACTCTACTATGCTTCATGGAGTCTCACCTTGGCTTATGTGTAGCTCAGTACTCAGACAAGGGTGGTTAAGGAACTCCCATGAAGATTTCTGGGGCACCCCCTTTTGCATTGTTGCTTTCTTTCTAGCATCCTGCCCTATCAATTCTAGTCTACTCCAGTATTCTAGAACTCGGATCTCTGCATCTCAGTTCAGTGAGACCATCATGCTTGGCTCAGGCTCCACTTCCGTTTGATATTGTTGGGAAAGTGTCCCAGGCAGAAAGCTGGAGCGACCATGGTTCACACCTCATGTGCTGCTAGCTGTTTCATACCTGAAAAGAGTAGAGTTATGTATTGTATCCAATTTTACAGATATTACTTGAGGAGAGCTAGTCTGGTATCAGTTACTTCATCGTGGCTAAAAATGGAAATACTTCTCAGATGTATTGGAGGAAGATATTTAACTGTCCTTAAGTACATAAGTAAGATTATGTATTTATATATATTTAATATCTACGTAATCTTAATCCTCTGCTTTTGGATATATGAGTTTGAATATTCCATATCTAAATGTATGTATACTGTAGCACAGGAATTTTTTTAACAGCTTTATTAAGATATAATTCATATACCATGTAATTCACTCATTTAAAGTTTATAATTCAGTGTTTTTTGGTATATTCATAGAGTTGTGCATCCGTTACCACACCAATTTTATAACATTTACATTACAAAAAAACAACAACACCCACACCCCTTACCATCATCCTTTCCCTCTCTTTTTGTTTTCCCAGCCCTGGGCAACCACTAATCTACTTTTCTATAGATTTAGTTGTTCTGGACATTTCATATAAATGGAATTGTACAATATGTGGTCTGTTGTGACTGGGTTCTTTCATTTAGCATAATGTTGGCAAGATTTGTTAATGTAGCATATATTAGTACTTCATTCCTTTTTATTGCTAAATAATATTCCATTGTTTGGATAAATCACATTTTATTAATCCATTTGTCAGTTGATGGATGTTTGGATTGTTTCATTTTTGGCTGTTGTGCATAACACTTCTATGAACATTCATGTATAAATTTTTTTTTTATGTACATGTGTTTTCATTTCTCTTGGGTATGTGCCTAAGAGTAGAATTGCTGAGTAATCTGTTAACTCTATGTTGAACTATTCTAGCAACTGCCAGACTCTTTTGCAAAGAGACTACTATTTTATGTTCCCACCAGCAATGAATGACGGTTCTGATTTCTTCATATCCTTGTCAGCACTTGCTTTTGACCATTAATTATATGTCAAAGCCTCCCAGCAACTAGGCATAATATTATTATTATTATCTCTATTTTATAAATGAGGAGACTGAAGCTCAGAGTGGTCAAGTGACTTGCCCTAGATCATAGAACTAAAAAATGGAAGAACTGGGTTTGAACCTGGGTTTATGTTTGACTTTAAAATTTAAGTTCTTTCTCTCATTGAGAACTATCTCTACAGCTATAGCAGTTGAAATCAAGTGAAATTTTCACAAGCAGTGAGAGAGCCTGTGTAGCTGTTTTCTCATCCTTTATTGGATCTTGGCAGGAATCCACTGAACCTAGAACATATTTTCCCTGTTTTGTTTTTAAATACGTTTTTATTGATTTTAGAGAGAAGGGAAGGGAGAGGGAGAGAGAAACATCAATCAGCTGCCCCCTGCATGCCTTCTGCTGGGGATCAAGCCCACAACCCAGGCATGTGTTCTGACTAGGAGGAATTGAACTGGTGACCTCTTGGTTCATAAGTCAGTGCTCAACCGCTGAGCCACACCAGCCGGGCTCTTCTCCCTGGTTTTGATAGCTTGTGCTGTACTCAGTTTTCTTGAAAGTAGAAGACAGGTGTCTTTCACTCAGGATTATTTTAAATAATTGGGGGCATATCATTTTCAATGCCTACCATATCCAGACATTGTGGATGGAGTATAGTATCTTGCTTCAAGAATGCTACTTAGAGTAGATACCAAAGAGGAGGTGTAAGACTCAGTGCTTTGCAGATCTTTTAGTCTGGCTCATTAGTACAGGAGTGGAAGATCATTGTTTGGAGTTTCATGTTTTTTCAGATCCAGGATTGGTGAAGGATTGTGTGAAACACTGAAACTGTAGGGATCTTTTGGCTCTTCTGATAGTTATATCTGGGGTTTGGTTTGATATTGAGATATTTTCGTAGATGAAAATGCCTTTGTGCACTAGCCAGTTTTGCTCAGTGGTTAGAGCGTCGGCCCTCAGACTGAAAGGTTCCCAGGTTCTATTCTGGCCAAGGGCATGTACCTCTGTTGCAGGCTTGATGCCTGACCCCGGTCTGGGCGCCTGTGGGAGGCAACCAATCAATATCTCTCACATCGATGTTTTTCTCCCTCCCTCTCTGTCTCTCTCTGTCTCCCCCCCTTTCCACTCTCTGAAAAGCAATGTTGCCTGTCTTTTTTGTTGTAAGTTAAGACCAGACAGTTTTGTGGTGACTGAGTGGAAGATACAAAGTTTCTGAAAAGAACTAAAGTCTTGTTTTGTAGCCAGGTTGTTGTTTTTTGTTTTTATTTTTATAGCTACCTAATTATATTTATTTTCAGCTTTTTGGCAATGCACATAAAATAAAAATACTCCACAAGTAGCTTAGAATCAGCTCATATTGGGTGGTAGAAATATATATAATCTCATGATACTTTATATTAATTAGTAAATTTACTTTAATAGAAAAAAATTCTTTACATGTTTGAAACCAATAGGTTACAAAAGTTATTGAAATGCTTCTTACCTAGAATATAAATTGCTGTTAGCCCATTAAATTGTTTCATTTTGTATAGCTATATGCATGAAAACATATTCTCCTATGGAGACATAATAATCCTAAATTTGCTTTCAGGAAAATAACCAGATTTTCAAAGTTCCATTAGTTTATAAAAAAATATAAAAGAATAATAATAACAAATCGTAAAACTTTGAAAGAAATATCACATGATCTCACTTATATATGGAATCTAAAGAACATAATAAACTGATGAACGAAATAGATTTAGTGACATAGAAGCATGGAACAGACTGATGAATCTCAGAGGGAAGGTGGGGAGAGGTTAACCAAAGAATTTATATGTGTATATGCATAACCCATGGACACAGACAATAGTGTGGTGAAGGCCTGGGGCAGGGAGTGGGTACATGGTAGAAGGGAAAAAAGGGGACATCTGCAATATTTTCAACAATAAAGATAAATTTTTAAAAATTAAAAATTTAAAAATTTAAAACAATTTTTAAATGGTTTTGACTATGACCTATTTTGTTACTATGTCTTTTGTCACTGATCTAGGTCTAGTCTTTATATGTTAGTATACATGTATTGAAATGAATTCTTCAAACTTCCTATCCGTTATACATCTGTATCAGTTTAAGGAAGGAGAAAGCAAGGAAAAAGACCTCAGTGTTTAATTTTATGTGAGTAGCTGCCAGGCGGAAGTCTGTGAAGGATTTGTGATACATCTTTTAAATGTACAATGTAATTCATGATAAGGAATATGATGTATCTTGCAGTAAATATGTTTAAAGACAAATCATATAGTAAAAAATTGTTAACTTTTATTTGCATCCTACAGAAATGGCAAACATTTTCATTTGATTAAAATGTTTGATATGCATTGTCTGCCATGATCTGGAAGGAATGTGTGTTCCACTTTAATAAAAGATTACCTGACTAATGAATATCTCCCACTCTTTTTCTGGCAAAGAAAACTTGGCGTTTTAAATTAGGTCTTAAAATGATATATCATAGATGAAAACATTGAAAGTCACAGTGTTCAAAGGTGAACTTGATTATGGAACCCCTGACAAGATGATTTGGCAACTTGATTAATGTTGATAAATCTTAATGGAAATCAATTCTTTTATGGTCATGCCCCATATAATGACATTTGGGTCAATGCCAGACTGCATACACAAAGATGGCCCTATAAGATTATAAAGAGCTGAAAAATTTCTATTGCTAAGTGATGTAATGTTGTGACACAACACATTGCTTACGTGTTTAGAATGATGCTGTGTAAACAAACCTGCACTGCCAATCATATAAAAGTATAGCACATATAATTATGTACAGTACCTAATACTTGACAATGATAATAAACAACTGTGTTACATGCTTATGTATTTACTATACTATACTTTTAATCTTTATTTTAGACCGTAATCTTTCTACTTATAAAAAAATTTGTTGTAAAATAGTATGCTGTATTACACACAGCTGCCTCATATATCGTGTGTTTACCACATCTCTTGATTGCATCATTTTCTCTTGTGCTTGATTAAATCTTGTGTTATTCGGTACAGTAACATGCTGTACAGGCTTGTAGCCTAGGAGCAATGGGCTATACCATATAGCCTGGGTGTATAGTAGGCTATACTATCTAGATTTGTGCAAGTGCACTTAATGATGTTCAAACAACTATGAAATTGCCTAACGGCGCATTACTCAGAATATGTTCGTGTTGTTAAGGGGGTGCATGACAGTATTTAAAAATTCAGTTTTAGTTGGGGTTGTTTAACCCCTTTTTCCTCAGGTCCTTTTTTTTGGTCTGTGCAATGTTATCAACACTTTTGAAACATAAGAGGACATACTAATCTTCTATCATGCAGTTTTTACTAAAATGACCTGAAATTACTTAAAGAATGTAATGTTAAAAAAAGCATTTGAAGCCCTGGTTGGTTTGGCTCAGTGCTTAGAGCGCTAGCCCGCGGACTGAAGGGTCCTGGGTTCGATTCCAGCCAAGGGCATGTGCCTCAGTTGCAGGCTCCATCCCTGGCCCCAGTCTAGGGTGCATGCAGGAGGCAGCCAATGGATGTGTCTGTCTCACATCAATGTTTCCATCTCTTCCTCCCTCCCTCCCTCCCTCTCTCTCCCCCCCCTCTCTCCCCCCCCCCCCCTTCCTTCTACTTTCTCTGAAAGAGCAATGGAAAAAATATCCTTGGGTGAGGATTTTTTTAAAAAGGCATTTGATGATTTCTTGTGACTCTCTTCATCTTAGGGTCTCTTCATAACAAATTTGGACTTCACTTTTTTTGTGATAAAATTATCTCTTTTCAGGTAACTCAGTTTGATGACATTTTTTAAATTTTTGGTGCATCAGGAGCTGAAAGGAAAATAAGATTAAAGGTGACTAATTAAAACAAGTTGGTCAACACTTGTAACTAGAAAATGGCAGCTCTATTTATTTATTTATTTATTTTTAAAATAAAAGGATTTTTAAGTCCTCACTGGAGGGTATATATATTTTAGTTGATTTTAGAGATAGAGGAAGGGGGAGAGAGAGAAACATTTATGTGAAAGAGCAACATGGATCAGTTGCCTCCCAAATGGGCCCCAACTGGGGATTGAATCCTCAACCTAGATATGTCCCCTGACCGGAAATCGAACCCACAACCTTTTGGTGTACCAGTAGACACTCCAACCGTCTGAGCCCACCCGGCTAGGGCAGAGCAGCTTTGTTCAGACTGCATTTGATAAGTTTGAGAGGTGATGCTCCCCAACTACTTTGAAACCACTTTGGTGTTGGGAAGTGTGGAGTGGGGGAGGGAGCTGGGGAAGGATGGTTACATGAAGAGGTAGATCATAGAGCTTTTTCAAATTCCTGAATATTGCCGTCACAATGTGATGACACTGTCTTCGAAATATTTTGAAATCCCAGAATTAAACATAGCTTATTCAAATGTAAGTGCCAACAATGCATTGTATTAGTAAGAGTCAACTGTGAATTTTACAATATTCCAGATGCTTAGGTCCTACTCTTAAGATTCAGAGTTGGTAGCTTTGGGGAATGGCCTGGACACTTAGTCCATATCTTGGCTATTGTGAATAATGGTACAATGAAAATGGGTGTGCAAGTATCTCTTAAAGATGGTGATTTCATTTCCTTCAGATATATACCCAGAAGTGGGATTACTGAATCATGTTCTATTTTTAATTTTTGAGGAATCTGCATACTGTATTCTATAATGGCCCTACCAGTTTACATTCCCACCAACAGTGCACATTGGTCAACACTTACTTCGTGTCATTTACATAATAGCCATTCTAATAGATGTGAAGTAATATCTCATTGTGGTTTTGATTTGTATTTTCTGCATAATTAGTGATGTTGAGCTCCTTTTCATGTACCTGTTGGCCATTGTATTTCTTTGGAAAACTGCCTTTATAGGCTTTCTGCCCATCATTAATAGGATAAATTTTTTAGAAAAATATGTCTTTATTATTTCAGAGAGAGGAAGGGAGAGGGAGAGAGAGATAGAAACATCAATGATGAGAGAGAAACATCATCAATCAGCTGCCTCCTGCACACCCCCTACTGGGGATCGAGCCTGCAACTGGACATGTGCTTTGACAGAGAATCAAACTTCGATCTCCTGGATCATATAGGTCGATGCTCAACTGCTGAGTCATGCTGGCTGGGCAGGATACATTTAAAAAATATATATATTTTTTTGCTATATATTTTGGATATTAACCTCCTGCAAATATTTTCTCCCAATCCATAGGTTGTCTTTTCATTTTGTTGATTGTTTCTTTTGCTATGCTGAAGTTTGATGTGGTCCCACTTATTTGTTTTTGTTTTTGTTGCTTGTGCTTTTAAAGTATCATACCCAAATAATTGTCACCAAGACCAGTGTCAAGGAGCTTTTGCCTTGTTTTTTTCTAGGACTTTTACTGTTTAAGGTCCTACATGTAAGTCTTTAATTCATTTCAAGTTAATTTTTTGTGTGTGATACAAGATAGGGCTCCAGCCTGGCCAGTGTGGCTCAGTTGAGTGTCACCGGTTCGATTCCCAGTCAGGGCACATGCCTGGGTTGCAGGCTCCATTCCCAGTAGGGGGTGTGCAGGAGGCAGCTGATTGATGATATTTCTGTCTCATCAGTGTTTCTATCTCTCTATCCCTCTCCCTTTCTCTCTCTAAAATCAATAAAAACATACTTTAAAAAAGAGATAGGGCTCCAATTTCATTCTTTTGTATGTGAATATTTAGTTTTCTCAACACCATTTATTGAAGAGACTATCCTTTCCCTCCTGAGTATTCTTGGCTCCCTTGTTAGATATTAGTTGACTGTATATGCGTGGGTTTATTTCTGGGCTCTTTATTCTGCTTTGTGGGTCTATATGACCTCTTTTATGCCAGTATCATACCGTTTTGATTACAATAGTTTTGTAGTTTAGATTGACATTATAATTCTATTTGGAAGTGGTATTTGCTTCCTTTGTTTTTTTATTATTTAAGTTTTAAAAATTCATTTGAAATGTTTGGTTACATATTTCATCTGCTCCACAGAAGCATTTTTCTCACAAGCATCCTTTAGCTGCTACGTTTTTCCTGTTCTGTTTTTTCTTTTTAAAATTTTATATTTGTAGAAATTCTGTTCCTGCTGCCTTTTCAGTTATTTCTTTTTGAATGAAGAGGATTTTGGGGGGAGTACCAGAAGTAGGTATCTCAGCGTAAGCTATTGTCTTCCAAATTTACAGTAATTTTCTTTATTAGTAGGATTGAGTGTATGAATTTACTTCTCCTTAGCCAGAGAAGATTGCATGCTGCAGTGCCCTTCATAGTGCAGTTGTCTCACTATCGTTTTGCCACACTAGCAGCCTGATTTCTGCCAACATAGCTTGTTCGTGTGATTCTTTAATACTGTCTCCTCTACTTCTTCCTCCACCAGCCCATGTCCCCTGTTTTTGTTGTTACAAATGTGGTTGACAGTTTATACCTCAGGAAGTGCACTTGAAGAAATGTACTCTTTCCACTTGCTTTGCATTTTGGAGCTTCATGCCTTATATTTACCCTCATTTTTCAGTTCACTTGTCTCTCTTTTGGCCTATATTCCACTTATATTTTATGTTTCCTAGTTTTATTGGTGATCATGTTTGCATTTATGTTTTTTGTTGCTTTTGTGTAATTTCTGAGAGGAGGAGGGAGATTCTAACTTTGCTCTGTCATCTAAGAGCAGAAGTACTTAAAATGTATTTTTTTGTTAGTGCTTTGCATATTCGTTTAGTCAAAATATTTAAACTGGATTAAATTTTATAATTATAAACTGTAGAATGTTATATTTTCACTTACTTACCAAGTACTTCTCTAGTATTTACTGTGTGCCAAGTCTGTTCTAAGTGCTTTGCAAATATGGACTCATTTAATCCTTGTAATAATACTGCAGGGTAGGTGTTCTTTTTATTCCCATTTAATCGGTAGGAAACTGAAGCACAGTGAGGAAAATTAACTTGCCCAAGGTTACCTAATTAATAGGAAATAAGAACACTTGCTACTTTTCATTCTGGAACTCTAGCATTTGTGGTTCTTGGCATCCTCTGTTTATACCTCATGCTAATGAATGCCTTGAGAGCAGAATCCATCTGTGTCTCATTTCATCTTTATAGTCCCAGTACATATTTAGAAGAATACCTGTAATTCAGAAGTTACTTAAATAATGTTGTTGGTGAATTAATATTCTTTATTAGGAGCCAAATAATTGCTTCTCTGCCAGATTTAACATAGCTTCAGTTGTTCATTCTACTTGCCTTGTTTAAGAAAAAAATATTTGTTTTCTCATGTTATCATTTTAATGCTATTGCCATATTTGCTGTAATAATACTTTTATAAATAGCCATTGTATTTCAGAACAAAATTATAAAAGTTTCTTGTTATCCTATGCACCAAGGGGTCACTAGTTCAATTCCAGGTCAGGGCACATGCCCAGGTTGTGGGCTCGATACCCAGTAAGGCTCATGCAGGAGACAGTCGATCTATGTTTCTCATCGATGTTTCTGTCTCTCTCCCTCTTGCTCTAAAACCCATAAAAACATATTTTAAAAAATTATAAAAGTTTCTTTATAAAAGAGTTTCAATGTGCTGATAATATAAGCACTAGTTCCCTTACCCCAGTTTGCTGTCCATGCTAAAAATTTTATTTTTTATATTTTAATATTAGTTATATTTAAACAGTATCATTTGTAAAATAACCAAGGTCAGCTAATTCAAGGTGGTCATCTTGTAGTTCATTTATTTTTATTGCTGAGTTTTGTTTCACTGTAGAATATATCACCATTTGTTGATCTGTTACTCCACTGATGGACACCTGGACTGTTTCCTGTTTTTGCCTATTAATGAATAATGCTATAAATATTTTCATCAAGTGTTTTTATGGCATATGTTTTCATTTCTCTTGGTCAGTGTCTGGCATTAGAATTGCTATGTCAAGATAGTTTGTTGATAAAGAAACTTTCAAACCTGTAGAGAATTTTTATAAGAGTTTATTTGAGCCAAACTGACAGCATGCTGGGAAGCAAGATCTCAGATGCTGTGGAGAACTACTGTGGTTTCTTTTATACATTTGGAATTAAGGGGGGCAGTCTAAGGACAATTACATGAAATTGGGAGAAAGCAAGGTGGGGAAATCTATGATTGGATTACAGGTTAGCAAGATTATGTGCTCCCTTGAGGGTTGTTACTCCTCTGAGGGGTCTGTAAAAGAGGCATTTCAAGGTTGTATTAACCTAGATACGCAAGAACAATGGACAGGGCTTGATTAGTTGAAGATAAACCTTTTATAAGCCTAGAGTGTGACTAGTGCCCACCATGCATGACCTGCCCAGTTAGGAATTTATGATCAGGTCACCCTGTGAGGTTACTTTTGGTTAGATTTATCAAAGACACCCCCCTTTTTAATCCATGAGTTATATAAGAAATAACCAGATTTTTTTTCTTAAAGTAGTTGTTTCATATTACATTCTTACCTACAACATGTTAGAGTTTCATTGCTTTATATCCTCACCGATATATATATATATACACACACACACACACACACACACACACACACACATACAGACATGCATATATATATATATATATATATATATTTATCAGTCTTCTTCATGTTAACCATTCTGGTGGGTGTGTTTATTTTAATTTTTAACATTCATCATTGTGGTTATTGATATCCTATCTCCAATACCACCATTAATAATTTGATCATTAGGTATTCTGCTTATCCTGGTAATGAATTACAGAGTTCGGGAGTCCCCAAGACAACTCTCACTTCTGACACCAACTTTAAGTATGGAGATTGCCAAGACCATCCTCATTTCTGACATGAGTGGTAAAATTGGGGGTCCCCCAAACCACCCTCGGATTTGATAGTTTGTTAGAAGGGCTCACAGGACTCACTGAAAGTTTGCTTAAGATGATGGTTTATTGCTCAGCCAGGCGTGGCTCAGTGGTTGAGCATCGACCTAGGATCCAGGAGATTGTGGTTTGATTCCTCGTCGGGGCATTGCTGGCATTGCGGGTTCCATCCCCAGTCGGCATGCAGGAGGCAGCCGATCAATGACAACTCTCATCGTTGATGTTTCTGTCTCTCTCTCTCCTCTTCCTCTCCCTTCCTCTCTCTCTGAAATCAATAAAGATATATTTTTTAAAAAAGATTATGGTTTATTATAATGAATGGATATATTTAAAAATCAGCCAGGGGAAGAGGTGTGGTTCCAATAAGATTGACTGCACATTCGCTTGCCTTAGTCTCCAGCTCCTTCTGAGATGTCCCAACCTCCATTCTCCCCTGCCTCCCTGTCCCCCAAAAGATCATATTGTTAGTAGACTATATGGCATGGCCTAAGGTCTGAGGTAAACAAAAACACTGTTATCAGGCATGACATTCCAAAGATTTAGAGATTAACCTGCCAGAAGCCAAGGGCAAAAGCCTCTCTTTGGGCAAGGTTAATCCTTTACTATGTACACTTATTTACCCTCCTTGGTTTTTAAAGCTCATGTACACAAATGGTTGTGTTAACTGATACAATTTGTGACCAAGGTCAAGAAACTTAACTGGTTCTATTGGATATAGATTGTGATCCTGATTCCGCCTATCCCAGAAGCTAACCTTCTGAGCCATTTAATTCAAACTTAAAGGAGCCTGAAATATGATTGTGTCATTTCTGTTCATTCATTCATTCATTCATTCATTGACTCAGCAAACATTGAATATCTGCAGTGTTCAGGCATATAAATAAAAAGTACATGTAAATACAAAGCACACTCAGGGAACTTCATAGTCAATTTACAATTACAGTAGTTGAAGCAGGTGCTGTGTTATAGATGCTTAAGGACCTCAGAAGGGGTGTTTAAATAACTAGTGGAATTCAGGAAGACTCCTCAGGGGAGGTCATGCGTAAACTAAGTTTTGAAGAGTGAGGAAGATTTAGGGCAAATAATAGGGGAAGGGCATTTCAAGCAAAAAGGACCATATTTACTAGAGTATGAAAACATGAGCCTACTGGTTCTTTTAAGAAAGCTGTGCCTGGGGTGTTGGTTTACAGAGTTGAAGTCACATTAGCAGTTAAGTCCTGATGGTCAACAGCCTCTTCTGTCATGTTAAAGACATTTAGATTTTTACTGTGGGAGTGATTTCTGGAAGCCATTTCAGAAGTGTAGCTGGAGAGTGGTTTGATCAGATTGGTATTAGGAAAATTATTTGAAACATTAGATTTTATTAAAGAATTAATTGTTGCAGGGATTTATTCTTACTCTGTTCTGTATGCTATAAAATTTATATATTTTTTCACATAAGTGGGTGAGTTGACTGAAAATTAATGCTTTTATTTGTTTTAAATTTTTATTATTTTTTTTAAATAATCACCCAAGGAGATTTTTTCCATTGCTTTTCAGAGAGAGTGGGAGGGAGGGGTGGGGGGGGGAAGAGAGAGAGAGAGAGAGAGAGAGAAACATTGATGTGAGGGAGACACATCGATTGGTTGCCTCCTGCTCGTGCCTGACAGGAGCCAGAAATTGAGCCAGCAACCAAGGTACTTGCCCTTGGCCGGAATCGAACCCCGGACCCTTCAGTTCTCAGGCCAATGCTCTCACTGAGCCAAACCAGCTAGGACTGAAAATTAGTGCTTTTATATCTTTGTTTATAATTATAGAAATAATAGGTTATTAGAAAAAACATTGAATAAAAAAATAAGTATCATGACCCCTTCCCTTAACAATAAAATTTTGGCATATATTCTTTGAGTATCCTGCCCCCAATATGTATTTTCCTGGTATTTGTGAGTGTATGCAGGTCTTCTACCATTATTACCGGTTCCTTTCTTCATATGGAGCCATTTAGCCCTGTTTCATGTTAAGTATTTCAGGGAATTCTATCACAGTGATTCCTAAGGGGATCATAGTAGGCATTTTTGTATGGAACAGTTTTTCATTTGAGGAACAGTTGTAATTGAGAAGTATTGTAATTATCATTTCAATTTTAGTATATGTGCTGCTGAAATGAGCACAGTAATTATCATCCAGCATATACATGTAAAACATTTTAATAAGAAAAGATAGTATGCTATATACATTATTCTGTAACTTTACTATTTAACATTGCATCTTCCTATTAACTTATCCCAATACCATTTACTAAATAATCTATCTTTGCCCCTTTGACTTGAATTGTCATCTTTATCAATTAATAAATTTTTATATGTATTTGTATTTTTTACCTATGTTTTGATTATCTCTCTGTTTACTCATGTTCTGTTACCAAGCTGTTTAAATTGCTGTTGCTTTTAAAATTATTTTTTACTATCTGGTAAGGGTAGATCTTTTTATTTATTTTTTTCAGAATGTTTGTAGCTATTCTTATATGTTTATTTTTCCATATGAATTTTATACTCCTAGTTAAAAGAAAAATACTTTTGGAATAATGGCAAACTTATCTCAACTCTCCAACCCTTGACAATCACTAATCTACTTTCTGTCTCTCTGGATTTGCCTATTCTGGACACTTTTTATAATGGAATCATATAACATGTGGTCTTTTATACCTGGATTCCTTCACTGAGCATAGTGTTCTTGAGGTTCATATTGTAGCATGTATCAGTACTTCATTCCTTTTTACAGTTATATCATGTGAATATGCCACAATGTGTTTATCTGTTCATAAGTTGATGGACATTCGGGTTGTTTTTGCTTTTTTTTGGTGTGATGAATAATGTTGCTATGAACATTCCTTTACAGGTTTTATGTAGACATATGTTGTAAGTGTTCGTGGGTATACAGTAGTTGCCCCTTACCTGTCGTTTCGCTTTCCACGGTTTTAGTTAATCGCTGTCAACTGTGTCCAAAAATAGTAAGTGAAAAACTCCAGAAATAAGCAATTTATGTTTGAAATTGCATGCCATTCTGAGCAGCATGTTGAAATCTTCCACATTACTGCTCTGTCCCACCCAGGTCATGAATCATCCTTTTGTCCAGCATATTCACACTGTATATACTACCTGCCCATTCGTCACTTAGTAGCAGACTGTCATGATATCACAGTGCTTGTGTTTAAATAATCCTTATTTTACTTAATGACCCCAAAGAGCAAGAGTAGTGGTTCTGGCAATTCGGTTATACCAAAGAGAAGCCGTAAATTGCTTCCTTAAGTGAAAAGGTATGTATTTATAGGAAAAAACATAGTGTATATAGGATTTGGTACTATGGACAGTTTTAGACTTCCACTGGGGTCTTGAAATTTGTTATCTGTAGACTACTGTATACCTAGGAATAGAATTGCTGGGTCATAGGTAACTCCTATGTTTAACCTTTTGAGGAATTCCCAGACTGTTTTCCAAAGCAACTGCACCATTTTGCATTCCCTTCAGCACCATATGAGTTCTAATTTCTCCACATCCTTGCCAACACTTGTTCTTGTCCATCTGTTTAATTATAGCACCCATTAATATTTTAAAAGAGGTTTTATGAGAAACTGATGGTGAATTTTAACAAATTCTTTGCGTCTTATATGAACATTATCAGAAGATTTTTTTGTTCTGCTCTCTTCATATGGTGAATCATAATTTATTTCCTAATATTGATGATGTTGATTTTGAGCAGTTGTCATCTTGGATTTGTTTTTTCTTTAGAACAGAAAATTCTTAGTAGACATGTAATTGTTTAATAACAAATAAAAATTCCATTGAGAATTTTAAAATTAGTTGCTAGGCGTGCTCAGAGTAAGAGTTAGTTCCCATTTTCTTCACTTATTTCATTCTTATTTCAAGATGACTTACTTAAGATTAAAAGGGTGCTAAATAAATAGTTTAAATATATACTTTTATTTTTTGTAAAATATTAAAAATACCATCTTCTTCAAAATATAGGTAAATTTTCAGTTTGTTTTTTTTAATGGTGAAAGTGTGAGCTAATTCATTTTAGTTCCTTTTGCCTGAGTATTTACATTGGGTGGGGAGATAACATATTTGGTAGCACTAGTCATAATAATTTCTAAGTCCAATTTTAATTTTTACTTTTAAAAAAATTTTTATTTAAAAATATATCTTTATTGATTTCAGAGAGAGGAAGGGAGAGGGGGAGAGAGAAATAGAAACATCAGTGATTAGAGAGTCATTGATCGTCTGCCTCCTGCACGCCCCCGCTGGGGATGGAGCCCGCAACCTGGGCATGTGCCCTGACCTGCAATCGAACCGCCATCTCCTGTTCATAGGTCGATGCTGAACCGCTGAGCCACTCCCGGCCGGGCTTAATTTTTACTTTTAAAAACTAAATTTATTGGGGGTAACATTGGTTCATAACATTATGTAAGTTTCAGGTATACAACTTGATAATATATCATCTGTATATTTCGTTATGCTCTCAGCACCCAAATTCTGGTTTCCTTCCGTCACCAGATATCTGCCCCCTTTGCCTTCTTCATCCTCCTCCCCTTCCCCTCTGGTGACCACCGTACAGTTGTCTGTGTCTGTGAGTTTTTTGCTTTATTTGTTCGTTTGTTGCTTTTTTATGTCCTGCATATGGGTGAAATCACATGGTTCTTGTCCTTTTCCATCTGACTTATTTCACTTAGCATGATGCCCTCAAGCTCCAGTCCCTTTTATATGTGTACCACGTCGTCTTTACCCAGGCATTGGTCGAAGGACACTTAGGTTTTTTTCATGTCTTGGCTCTTGTGAATAATGCAACAGTGAACATGCGGGTACATATAGCTTTATAAATATTTTCAAATTTTTCAGGTAGGTACCCAGAAGAGCCATTGCTGGGTCATATAATAGCTCTATTAATTTTTTGAGGAACCTCCATGCTGTTTTCCATAGAAGCTGCACCAATTTACGTTAGCCCCCCCCCCCCCCCCCGGCGTACGAGGGTTCCCTTTAATCCACATCCTCTTAGACACTTGTTAGTTCCTGTTTTATTGATAACAGCCATTCTAAGGGGTGTCGGGTATCTCATTGTGGCTTTGATTTGCATTTCCCTTACAGCTAGTGAAGCTGAGCATCTTTTCATGTATCTGTTGGCCATCTGTATCTCTTCTTGTGAAAAGTATTTCTTCAGGTCCTCTGCTCATGTTTAATTAGATTTTTTGTTGTTGAGTTGTATGAGTTCTTTATATATTTTGGGTATTAGCCCCTTATTGGAGGTGTGCTTTGCAAATATCTTCTTCCCTTCAATTGGTTGCTTTTTGTTTTGTTGGTAGTTTCTTTTGCTGTGTAGAATCTTTTAGTTTGAAGTAGGCTCATTTACTTATTTTTGCTTTTACTTCCCTTGCTTTTGGGGTCAAGTTCACAAAAACCAATTCCTCTGAAACCAAGGTCCATAAGTTTAATACCTATGCTTTCTTCTCTCTGTTTTATTGTTTTAAGTTTTATATTCAAGTATTTATTTTGAGTTAATTTTTGTGTATGGTGTCAGCAGTCTAGTTTCATTCTTTTGTATATGGTTCATCTCTGATGACCATAGATGTAAAAATCCTAAGCAAAATATTAGCAAATCAAATATAACAATACATTAAAAAGATAATACATCATGATCAAGTGGGGTGCATTCCAGGGATGCAAGGATTGTTCAGCATACACCAACCAATGTCTATGATCAAGTGGGGTGCATTCCAGGGATGCAAGGATTGTTCAGCATACACCAACCAATGTCTATGCACCACTCTAACAAAATAAAAGATAAAAATCATATGATCATATAAATAGATACAGAAAAAGCATTTGACAAGATACAACATCCATTTATGATTAAAACACTCAACAAAATGGGTATAGAAGGAAATTACCTCAACATGGTAAAGGTCATATATGACAAATCCTCAGCTAACGTCATACCCAATGGTGAAGAACTGAAAGCTTTTACTCTAAGATCACAAGGATCTTAGAGTAAAAGACAAGGATGCCCACTCCCCCCACTGTTAGTAGAGTACTGCAAGTCCTTGGCAGAGCAGCCAGGCTAGGGAATGAAACAAAAGGCATCCAAATTGGAAATGAAGAAGTAAAACTGACTATATGCACATGACATGATTCTATATAAGGAAAACCTTTAAGACTCCACCAAAAGACTAAGAAACAATAAAAATACAGAAAGTTGCAGGATACAAAATCAATATGCAAAAATGTGTTGTGTACCTATACACTAACAATAAAATATCAGAAAAGGAAGTAATCAGTCCCATTTATAATCTCAACAAAAAGGATAAAATAGGAGTAAACTTAACAAAGAAAGTAAAGGATCTGTACACTGAAAACTACAAGACATTGTTGAAAGAAATTGAAGAAGACACACAGAAATGGAAAGATGTTTTGTGTTCATAGATTGGAATAATTAATGTTGTTAAAAGAGTACCTAAATCCAATTTTAGTAAAGCAACATAGGTATGAAAAGGTGTGAGCATATGTTTCTGAGTGTTCATTAATTTAAAAATAAGGACTATATATTTTTTAAACACAATACAAATTCTTACTAAAACATCAGAAAATATAGAAAGCAAGATCAAGAGAAGAAAGTGAAAGCCTGTAATCCCACTGCCCAGAGAAAATTTTTAATACTGTTTTCATATGTGCATGGTACGATGCTTTTAACCACTGAGCACACCGGCCAGCGCTTTTTGCCTTTTTAAAGCTAAATATGTAATTATTCACCCAAAACAAATTTAGTAACATCTTAAATGGTTGTATTTCTTACATAAGAAATGAATAGCCATTTTGGTAAATTTAAATAATTGTTAAAGTGGGAATTTTGGCTTATTGCCTTTTTTTCTATTCCAGCTCTTTTCTTTATGTTTTTACTCTGATATCTCTGCCTTGATGAAGTGCTTTTAAGAGCACACGTGTCTGGTGCAGCTGGCATGGCTCAGTGGTTGAGCATCAACCTGTGACCCAGGAGATCACCCTTTGATCCCAGGTCAGGGCACATGCCCAGGTTGCGTTGTGGGCTCAATCCCCAGCAGGGAGCATGCAGGAGGCAGCCAGTCAATGACTTGCTGTCATCATTGATGTTTCTCCCTCTCTCTCCCTCTCCCTCCTCTCTCTGAAATCAATAAAAAAAAATATATTTTTTAAAAAGCACACATATCTGGCATCTGTAGAAAAGTCTTTAAACTCAGACTCTTCAAGGTAAATTGTCCATATTATTATATTTCATGGACTCTACTTTGCCTATGGTTTATAAGGTACACTGTTATTTCATTACTGTTAAGATAGAAGAAAATACTACCAATCATTATTAAAATATGAATCGTAATAGAATCAATATTAAAATGTGAAAAGTGTTTACTATAGAATCTATGAAACATGCCTGTATGGAAAGTGTGCTCCCACCCTACCACAACATGTAGTAGCCATGTACTTTGTTTTGTAAATCTTGTAAAGACTGGAAAGAGCCCTGGCCGGTTTGGCTCAGCGGTTAGAGCGTCTGCCTGTGGACTGAAGGGTCCTGGGTTCGGTTCCGGCCAAGGGCACGTACCTCAGTCGCAGGCTCGATCTCCAGCTCCGGTTGGAGGAGAAAACCATTCGATGTGTGAGAGTCTCTCACTTTGATGCCCTCCCCCCACAACTCTCTCTGAAAAAGCAATGGAAAAAATGTCCCTGGATGAGGATTTTTAAAAAAAACACTGAAAAGAAGGAAATGATTTGACTATTTTTTCGTGATGAGAAGCTAATCAGAATTTGATTTTAACCTTATTTACTGTAGTTTCCTCTACATTGGTTAAGTTAGTAGATATTTTTAGTGCCTACTATGCACTAGTCATTTTAACGACAGTGGCTAACATTTATATAGCATTTATTATGTGCTAGGTACTGTTTTGAGCACTTTATATATTTTAATTAAATTTTACGTTATTCCTGAAAGGTGGGTATAGTTACTATCCCTATTTTACCAAAGAGGAAACAGCCACGGAGAAGTCAAGTGACTTGACCAAGGTCATACAGCTAGTAAGTGGTGGAGCTAGGATTTGAATGTGGATTGTCTGACTCCAGAGTCTATTATGTCAGCAGTATTCCTAGGCACGTAAGATGAATGAAAATCGTCCTTTCCCTTAACACAGCTTACCAGGCAATATTTGAGAGTGTGTTGATAAATTTACATGAAATTATTATAATACTTTTGGTAATTAATTTTTGTTTGTGTTTTTAGGACATTCAGTCAGAAGAAGGCTGCTATTGAAAGAGAGTATGCACAGGTAAGCTTGGAAATGGAGGCCCCCATCCTAGGTATCCCTGTTCTTTATAAGGTATAAGGGCAGGTGTGTTGGAGAGAAGCCTTGGTATTCATTCCTGCATTCCCCTTTTCTGCTTATTTCTGGCTAACTCACTTGGATTCCCTTTTTTCCTCCATTTGAATCTTCAGATGAGGAGCTAAGTTGTTTCTTACTACAAAGTAGATCATGAACCTTTTGGATGAAGATAATATTTTTAAAGTATTTACACGTATTAATAATAATGAATGCATTTATTTATTCTCCCTTATTATCCTGTTCTCTGCAACTTTATGAAAGGTTAATTGTTGTTTTGTTCCATCAGGCATCTATTTCTTTTTAGGTCCCTGTTGATAGAGAGTGGTATGCTTTCAGTGGATGGTATGGCATAGAAAATTTAAGCATTTTTTTTACTCTTATTTTAATTAGAATCTTATTTGTTCCCGGACAGCCAAATATGCCCCAAAATATTATGTTGATATATCATTTAATGGATATGTAAGAATTAATAACTTCCTTGTACAAAAAACAGTTTAACATATTTGGAAATTTTGGCCCTTGTAAGCAATTATTTTCTATGTGGAGTAAAATTCTAAAATTGATCACCCCTCCAAAAAAAATATGATCTCCCCTTCAAAAAAATTATAAAAGTAGTATTTATAGCAAAAGTTAAAAATACAGGAGAATGTTAGAAGGAAAAGTTAACACCCAGGAAATGCTCTACATGCTAACCACTATTGCTACTGCTGCTATTGATATTCTTACTATAAAGAATAAAATTGGGCCTGGCCAGGTGTGGCTCAGTGGTTGAGCATTGGCCTAGGATCCAGGAGGTCGTGGTTCGATTCCGGGTCAGGGCACATGCCTGGGTTGTGGCTCGATTCCCAGTCGGGGGCATGCAGGAGGCAGCCAGTCGATGTCTCTCTCATCATTGATGTTTCTATCTCTCTCTCTCCCTCCCCCTTCCTCTCCCAGAAATCAATAAAGATATATTAAAAAAAAAAAATTAAACTGGGACATGATTTTTTTTGTACCTTGTCAAGTTTTGGCTTTAGTTTTATTCTAATTTCATTGTAGTTAACCAGGTAGCTGTCTGTCTGTATTTTATTTAATAGTCTTGGGAGACAATTAGCTATTCCTTGAAAGCTAGCTAGACTAATTAATTATAGTCATTAGTTATTGAGCGCTTATTATATATCAGATGCTTTATATAATGAATAGTATCAGTTCTAATATTATTCTGAACCTTTACTCTATGCATATATAATAAATAATAGTAATGATAGCTAACATTTATTGAATCCTTACATTGTACCAGGTGCTTTGCTGATTATTTGCATATTTATCTCAATAAAACTGTGAAATCAGGATAGTTATTATGCCCTTTACAAATATGTTTCGTAGGGGTCAAAGTATATGATCTGCTTTTAAAGTTTAATATATAAAGGGAAAATATTTATATGATCTATTCTTCTGTAACATGATTTAAAGTTTTAATACTTAAATAAGTAGGACAGATTAGTGATTAAAATTATAAAATAGTACATAAAATTGTATGAAAAGTAGTAGTCCTCTGCCCTACTACCAGTCTCCTTGCTCAAAGAAAATGTTAAAAGAAATTAAAGTGTTCCAGTGTCTCTCTGCTTGGGACAGTAGAACACATTTATAGAGAGCCAGTTTGCTGACTCTTCTTGTTATTTGTCATTGTTGCCTTTACATTATTTGTCTTAGTTCTTATTATTCATTATTTTCACAATTTATTTTTCAGTTTATTTCTTGAGAATATAGACAAAGCTACCTCTACCCTCTTCTTTGGTTGGCAAAACAGTGTTTTCACTTCTTGTCAGTAGTAGAAAAACCCTAAAATTGACACATTCTTTCTGTGGATGTTGCCAGTACGCACTGATATGTCAGGCTCATTATTTGCAATCCCTATCTGAGGACCTACCCTTGTTGGTGACAGTGTGTGCTCACAGAGGACAACTGCACTATTTAAATTATTTCTTTTTCTTCTCTGGCTCAGTATAGAGTTGAAAATTTTTAAATTGAAATATAACATATATACAATAAGATGGGAATTCTTGAGTATACTGTTTGAGAAAACTTTTATGAAGCAAACAGAGTCAAGTAACTACTACCCAGATTCAGATATAGAACATTACCCTGGACTTCAGAAGCAGTCGTTATTCATACCGTCCAGTGTAACCAGTGCGCTGACTTTTATCAGAGTAGTTATCTTTGGATTTCTGGCTACCGTTTTTTAATTGAAAAGGAATGGTATCGTGTAGTATGTATTCTTCTGTATTTGGTTTTTTTTATCCAGTATTATGTTTTTGAGCTTCATACATGTTGTTACATGTAGGAATGGTTCGCCCTTTTCATTACTCTATCGTATCCGCTGAATGAATATATCACAGTTTGTTTTTCCAGTTTACTGATAATTAAAATTTGAGTTGTTTTCAGTTGTGGGTGATTTTTAGTAATGCTTCTAAGCAAAGGTTTCATACATTTCTTTTGATGGACATATGGATGTATTTCTGATAGGTATGCACCTAGAACAACTGCTGGGCCATTGGATATAAATATCTTTGTTCCACTTTAGCTGATACAGCCAGGTTTTCAGAATGGTTGGTACCAGTTTACACTCTCAACAGCAATGTATGAAAGTTCTAGTTACTGCATATCTTTGTTAACACTTGATATTCTCTAAAATTAAAAAGAGTGACATTTTGATGAGTGTATAGTCATATCTCATTTTCTTATTTAAATAAGTTTTTAAAAATTAACGTATAGCATGCATACAGAAAAGTATGCAGATCCTAAGTGTACAGCTTCATGAATTTTCAAAGTGAACACACCCATGTAACTAGTACCCAGGTCAAGAAATAAAATATTAACCCTGCCCCACAAATTCCTTTTGTTCCTTGGCCATTAGTGCCCTCGCTCTCAGAAAGGTATCCATTATACTGACCTTTTACAAACAGCCTTATTAAGATATATTTGATATACAATAAACTGAACAACTTACAATTTGTTAAGTTTTGACGTGTGTATACCTGTGAAACTGTCATTGCAGTCAAGGTAACGAACATGTGTATAACCTCCCAAAGTTTCCTTATGTCCCATTTATAATCCCTTCCTTCCACTCACCCCTCCTTCATTCCCTTTCCCCATCATCCTCAGACAACCACTTATCTACTTTCATCATTATAGAGTAGTTTGCATTATTTAGAATTTTAATTTAATTCTATATAAATGGAGTCATACTGTATGTACCCTGTCTTGTCTGGCTTCTTTCATGCAGCATAATTATTTTGCAATTTATCTATGTTGTGTATATCAGTAGTTCATTTCTTTTTATTGCTGAATAGTATTCTATTGTATAGATATAGCACAATTTATCTTTTCACCTGCTTGGTGGACATTTGAGTTGTTTCTATTTTTTGGTTATTATAAATAAAGCTGCTATGAACAGCTGTCTGTGTGTGGACAGATGGTTTAATTTCTCTTGGGTAACTGTCTGGTTCATTTTTAACTTCTTAAGTAATTTCCAAACTGTTTTCCAGGAGGTTGTACCATTTTACGTTCCCACCAACAGTATATAACTGAGAGTACCAGTTGCTCTATATCTTCCCTAAGACTGGATATAGTTAGTCTTTTCAATTTTAGATATTTTAATAGATTCATAGTGGTATTCATAGTAGTTTTAATATGTTTATCTAAAAACCTGATGATATTAAGCATTATTTTCATGTGCTTATTTACTGTCCGTTCATATTCTTCGGTGAAGTGTTTGTTCAAATCATTTCCTGATTTTTAAAAGTTGAGTGGTTTAAAAAAATTTTTATTGTGAAAAAGTTTCAAGCCTATGTGAAAGTAGAAGGATTTAGCTCTGGCTGGGTAGCTCAGTTGGTTAGAGCATCATCCCCATATGCCAAGATTACAGGTTTGATTTCTGGTCAGGGCACATACAAGAAGCAACCAAGGAATGCATAAATAAGTGGAACAACACATCAGTGTTTCTCTTTATCCTTTCCTCCCACCCCTACCCCCACCCCCCAAAAAAAGAAAGTAGAAGGGATTAGAGCAATGAATTCTTGTTAGCCATTACCCAGTTTCAGTTGTTACTAATACATTACGAAACTTGTTTCATTTATAGCTCCCCACTGGGTATCTTCTTGGTTACTTTTTACAAATACTTTTGTGAGGCATAATATATATACCTTTAAAGATTTATCCATTTTAATGTTTAATTAAATTATTTTTAGTGAATTTATAGACTGATGCAGCCATCAGAACAATCCAGTCATAGAACATTTCCATCAACCCAGTGAGTTTCTTGTACCTGTTTGCACTTAATCTTTGTTGCCTGAGGCCAACCATCAGCTTTATATCTCTATAAATTTTCTGGACTTGCCATAAAAATGTACTCTTACGGTATATAGTCTTATCTGGCTTCTTTGACTTAGCAAACATTTTTGAAGTTCATACATGTTTTATCATGTATCAACAATTTATTCCTTTTTATTGGTGAGTAGTATTTCGTGGTACAAGTATATATTAAATTTTCTTTACTCATGCACTAATTGATGGATACTTGGATTGTTTCTATGTTTAGCTATTATGTATAATGCTACATGTAGACATTCACATAGTCTTTATTTAGACATATGTTCATATAATCTTGGGTATATAACCTACGGTTAGAATTATCAGGTCATTAGGTAAGTTTATGTTTAATTTTTAAAGAAATGGCAAAACTGTTTTTCAAATTGGCTGTACAATTTTGATTCTCACCATCAAGATATGAAGGTTCTAGTTCACCTTCTCTTCTATATCATCATTGAAATAACTGCATATTACAGTTTGGGGTAATTATATTTAGTTTTATTTGGTATAAATCATTTATTTAATATTTTGTTGGGTATTTAGATTGTTTCTAGTTTTACTTTTTTACATAACAAATGTTTATTTTTTTAAATGTAAAAGCCTATATATTCTTAACTGTTAACTTTATGTTCATTTTAAAATCAACTGAAAATGGGAGCATTGTCATTATTTTGAGAATTTCCTTTAGAGGGTCTGCTAGTTGTTAAATTGAAACTATGTGAAACATGTTTGTTACCAACATAATAATAATATTTGATAACAACGTTATAAGCTTTTTTGGGGGGGGAGTTCCATAGGCTTGGCTATTATTTGTCATTGGTACATCATCTAAATAGTCAAGACTATTCAAATACCTCAAAAGAAATGGAATCACAATTTATATGAGCATCTGCTGTGAGCTTTTTATTTCCCCTGTCAATTTTATCGATTTTAAAATGGTCTTTAAAAAATATGGTGTTTGTGTTTTGGTTCCCTTTTAATATTTTTGTCTGGTGGTTCATCTCAGGAGCTCAGTCATGTGAATGTTGATGTTTCTTTACTTAGACCATAAGATGAATGGGAATCTATGCTCTGGAAAAGTTTGCTACATTTAATATTTTTATAAAGTACTATTTTAAAATCAGAAGTTTATTTTAAGATAGACCAGTTTTCATGCGTTGAGAATATTTATTGAGCACTCTTCTAGGTACAGTGACTATAGCAGTGCCCAAAGAGAAAGAAGAAGCCCTAGCACTCATAGAGTTTATATTCTATCGTTGTATGTTGTCTTTCAGTTAAATATATTAACTTCTTTCTCTTCAGAGCCACTGATGGCATTATAGCCAGTTGGAGAAAGTGACCTTTATAGAATTATTGCTAGTGGTGTATGTTGTCATCCTCTATACAAAGGATTGATCGGCCAAAGAGATTGAGTATTATTTGTGAAATTTAGAGAGCATACAGTTGAGCCATCCCAATAGAAAAATATTATAAAGGAAAAGAGTTCAAGCGGGATTGTTCATATGATAGCAATTTGAAAAGCAGTACCTTAAGCACATGCAGAGTAAACTTGTAATACTTTTTAGGGGAATGTTAGAAGAAAGAAAATAATATTATATAATCCAGTATTTACACTTGAGTGGATTTGAGCCCTGAACTTTTTCAAGTTGCTTGGTACTTTCAATTTCCTATAAGAGTATTAATGTTTATTTTTAAGCATAATTTGTGAAATTCACTTTGTAGTTCTCCAGAAATAACAGATGTGTTGCTATCTATTTGTACAGACAGAACAAATGAATCTCTGAAAGTACAGAAGCTATATATGTATCACTAAACAACATTAAATATTAGGGTAAAATCAACTCCGGCTTTTGACTATAGTTAGCTAACCACTGAAGTGTTGGTAAAATCATTTGCAATACTCAAGCTGAAATTGCTAACGGCAAGTTCTGTGTATTAATATACTTCCTGTAGTCTTTGGCAGAATGCTGCTAGTGAAGGAAGCATACAAAAGGTTACTGTGGCTGGGGAGAAAGAGCAGGAAAAGACTGTGGACTTTAAGGGCGGCTCCTTGCCTGGGGACAAACAGCAAACACGGGCAACCTGTCAAATAGCCTGTGGTATCACACTCTTGCACTTAAAATTTTTGCTATTTTTATTATTTTAAGAAATAAATTTATAAAGAATTGAGCATACTACCCATAAAGTTAGTGTTATGTGTATGAGGTGAGGTTCTTTTTTGGTAAATTTCATCAGCATAGAAGTTTAAAGTGTAACTTAATTTAGCTTTTTGCAGCTAGCTCCCTGGCCATTGATATTAAAGAAGCATCGGTAAACTTACTAGAAATGGTGGACTGTATACTTGGAGCTTTCTGTCCTGCCAGTCTCATCATGTAGAACAATAAGGACAAATATCTTGAGAGAAAATTGAGGGTTATTTTCTGCCTTCATGTTGATAATTATTTTTAAAAATTATTTTATTTTTGTGTGCCTCAGCTTGCAATAATGGTTAGAAATACATTTGGAGAGAAGAGAAGACTAATTTTTTTCTCCCAAAATACTTGACATAGTTTTTAAATTTAAAAAAATTATAAACCATATTAAAAGAAGAAATGCTGACTATGAGTAAATGTTCGTATTCTTGGGCATACAAATTTGCTAGCAAAATTTGTCTTTCTGTAGCTGTCCTGTAGCACGCCTGAAGTGAGTGAAAGGCAGTTCTTGCTTATGCTGCTCCCGTTCTTTTCCTCCCCAGATATCATTTGTATTAATGAATTTAGTCTCAGGCCAGGATGAAACAGGGAGTAAAAACATAGGGGAGAATTCAAAGTAGAGCTGTGGTTTTGAACCTTTTTTTATGCTAACGTACCTCCCCTTACCTTTTCTTTTTACACAGGACACACTGGTCTACACATGTCTTCATTCACTAGTTGAGTTTGGGTCCCCTGTGCCAACCATTGATGAACAACCATGATTTTTTTTAATACTTTCCTGTCTCAATCTCTCTATATAAGTTTCAGTTTATCTTGTGTACTCTTAACTTTCTCTAGGTTAAACAACATATATGAGATGTTTTGTGTTGGACACTATTCTGAGCCCTTTACATGCTTTAACTCATTTGTGATTTTGCAATAACTTGCTCAGAATCTTTTGTCCTCTGCTCCTTCCTTCCCTTCCCTTCAAATAATCTAGTTCTGGGCACATTTTGAAAGAGACATTGACAACTAAAGGGCGTCCAGAAGAAGATGACCACAGATCTGGAAATCATGCTCTTTGTGAAAATGGTTGAAGGGACTGCAGATTTTCAACATCCTGCATTATAACTGCGTGTTTGCATGTGAATTGAATATGACTAATTTCTTTTAACTCTGAAGTGCAGAACTAGGAACAAAGAGTAGAGAGATCAAGATGACAAAAGATGTTTTCTAGTTCGAGCAGATCCAGAATGGAAGGAACTGTGTCTTCCAAAAGTGTTGAAGTAAAGTAATTTTTAGATCTTTATGTACTATATTCTTCTCCTTAAAAGTTTGTATTTAATTCTCCTCATTGCTTATACTATTATATGACAAATAAAACATGTGGAAAGGCTTTTCCTGTCTGAAGGTTGCCAATTTGCAACCTCTGATTTAATTGTTCTAGGTTTTATTTTTGAATCAACCTGAATTCTGAGTTTTGGGACCACAATATTTTCAGTCAGCAGAACTGCTTTCACTGAGATAATGCTTAGACATCAGAGAGTCACCATTCACTTAGTAATTTGTTCAATCTTAATCTTTTAAAAATTCAACATCATTTATCAAGCGCCTACTTCATAGCTGGCATGATGATAGGTGCTGGGGATGTGAAGAGTCTGAATGGTGTGTGTGTGTGTGTGTGTGTGTGTGTTTTCAGGAGGTTGGAATATAAACTGGTTAGTACTGGGATGTTATCAAGAAATACAGGGAGTGGTGTGAGGTGAAGCTGAGGAACAGACAGGAGCTATGTCATGTAAGAGCCTTGTAAGAAATAACCTGGTGAAATAGACTGCATTTATTATAGGGATATTTTTGTGGATATTGCCTATCCAATCATTAACAGACCATTTATTATATGAAGGTTAGGAACATCTTTGTTTATCCCATGCCTTCTCCTTGGGACAGTGCAGTTCTTATTACTGATAACTTTCCCTTTTTGCTTTAACCACCTGGAAGTTCATTCTGAGAAACTGTAGCCTTTGTATCTATATTCTAACTTTTTACCTGGTCTTTATTATTTTGTTTAATTTTCTTTGATTCTATTTTTTTTTTTTTTTGGTACATTTGTATATACTACTGTATTATACATAATCTGATAAGCCATTTTAGATTCTTTGCAGAATAAAATTGTTGACCAATAAAGATCTGAGGTTATAAAACAAGTTAGAAATTTATTTGGGGTCATAAAGGATTTGATTCTGGGAGACACAGATTCAGGGGAAAACCTGAATTGTGTTCTGAGGAAGACAAAGAAAGCCAGATGTTATAAAGGCAAAAACCACAAGTTGTAACAAAAGAAACTTCTCCTTTTGGCTGTTTAACATGGTGTAATGACTAGTTCAGGTCTGGGTGGTAAGACTCTGGTGTAACAGAGTTGCAGGATGTGCTTCTATGGCAGACATGAAAGTTCAAAAGTTAAAACCTCATTTAGATCCTCTATGCAAATGAAGGATACTAGCTAATGAAACAGATTCGCTCCTTGCAGTATGAAAAGTGCAGATGATCTGGTTGCCACCATGAGTAGGAAGTTAAAGTTAAGGTCTTACAGCTAGTTCAAAAGTTCATAGGTGGAATGAGCATAAGACAAACCTCTTCATGACCTCCTGGCTCCATTTTAGTTCCCTTGACATAAATGACTGTATTATGGCAATTTCTATTCACAAAACAAAGACAATTAACTTTACTCTTTGTTGAGGAGTGCTGTATTGTATATATGTACTTATAAAGAGTATAAAGCTTGAATTAAAAGGTAGAGCAAGTATCCCTGTACTGTAGAATAATCATTTTTTGTTTTTGCTTTAGAGTATCTGAACCTTCTTCCTAAGTATGGGCAACTTAACATTTATGAATCTAGGTGTTTCATTTACCTGTTAGGAATCCAGAGTCATTTGTCAGCCTGAGTCTACTCAGTTCTGGGGAAATTTCAGTTCTTTTTATAAATATTGCTTCTTCATTTTTCTTTCTATCCATTTAACTTTCATGTCTGTTAGTTACTCTTTTACATTTTTTATTCTTTGTTCTCTGTGCTGCATTCTAGATGAATTGTCCAATTTGAACTTCCAATTCATCAGTTCTTTGTTCAGCTGTGTCTATTTACCTGTTGCTTTTTAGTGACCATATTCTTTTTTTTCAGGATTTCTGATTTTAGTTCTTTTTAGATATAAATGTGTTATATACATACATATGTGTATATGTGTACATACATATATGTGTATGGTTTCGTGACTTAAATTTAAGTCTTTTATTCATTTTGAGTTCATTCTTGTGTATGGTGTAAGTTGGTGGTCTGGTTTCATTTTTTTTCTTGTACCTGTCCAATTTTCCCACCACCATTATTTAGACTGTCTTTACTCCATTGTGTGCTCTTGCCTCCCTTCTCAAATATTAATTGACCATAGAGGGGTGGGCTGATTTCTGGGCTCTGTGTTGTGTTCCATTGGTCTATATGCCTGTTCTTATGCCAGGGTCAAGTTTTGATTACAGTGGCCTTGTAGTGATTACAGTGGCCTTGATATCCGGTATCGTGATAATTCCAACTTTGTTCTTCTTTCTCAAGATTGCTGCAGCTATTTGAAGTCTTCTTTGGTCCATATAAAATTTTGGAATATTTTTTCTAGTTCTGTGAAATATGCTATTGGTATTTTAATAGCAATTGCATCGAATCTATAGATTATTTTGGGTAGTATAAACATCACTGTATGGGAGAATATATTCACCAATGATACATCTAATAAGGTGTTAATTTTTAAAACATATAAGGAACTTATACAATTCAACAGGATAACAGACAATCCAATTAAAAAATGAGTAAAGGTCCTAAATAGACAGTTCTCCAAAGAGGACATGCAGATGGCCAATAGACATATGAAAAGGTACTCAATGTCACTAATCATCAGAGAAATGCAAATTAAAACCACAAAAGATATCACCTCACACCTGTCAGAATGACTATCACCAAGAAATCACCAAACAAGTGTTGGCGAGGGTGTGGAGACAAGGGAACCCTCATACACTGTTGGTGGGAATGCAGATTGGTACAGCCACCGTGGAAAGCAGTATGGAGTTCCTCAAAAAATTAAAAGTGGAACTGCCTCATGACCCAGTAATTACACTTCTGGGATTATACCCAAAGAAACCTGAAATATTAATCTGAAAGAATATATGTATTATTTCCATTGCAGCATTATTTACAATAGCCAAGATTTGGAAGCAGTAGATGAGTGGTTAAAAAAAACCTGTGGTACATTTATACAATGGAATACTACTTGGCTGTGAAAAAGAAGGAAATCTTACCCTTTGTGATAGCATGGATGAGCATGGAGAGTATTATGCTAAGTGAAATAAGCCAGTCAGAAAAAAAACAAGTACCATATGATTTTACTTATATGTGGAATCTAATGAACAAAATAAACTAACAAACAAAATAGAAACAAACTCATAGGTAGAGTACAGACTGACATATGTCTGAGGGGAGGAGGATTGCAGTGTTGGGTAAAAAAGGTGAAGCACTTAAGCAAAAAACCCCACAAAAACAACAAATAAACTTGTAGACACAGACAACATTATGGTAATTACCGGAGGAAGGGAAGGAGAGTGGGGGGAGGTAGAAGAGGGTATAGGGGAGATAAATGGTGGTAGAAGGAGACTTGATTTGGGGTAGTGAACACATAATACAATATACAGATGATATATTATAGAATTGTACACCTGAAACCTGTACAATTTTATTAACCAATATCACCCCAATTAATAAGTAAAAAGGACATGGTTACTATCTCAGAATGTCTTAATCTAATGGAGAAATAGACCTATAAACAAATACAGCTAGCTCACCTGATTTTGCCTAGAATTATTCAATATTAAATAAATGCACACTTAATGGTCTTCATTAGAACACCACTTCATAGTATTGCCCATGTGAGAGAAACTTCTGCACTTTAAGTAATTAGTTCAGGTGAGTTTGAATCTGGGGTTCATATCTGAAGTTACTTTTTTCTGTTAATATGTAATGTCATTTACAATCAACAATCACATAGGTCTCTTGTTTGTTGTATCTGAGAATCAGTTGTTCTGTAGTAGGACTGCCTATTTCTTTGATGCACTCCCTATAACATGCCAGAGTGAATTTTGGATAAACCACATAGACTGTATTTCATTCATTCATTCATTCATTCATTCATTCATTCATTCATTCATTCATCCATTCATCTTTTAATCCTCACCCAAGCATATATCTTTATTGATTTTAGAGAGAGTTAGGGAGAGAGAAGGAGAGAAACATCGATGCGAGAGAGAAACTGATTGGTTGCCTGCCATATGCACCCCGACTAGGGATTGAACCAGCAAGCTAGGTATGTTCCCTGACCGGGAGTTGAACTTGCAACCTTTCGGTGTACAGGACGATGCTCCAGCCAACTGAGCCACCCAGCCAGGGCTAGACTGTATTTTAAACCAGCAGGTCCCAACCATAACTTCCAATTGAATAAAACCCTTTATTGTGATGTATGGGAAAATGTAATGAACAGAAATTTTATTTTATAAGCCAACATTACTCTAGCTTAACATTTTTTCCTAATTCTCTAAGTTAGCTTGCTTCATGACTTTTCTGAGAAAGGAGGAGGTGATCTAATGCTTTTACTTTAAAAGAGGTAACCATTAACAACAACTATCCAGGAAATGTTCCGTGATAACATCCACACCTCACTTCCCCATCTATAAATATGTCCATACAGGATAATATTTCCCTCATGATTTATGTCTAGTTCTTAGAATATCTGGCACATCATAAGTGCTTAAATAACATTTGATGCATGAAATGAAGAATTTTTTTTCATGTCTGCTGTGTTGGAAATTAAAATTCAGAGTGGGAAGCATTAAAATGTTATTTTTAAGCTGAGAAAGTGGTATTGCTAGAAGGAAGTCGAAGCATGTTTTTTCACCAATAATTGAGAGCCGCAAGTAGCTCATGTAGTGTAAATTACTCCTGTATATTCTCAGAAATTAGTCATTATGGAGTTTACATTTAAATAGTTTGCAAAAACTTTATATATTTCTGGTAGTAGGATTAAACCTTTATATCCATTTAATGACATTTATTTCAATTTTCAAAGCATCTTATATATACATGTATGTATCATTTAGCAGAATTATACCTTAAGTCTCCATACACTAATAAATGTAAAACAAACATTATTGATTCAAGGAACAGGCATTTTTAGTGGATTGTTATTAATGTTATTAACTGTTAATGAACGGTTATTAGTTCAAATAATCTTTTTAGTTACTTAAACACTGAAACTCAGTGAATTGTTGAATATGAGCATATGCTTTCTTAAGTCAGTTTTTCAGGATAGATGCAAAGATAAATAAAACTTGATTCTTATCATCAAAGGGTTTATAACCAAATAGGATAAATTAATGTGTAAATGAGTATAATGTAAACAAAATGAAGTTATATGCAGCAAGAGTATAAGCAGAGAGAAATAATCCATGCTAGTAATGAATGATCAGGGAAGACTGGGTAAGGCATTCGATATCAATTACTGTTGGAATAAGATAGCCAGTTCTTAAACACGGAGGCTTCCTTTATCCTGGTTGACTCAGCTTTTAAACACTGAGGCCAATTTTTAATTTTTTTTATTTCAAAAGCTTGACTATTTGCTAAAATGGGTCTCTGGGGGATAAGAATTTTCTAAATGGGCAGTATAGCCTGATGGTTAAGAATATGGTGTGAATCCCAGCTCATCCACTTGACTGTAACCTTGGGCATTTTACTTAACTAGTCTGTGCTTTAGTTTACTAGTCTGTAAAATGAAATAATAATACCATGTAGGGTTGTTAATTGTCTTTATTATTAGAGTAGGCTTTGTCATGGATAGACAACTCATAGCAGAATAAATGGATGGAATTCTAAGATGAACAAGACATTGTGTGTGTATATGTTTGTGAGAGAGAGAATGAATGTGAATGCGTGCACTAAAATCCAGTTGTAGTGCAGTAAAATCAGAACTATACTGAAAATAGGAGCAGGGGAAACAGTATTTTAGAGCACATTTTTAATCTGGGATTTTTATATTATGTCCCAGGTTTCAGGAAGAGAACAAATGCTTCTTTGCTACCAAAGATTTTTTTTAGAGAACATTGCCTTTTAGGTTTGGAACAATTCTGGAATTCTGAGGTTTCTAAAAGCCTGGATGCCAGGTGTCTAAATGTCTTCTCTGCTTTTAAAAATATTTTCTCTGACTCTTAAAAAAATTATTAGTGCAGAATTAATGAGACCCCCCTTATTCTATTTATTTTTCCATTATTTGTGTGATTTTAACTAGTTCTCTATATTTCTGTTTTTGTAATTCATCATTTAATCTGTTCTTGTGAATAAAATTGAGCACATTCCAAATTCTTTTTTTGTACCCAAGTATATTGTACTCAGTCAATTCTTCAGCTGATGTCATACTGAACAGATGTTAAAATATTAATATAATAATTTAAAAATTTTTTTAATATACTCTTGTTCCCATATATATATATTCAAATATCTATCAAAGTCGAAAGAATATGACAGTTAACACCCTTATATCCACCTACATTCTACCATTATCATTTGGTTTACTTTATTATATATCTATCCTCCTATTGATTGTCATTTATTAATCTGTTTTGTGTGCATTTCAAAATAAATTACAGATATCAGAAACCTTTCTTCTAAATACCTCAAGTATACTTTGTTTGAAAGGCTTATTTTCATTCAGAGTTGATGTTTTAATACTTTTTCTTCTCCATTTATGTGCTTTATTTTAATTTTGGACTGAACCCACTGTGGTTAATTCTGTTACTAAGCATTCTTGTTGTTAATGCTCACAAGTAAATCTACTTTCTTTTTGGTTTGTATGTTTTTTTTAAAGGTACTTATAGTCCTTTCACCTAATTTTTGAAAGTATTTTATGGCTTAATATAATTGTAGCATTTTCCCCCTACAGTTTGCAGTACTTTAGAATATGATTGCTGTTATGTGTATTGAAGACAAATTCCTCTATACCATTAGATATTCCAAGCATCACTTACTTTTAACCTATGTATAAGGCCTCAACTAGGTTACGAACTGTTTGTAGCCAGGAATTATATATATCATAATTCCTGTGGCTCATAACTTCTTAAAAGGAAGAACCCAAACACTTGTTGATATATAGACTCTTTGAAATCAATGCTCAAAATATTTTGGGCACTATTTATTGCTATAAAGTGGAAAGTTTAAAAACAAATGCCAACATAGTTTTCAGCAGCTTTCGAGAATTTGTATTCATTTTATATATACGATTTATATTATAATGGAATTTTAAAAATCCTAATAGGAAATTATTCGGGAGGTATGTAATATTGAGGCATTGTTCTCAGATTAACAGGATATCCTTCTATTTTATAGGCTTTGCATTTCCAGCCCATGAAAGAATATAATGACCTACTCTGAGCATATGTTTTTACAAAAATAATTTTATTATTTTAAAATAATTAAACCATGAACATTGAATTAGATAACCATTATAGATTTAACATGTTATTTTAAGATTGGATTTCAAATAGCAAATAAAATCCAAAGCATGTCAAACTAAAATGATCTTCCCTACCATTTTCATTGTAGCTTTTTGAAATCTCTATAGGATAATGGTTTTTTAAAGTGTTGAAAGTGCAGTTAGATAAAAATTAGAGTCAGAGAAGATCCTTTTTCTCTGCTCCATACATGTTGTGCGTGCACATGTGTGTGTGTGCTCTCATACACACGCACACACACCCCTGTAGTTGGAACTCTTGTTATGTGTCTGGCTTGGAGATTCTTTTGGGTCTTCCAGATTTAGTGCTTCTTCTCCTATCTGGATCAGATTTTGATTCTTTTACATCAAAATTAGACATGCAAATTAGAAATCTGGATACCACAAGACAGAGACCACGTAAAGGCGTTTACATGCCCTTAATTCCTTGTTAATGATAATACCTAAAAATGTCTAAACTTCAGTTTTCCAGCCCTCTGCCTGCAGGTAGAAATATTATCTTAAGAGTCCTGAGCTCCAGTGATGCCTCCTTTTTTTTAAATGATTGGGGGAGGAAAATAGGCCTTCCCAACGTTATGCTAAGCCACCTAGAGCAAAGGTTGGCAATCATTTTTTGTAAAGGACCAAATAGTAAATATTCGAGGCATTGAGGACCATATGGCCTCTGTACAGTGACTCAACTTTGCTGTTGTATAGTGAAAGCAGCCATAGACAGTTGGTAAACTAATGGATGTGATGTGTTCCAGTCAAACTTCATTTAGAGAAATAGACAGTAGATATATAATTTGCCAACCTGTACACTAGAGCTTCTTGAAATACCTGTTGTGAGGACTTCCTTCTTTCTAGTAATTTGTGGATGGATGCTTTCATAAAGTACGATAAAAATGAATTACTGGAAAAATGAAATTTAAAAACATAAAATACAAGGTTAAAATTTTATATAGAATGGATAGCAAACTACAATTCAACAAATACAATTAAAACAGTCATATGTAAGGAAAAAGAAAAGAATTAGAAAAACTAAATATTGTTACTTGAAATTCTTTTCTAGACTATTAATATATAGAGTTGTTATTATAGTCATAACTTTTTTGTCATTCTATAGTACTAACTACACACAAAGTTGAGTGAAATTGCAACTCCAATTTATTAGATGTCTGTATGTGCACTTTAAACACTGTATATATCAATAAAAAATTTAATGTGACGAATAAATTTGCTTCTTGATGTTAATTTATCTGATCTAGGTTGGATTAACAACAGTGCTACTGACAGGAGATAATGTATATCTAAATTATTTCTATGATTCAACAACATTCAGAATAAAGAAACCAGACTCACAGAGGTATATTGATGAGAATTGGAGAAGAGATTTAAAAGGAATTTCAGCAAACTCATGATATTCATTTCTAACTTTTCCCAAACTGAAGCAATTGATTTTTTCTTTTCAGAATTTGTTTTTCAATCTTTTATTAGTAGTGAGTATTAACAATATATCCTATAGAATTATAGTGACATTTAAATTGCCTTTCAATTGAAAAAATGAATTCTGGATTCATAAATTTCCAATATGTGGATATTCTTTTGATGGAAAAAAGATTGAAAATGTTCTATAAAATTTGTAAGGTGTTTAGTGATAATCTTTAAACAAATGTACAACTTCATTGAGAATTATTGTTAAATTATGAACCATGTCATAAGTATCTGTAGAAACTCTGATCTTTTATACTATTAACTTACTTTTTTGCTTTGATCTTATTGGCCATTGAGGAACATTTATATGCCTTCCTTACATGGGAGTATGAAGACCATTAAACATGCCAAATATGTAAGACAAGTAAGTCTGGCTGTGCAGTTCACATGTTTAGAACATTGGTACCAATTCTTTTTTTTTTTAACTTGTAGAAACACGAAGAGTTTATTTCATTGTTCATTTTCAACAGAACATTTCTCCTTGATATCAGTATATGATCAGTTTCCATATTATCAATCAATGAGAATACTCTCTAATGTATTGCATTAACCTTTAAGTACATTATCTATGTCACTAAGCATACTGTTTAGATAGGTGACTTTAAAAAAAATCCTAGCAGGAGTTTCTCAGTGAGGGAAAGCAGTGCATTGATTTACACTCCGGAGTAAAATTTTTATTTTTTTAACCCTCTTCTGAGGATTTTTTTCCATTGCTTTTCAGAGAGAGTGGAAGAGAGAAAGAGAAAGAGAGAGAAACATCCATGTGAGAGAGACACATCGATTGGTTGCCTCCCGCACACGCTCTGACCAGGGCCGGGATGGAGCCTGCAACCAAAGCATGTGCCCTTGGCCGGAATCGAACCCGGGACCCTTCCATCCTCGGGCCAACGCTCTGACCACTAAGCCAAACTGGCTAGGGCTAGAGTAAAATTCTTAATCTGGGTAACTGTCCGGAATATATTTCTGTCATTACATTTGCACTGTCAGAATATACAATTACATGAAATTTAAATTCCAAATCACATTTGCTTACTATCCATAATCCTTCATAGATTTATACAGTTCAGAGTTAGTTATGTTTGGCAATGAAGCTGGAAAAAAAAAAAAATCTTTCACAACGCAATCATATTCAAATCACACATATACTAAAGAAATTGCCATATTTTCTTTGCATTTGTGAAGGTTCGGTAAAAAACATTTTGCTAGGTTTTTGTGTTCTATAAATTAATTTTTTCATATTATTGGCCAGTTCCTGAATGTGTCAGACTATGGTATCATTAGAAATTGGTTCTTTGTTGCAGATTCACTGAATATTTTCAAGCAAACATCTTTAATGGAATGTTTCCCTAATGTCAAGATATATGGGGTTTTGTTTGTTTGTTTTTTAGTTTTAGTATCCTGAAAAGCTATTGTATAAGAAGCTTAGAAAGCACTGTTTATATGTGAAAGAAGGAACATCTGCTTTTCTTGGCTTTGTAATTTAATACTCCTTGTTTTCAAATTTTTTTTTGTTTTGAACTTATTTCTTTGTTTTCTATATAAATGCCACTTCTGTTATGAAAACACACTGAGGCTTAAGCACTTCACTGTCAGTTATACATAAAGTAAAATTAGAATGAACTTTTGGTCTTCCATGTTTTCAAATAACTTCCATTGTTATCATTTGATTTACTACTCCTGTCTCATTCAGAGAAGGTGTATCTTTCCTTTTCCAAAAGGACTGTGAAGCATTTTGCTCTCTGTAAATTAGAGGTGAAAATACCTATTTACTAATTTAATGGAAAATATTAAATGATAAATTACAGGCAGATTAAAATTTTAAATGATTATAAAATGACAAATGAGAATAAATGTTTACACTTTCTCAGATTGTTTTACCTATTGCCTTATAGTTGACAAACTAATCAATGCCAGATTGCTATAAAAGTATCTATTTTCCCTGCCTTTAATTTCTGTCCTTAACCCTATTGTGGACCGGTAACAATTAGTTTGAAGACCTTTGATCTAGAGATTACTGGGAGCCATTGGGGGATGTTCTGACTTTTGTATTACTTTTCCTAGGGTAGAAATTCTGGGTCTTTGTGAAACCCAATTATAACTTTCTTTTGCCTTTTTTGAGATACATTAGAATAAATTTCTTCCCATGTCTATACATGGAAACGTAATATCCAACAAACATAAAGGGACTTTAAGCAGGCAGTTTGCATGTGCTCCTGTTGTCTCCCTGTGTAGACATGAAAAGCTTGCTTAAGGACTGTGGTCCTAGTCAATGTTAATGTCTTATTAGTTCACTTGATACCGAAAAATCATTAAGGTGTGGTGCCTAGGTTCCTATGTCCATTTTATGATTAGTCAATGTCCTGTCATAATGGGACCTGTTCAAGAGCTTTGTATGTTTAGCAGCTCTCTCTCAAATCAATTTTAATGAAGGTGACTATTTCATATTTGCTTATGGCAATCTTGTTTCTGTATATTGTTTATAAATATATGCATACATATGTATATGATATCTCAATATATATAAAAATGTCTTTTTTGTTCCACCTATTTCTGTATATCATTGAATTGCTTTAATGCCTTTTAATGGGACCTCAGAGCTAGAAGTGGTGTAAAGATTGTGTGTTCCAACCCTTTTTACATTCATTCTTTTTAATATAGAGGAGTGGTTGGCAAGCTATTGCCATTTGGCCTGACACTTGTTTTTGTAAGTAAAGTTTTACTGAACCATAGTCACACTCATTTGTTTACATGTTACCTATGGCTGCTTTCTTGCTACTTTGGCAGATTTGACACAGGGAGCATATGGCCTGCAAAGCCAAAAAATATTTACTCTCTGGCACTTTCCAGTAAAAATTTGCCAACCACTACAGGCATTGCAGCCGCTTTCTGAATTCAGTGATCATAATTCCACTCTCTTTCAAGACATTCATCTTTTAGTTAGAAAGTTCCTATTTATATTGAGCAAAAATCTTCCCCTTGAAGTAACCTTCATGGATACATGATAGTCTTAGGAATCTGAAGACAACTTTTATGCTTGTTCTTATCTCTTTCTGCAGATCTAGGTCCCATTCCCAGTCTTTCTGGTCCTAAAACTCTGTAGTTTATTCAGTTTGTACTTGAATGACCTGTGAAGTTCAGTTTTAAACCTTTTATAGATCTCGTTTTCTGTCATTATTCCTCAGATACTGATATTGAAATCACAACCCAATTTAATAATCCTGTAGGTGTGATTGGCTCAGAGAAGAGGAGACTGTTTCTTCTGTGTTTTTATTTCTTTATTTTAATTTTACTAATGCATTTCATATATACTGGTCACTCAGTGATGTAATTACTTCTGTTAATATAGGCTAAGTTGCATTATCTTTTTAGGTAGCTTAAACTTGAAACCACTAAGTCTTTTATATTGCCATTAAATCGGATATTCTCCATCCTGTACTGTACCCATGGCAGGACTTTTACTCCGTTGAGATTTCTTCGTATTGAGTCCACTGTGCCAGTATATTGAGAACGTTTTGCATGTTGATTCTGTCATTCACACATTTACTGTTTCTCTTAGCTCTTAGTCATGTGAGAATTTGATAGTAATGAGTTATTTGATCAACACTTTGCTATGCTTGCATGTTCATTATTGAACACAAATGAAGTTTTTCTGGGAACTTCTCTTGGAGTTTATGGTACATTGAGCTCATCCACTAATCATTCCTCACTCTTTCCCTTGGGATGAAATATACACCCCTGGCTCAGTGACTTTGGACTTGGTCATATGGCTTACTTGGGCTAATAGAATGGAGGTGGAAGTGACAGTAGGCCATTTTTGAGATGAGGCTTTAAAAGGCCTAGCAAGTTTCTTTCCTCTCCCTTGTACTTCTGCCATTTACCACAAGAAGAGCTTGCCCCAGGAAGCTACTGCCCCTTCATACTAGTACCCAGAATGAAATATAAATGAAAGAAAACTGAACTTGACCCACAACGTGGAGCAGAGATGCCCCAGTCAACCTGAGTTCATGAGTAAGAAATTAGCACTTAATGTAAGCCACTGGCATTTTTAGAGTTGTTTGTTATGCAGCATTAATTCAGCAATAGCAGTGCATACATACTTAACCAAGCCATTCTGTTTGTGGGGAATTATCTTTGAAATGACTATTACCTGTAAAAATAACAAAAATATGCTGATAATAGGCTGTCATGAACCCTGGGTAAAAGATCAGAGGTAAATTTTGGGTCATGTGTATGCTGAGGTGTGTGGCACAGGATGAGGTGAGAGATCATCTTTGATGAAAGAAACTACAATTACTAAACTGAATACACAGGTATATCCTGCTGCTCTAGCCATGCCGAGATGCTTTGGGTCAGTTCTTTACTTTTTGCAGTTTGACTTGCTGCCAAGTTTTCCTACTTCTTTCTATTATGTTTTTCTGTTCTTCCTCATGTCCTGGGATTTTTTTTCCCCTCCACTTCTTACCCTTTTGGAAATAGCTCATATTTTCACAGGCTATATGTACTATGTAAAGAAATAACAGAATAATACCATTGGGATTCTAATTCTGGGTCTACCAGTTGTTAAAATAGTCACTCTAAATAAGTTACATAAACCATTTTCTCTTCCACATAGTTGGGTTAATAAGTAACTAACAGTTGCTGCTAAGCTGAAATGAGGTGACATCCATGTCATTTGTGTGTACAGTCATTTAGCAAATACTGAGTGAATTCTGAGAGATGCCAGTGCTTTGCATGTTATAAAAAAGTCAGTACATCTTATGGCATTTTGAAAACCATAGTCCTATAAAGTACTCATTGGTATCACATTGATGCCAAGTGAAAAGAAAAGAGAGTTCCATTTCTATTTATAGAAGAAGGAAGGTACATAAATATTTGCCACTAGAAATCTTGGAACAGTTTTATAGATAAGTTTTATGTTACATCATGGCTTAATACTTTATTTCAGGACTTTCTGTATTATCTTTGGCAGTGAACACGTATTCTCAATGACTGGAATTTTTTGTTGTATATGAAGATAAGAATTCAAGGCGGAATATAAGATTGCTTGTGTTCTGTTTTCTCTTCTAGTTACATTTATTCAGAAAATAAATTCAAGTATATATCACGTCATTTAATATGGACAACTGAATTCTTATAACCTTGGATAAAATACAGTAAAAACAATGAAGCTAACAACTTTTCTGTCACATTATTTGGGTACACGTCAGACATTTTGACTGTTTCGTAAGAATTTTTTTAAATTTAAAAACTATGGTTTTAATAATTCAAATAATACAGACATATATAAGGTAAAATTAATTGACTTTTTAAATTTATTTTCAAATTCACCATCTTATGTTTGGTATGAATCTTTTCCTTTTATGTGTGCTCATTTAATATGTGGGTTTTTTTATCCTATATAAATAGAATCATACTTAAACTTATTCTACATTGTATCTTTCATACTTAATAGTATTTTTATCATTGATATTTTTCTCAAGTGAATAAAGATCTCAGTTTTATTTGTAGCATCATAGTTCATATTATGGGTGTGAATTATTTAACATCCACATTGATATAAATTATTAAAAACAACTGCAATGAACATTTTTGTTTATCTTGTTATACTTATGCTTTTATTTTAATAATTCTGAAAATGACATCCCTGCAGAAAAGCATATGTGCATTAAAATTTGTAATAGATACTACTAGGTTAAACAATTACAAACATTTTTTTCTAATGGGTAAAAAATTTAAATGTTATAGCAATTTATACTTGCATTGATGATTTACGGTAGTGTCCCCCTTTACGTTCAGGGCATATGTTCCAAGACCCCCAGTGGATTCCTGAAACTACAGATACAGAACTCTATGCATACTACATTTTTTCCTATACAGTAGCCCGCCCCCCTGCATCTGCGGTTTCATTTTTTGTGGTTTCAGTTACCTGCAGTCAACTGTAATCTGAAAGTATTAAATGGAAAATTGCAGAAATACACAGTTCTTAAGTTTTAAATTGCACGCCATTCTGAGTAGCATGGTGAAACCTCATGCCACCGTGCTCCATCCCTTCCAGGGTTTGAATCCTTTGTCTCGTGTATCCATGCTGTGTACACCACCCGCCTGTTCCTCACGTAGTAGCCATCTGGTTATCAGATTCACTGTCATGGTATTACAGTGCTTGTGTTCCAGTGACCCTTATTGTACCTCATAATGGCCCCAAAACATTAAGAGTAGTGATGCTGGCAATTCATATATGCCAAAGAGAAGCTGTGAAATGCTTCCTTTGAGTGAAAAGGTACGTATGTATAGGAAAAATAAAAAACGTGTATATAGCGAGTTTGGTCCTATCTGCGGTTTCATGCATTCACTGGGGGTCTTGGACCATGTCCCCCGTAGACAGGGGGAACTACTGTACATACATACCTATGATAAAGTTTATAAATTAGGCACAGTAAGAGATTGACAACAATAACTAATAATAAAATTGAATAAATAAATATACCGTAATAAAAGTTACGTGAATGTGATATCTCTCCGTAAAACTAGTGTGAATTTCTTTTCCCTTCACAATTTCACAGATAGAAAATTCATTCTTACCATAGAGCTCAGCAGTGTCAGCATATGATTTTTTTTCTTTCCTTTTTGAGTTGAGAACTTTTGCCTTTTTATTAAAGGAAGCACTTTATGTCTCTCTTTGACAATCCGAATTGCCAGCATCACTACTCTTGAGCTTTGGGACCATTATTAAGTAAAATAAGGGTTACTTTAACACAAGCACTGCAGTACCTCAGAAGTTGATCTGATAACCTAGATGACTGCTAAGTGACTAATGGGTGGGTAAGAGTAACTGAAACTGTCGAACGTGAAACAGTGGATAAGGGAGGACTACTGTACAGGAGAATCTGGTGCATCTCACCCTTACCAGGAGTAGATATTGTCAGTCATTAACTTTTTTGCCAGGCTGGATCAGAAATAATATCTAATTCTAAGTTTCATTTTTCTGAATACAGTGTCTGTGCATATTATAATGTTTGTAGCTATTTGCAAAGCCCTTTGCTGTATTTGCTATTCACTTACTCTTTTTATTGGTTGTTTTCTTTTTAAAATCAATTCATAGGGACTTCTCAAAAGTTCTTACAGAAATAAAGGCAAGAGGCCTTTTTTACTTCTCATCTTTTGTTTTAGAATATTTTTATATAAATATACTAAAAAACTAATGAATTATTTTTGTATATATATGTGCATTGTTTTATATGCAGTATTTACCCACCATTTGCCTAATTTTAATGTATATGTCTAACATACATGCTTAACCTCTAAAAGACAGAGTTTGAATTCTGTTATTATAGACTGGTAAAATCTTGGAATTAAGATTTGGAAGTGACTTTGGAAATATTGTTTGTAAAGTGTTTTTTTTTAATTTAATGAATTCAACAATTATAATAGAGTTAACAGTTATAGAGTTTTATGGTTAAGTTTAAAAATGAAGTGATACTTATTCAGTATTTGTGTCCCAGTCACTGTGTTAGGCATTTTGTAGACTCAATTTAATACAATCTCTGGTTGACTTTCGAGGTATTACATTGCTTGTGTTGTATATCCATGTGTTGGACTTGAGGAAATTTGTAACAGGAGATATCCTGTTTGTAATTGGAGATATCCATTGTAACTCTTATTCAGATGAGCAGCCTCAGCTCCTAAAAAGCAATTGATTTTCTTGAGCAAGTAGTGCTGTAGCTCAAATGTCTTGGCCAGGCTGGATTCTTTCCACCATCCTCCACAGTAGTTGTTCTATCCTTAATTTTGCACAGTGTCAGGAAAACTGGAACTTGGGGGTAATTTTAAGTTAATAACAGTGAAAAGTATGTCTGTACTATGCTTGTAATGGATTTTACTTAATAGGATGAGAAACTTAATATTTACTTCATATTTTTTGAAAGACAATCTGGGTTTTTTCTTGAAATGTATTAGACCATCTAAATTTAAATGTTTTATTTTAAATCTTAATTTTAAAAATTGTCTTTATGGATTTTTTAACCTAAAAATTACCTTGTATATATATATATGAAGAAAAATTAATATGTGCCTAGGTGAATTATAGTTGATATAGAAAATGTCCTACTTAGAAACTGTAGGAGCACCATGTTCCTATTGTTGGAAAAGGAATAGTAGAGAATTCAGGGCCTTCTAGAACACTTGTATGGTTGTGCCCTTGATAAGCTAAGGTTCAGCAGGACATTGAAATCTCGTCCTGGCTTTTCTGGGCAAACTGAATGCCTTATAGTCCCCTTGGAGGTGGAGTTATGTCCTCCCTGAGGAAGGGGTGCCTTTTCCTAACATATCTTCTAAAGTTGTCTCCAAACCATACAAAGGTGACATGCAGGATAGTTGCAGGCCCTGAATGTGTCGATAATAATAAATTTGGAAACATAAAAAAATTACTGGTAACTTTCATTGGTGAATGCCCTGAGTTCATCAGGATAGGCTCATTGGTTTAACCAACAACCAGAAAAATCTCTGAGGCTTAAAAGAAATTTATTTTTCATTCACGTAACACTTTATTGCAAAAATTTGTTGAATGGCTTTCATGTGATGAGTTAATGATTTAGGCACCTTTAATCTTGAGCTCCAAGGTTCTTAGGGTTCACGTCTTCTGCATTCTAGTTAGCAGAAGGGGAAAAAGGAAAAGATTACACATGGGAGGCCAGACCTGAGTGTAGTACACGTTACTTCTCACATCCCATTGGCCAAAACTTGTCAATGTGTATGCCTTGAAGAAGAGGAAAACATGGGTACCAGTAAAGTTACCAGTTTCTGATACGTTTGATTGAAAAAAATACAGAAATACTTTTTTTAATCTGAAAATATTATTTATCTATCTATACTGTGTTCATTGGGTCAGTGTTTTAAGAGAACAATGAAAGTTGTATGTAATTTAGCTGATTAATTCCTTTAATTATATAAACGGTTGGTGGATCTGATAACGAAGAGAGGAAGGAGCAATTAAACAAATAGAAATTTTAATTATATATTACTTGGCAGGTTGCCCAGAAAACTGGATAGAGTGCTGAATACTTGCTCATGAAAACTAATAATATTTGTGTTCACAACTGAATAGAGCCTTTTAGTGGAATTTGATGTGTTAAGTCTTAATCTGTTGTACCTTTTTAAAGGTTTATGATACTAGCCTATATTCTTAAATTTCTCTAATGTTATTACAAGGTGATCTTTTAAAGTGATTCATGTGATCTTGTGATTTGGTACTCTTATGGTAGTTATCTTCTGAGTTAATTAAGCTCTGACTGAGTGCCTACCATGTATATACCAATGGAAGAGAGGAAATGGGAAAATACTATAATTAGGAAATAGGGTTCTTCCCATTTAGCATTTTAGTATAAATGTATATGCATAACTTTATATATTCCATCTAAGCTCTAATGATTTGATGGTCCAGTCATTTACAATCAGGAATTTTTTTAAATTGTGAAACGTAATAGAAGTAATTTTTAAATGCCAGCAATAGAAATGTACATTAAATATATAATTATGAAGCAAATCCCCATGTAACTGCCATTTAAGTAAAGAAATAGAAAATTTCCAGCACCCTGGAAACTCTTGTGTCTTTTTTAAAAAAATTCTATCCTCTTTATTTGCCTCCAGAGGGAACTGCTATTCGGATATGATAATCATTGCTTTTCTTTATAGCTGTGAATGCTTCCTTTCAGAATATAATGTAGTTAACCCCATTTTCAAACTTTAAGTGGAATCACAGTGAATGTATTCTTTGAGTCTTAAGTCATTCATCATGTATATAAGATTCAAGCTGTTATTTTATGTTGCTATAATTTGTTTCTTTTCATTGCTGCATAGTTTTCTATTGTGTGTATAAACCACAATTTATCCATTCTATTAATAGACATTTGAGTTGTTTTCATTTATTGCTTTTTATAAAAAATGTTGCTGTGGTCATTTACATACCTGTCTCCTGTTGCACATATGTATGAGTTATTCTAGGTCATGTATTATGAGTGGAATTGCTGAATCATAGGGTTAAATGTATCTTAAATTTTACTAGATAATTTCCCATAGTGGTTGTATGCTATACCAGGGATGTATCAGAGTTCCCATATCATAAATCATCAGCATGCTTAATCTTGTCAGATTAGGTATTTGCCAGTCTGGTGGGTGTGACATGAAATCTTACTGTTTTTATTTGCATTTCCCTTATTAATGAGATTGAAAACCTTTATTTATTTATTTATTTTTTTACTATTTGGTTATATCCTCTTTTATGAAGACCTTCTTCAAGTACTTAACCCTTTCCCCATTAGTTTTTATTTCTTTTTCGTATTTATAGTAGTTCTGTATATATTTGAAATAAAAGACTTGGTAACATGAGTTAAAATATCTTCTTCCACTGTGTGGACTGTGGTTTTATCTTTTTAATTCACTCTTGGATAAGTTGTCAAAAACTATGAAGGGTCTGAGATTTTATCCTATTTGCAAGCTAAGATGTTTTTGGGTGTTGGAAGAAGAAACAAGACTCCTGTTCAGACACAAAAGACTTTATTACTCATGGCAATGGCAGTGGCAGTAGCCAGAGGGACAGCATTTGGTTGCTGGTTCCCTAAGCCCCAGTTTTCATAGGCAATGCAAAGAGCACCAAATGCCATAGTGGACTGCACTATAGGAGAGGAACCCCTAACTTAGGGAACCACAATCTTTTTAAATGGACAGGAAACAAATCTGACCATTCTCCTCGAGAGAACCATTATCTTTATTGTGCTGGATAGTAACCAAACCTGCCAAAAGGGAAACAGTATTTCTGTCCTTCAGTGCTGTTTGTTATACAGACATCTTTGAAGAGATAGTTTAGAATAAAATCAGTCATTGCCTCTGCTTACAAGACATGTAGAAATATAAGAGGCCCATGGTCCCTTTTGATAAAAAGAGGCACCTTTTAATAAGCAGAAGCTATTTATTTAATATAGTTGAATTTATTAATATTTTGCTTTATGGTTATTTTTCATTACATAAAAGGTATTCTCCAATATTGTTTTCCAAAAGCTTTATAGTATATTTAGATATAGATAGTATTTTAGATTCATAATTTATCTGGAATTGATTTAGTATATAGTATGAAGTAGAAGTCTAGTTTCATTTTTCCCCATATAGATACCCAATTATGCTAGCATCACTTATTGAAGTTGGCTCTTTTATAAAATTTGTATTGATCTGCAGAGCCACTTTTGTCATATATTGTCCATATAGCTGTGCGTCTCTTGCTAAGATATTTTTTTTCCGTTTTATTGTATTGCTCTTTCATTCTTGTACTAATACTGTACCATCTTAATTCATACAGCTTTCTGATAAATTTTAATATCTGGTATAGCAAGTCCTTTCATATTCTTCGTTTGGCAATTCTTGGCCCTTTACACTTTCATACAAATTTTAAAATCATTTGACAAGTTTTGCCAAAAGACCAATTGGGATTTTGATTGAGATTACATTTATTTATAGATCAGTTGGAAGGAACTGACAGCTCCATATGAGATGTCCACTCAATTCACTTTGCATGTCTCTCCATCTTTAATGCTATTCTTTAATGTCTGTCTTTAAGTAAAAATTTTATAATTTTCTCAATAGAGAATGTGAGCATTTTTGTTAAGTTTAATCCTAGGTACTTAATATATTTTTTAATGCTATAAGAACACAATCTCTTATCTCAGACCCTTCAGGGTAGATGTATTTCAGAATTCAAAACTTGGATTTTAGCAAAGTTATGCAGTGCATATGCCATATATTATATCTCCCACAATGTCTGGAACATGAAAACTATAAATAGGCTTATCTCAGTTCAGAGCAGGCGTTGCTGTCCAGTGAATTACAGATTAACTTTGTCCTCATTTCATATTTTGGACTTGTGGACCTTTATTATAATTGACATATTTTAAGATATTTACATTTTAACTTCTGATCATGTATAGAATTTTGAATTTGGATTTAGTAGTCTGCTAGACATTTTAAATTCTAATAATTTATCTTTAAAATTTTCCCTATGCATAATCATGCTATCTGAGAATAATAGCAGTTTTGTTTCTCCAATTCTTATAACGACAGCCCTCACTTTGCATGCTCGTGCAGGATTGTGCAAAGCCAAAACTGTGCAAAGTGATCTTAAAGGAAAAATTATGATTGTTCTGTGACTTTAAAACAATTTCTGTCAAATTTTTATTGTCATTTATAAATGTAAAAAGTAATAAAAAATAGTAAAACTAGTATTTAGTATGTATACTTAATTTGAAACATTGGAAACTATGAGACTTAAATGTTTTATTTCTTTGTAAAATATTCATTAAAATAGTTTGAACAGATTGGATGCCAGAGGCAGGGGGTTGGGAGTAGGCAAAATGGGTGAAGAGAGTCCAAAGGTTCAAACTTACAGGTATAGAATAAATCACAGGGATGTAATGTACAGCATGGCAACTGTAGTTAATAAAATTGTATTGTGTATTTGAAAGCTGCCAAGACAGTAAATCTTAAAACTTCTCATAAGAAAAAAAATTCTATAACTTTTGGTGACAGATATTAATTAGACTTATTGCGATTATTTCACAATATATACAAATATTGAATCAGTAAAAAAAATAGTTTAAGCAGTTTGTTTTACACCAAAATTAGGATGAAGGTAGAGTGATTTCCCATAAACTACCTACCCCCCACACAATCATAGTCTCCCACATTATCAACATCCCCCACAGAGTGGTACCTTTGTTTAAATTGATGAACCTACACTGACACATCAAAATCACCTAAAGTGTATGGTTTACATTAGGGTTCACTTTTGGTGTATACCCAGTGAGTCTGGGCATATGTATAATTACATCCACCCATCATTATTATATATAGTTTCACTGCACTAAAAATCCTCTGTGCTCTGCCTGCTCTCCCTCCCCCCTGACCCCAGGGATCACTGATCTTTTTGCTGTCTCCATAGTTCAGCCTTTTCCAAATGCTATATACAGTGGTACCTCGGTTTTCAAATGTAATCCGTTCCGGAGACCGTTCGAGTTCTGAAGCGTTCAAACACCGAGGGATGAACAGCCAACAGCTAGGCCTCAGGATCTTGCCCTCAGTGGAGGCCGTGCGGCATGTTCCACTTCCGAGGCGTGTTCAAAAACCGAAGCATTTAATTCCGGGTTTACGTAAACCAAGATGTTCATCAACGGAGACATTCAAAAACCAAGGTACCACTGTAATTGGACTCATTCAGTATGTAGCCTTTTCACATTGGCTTTTTCACTTAGTAATAGGCGTTTCCTCCATGTCTTTTCATGGCTTGATAGATCATTTCTTTTTACCACTTAATATTATTCTGTTGTCTGCCTGTACCACAGTTTATCTATTCCCCTACTGATGGACATCTTGGTTTCTTCCAAGTTTTGGCAATTATGAATGAAGCTGATGTAAACATCCATGTGCAAGCTTTTGTGTGGACATATTTTCAGCTCCTTTGGGTAAAAACCAAGGAGTGTGATTGATTACTGTATCTTATGGGAAGGGCTGCACCATTTTGCATTCCCACAAGCAGTGTATGAGAGATTGTGTTGGTTCGTGCATTCACCAGCATTTGGTTTTGTCAGTGTTACACATTTTGGCTGTTCTAAAAGGTGAATAGTGGTGTCTCTTCATTTTAATTTGCATTTCCCTAATGACATGGTGTGGAGCATCTTATAACCTGCTTCTTTGCATTTGTTTATCTTCTTCGGTGAGGTGTTTGGTAAGGTCTTTGGCTCATTTGTAAATAAGGTTGTTTGTTTTCTTATTGAGTCTTAAGAGTTCGAGGTATATTTTGGTTATCAGTGCTTTATTAGTGTGTTTTGCAAATATTTCTCCCAGTCTGTGATTTGCCTTATCTCTTGACATTGTATTTCACAGAGCACAAGTTTTTAATTTTAATGAAGTCTCTCTTGTCAGTTGTTTCTTTCATGGATTTCATGTTATATATAAAAAGTCATCATCGTACTCAAGGTCACCTGGGTTTTCTCCTGTGTTATCTTGTAGGAATTCTGTAGTCTTGCATTTTCCATGTAGGTCTAGATTTTCTTCCCTCCCTCCCTCCTTCCCTCCCTTCCTCCCTCCCTCCCTCCCCTCTCTCTCTTTTCCTTCCCTTCCTCTTCCCTTTCCCCTTCCCTTCCCCTTCCCTTTTCCTTTCATGTGGATATCCAGTTGTTCCAGCACCATTGGTTGAAAAGATTTTCTTTGCTCTATTGTTTTGCATTGCTCCTTCATCAAAGATCATTTGACTGTATTTATGTGGCAGTATTTCTGGACTCTCTCTTCTATAGCGTTGATCTGTTTTTTCCTTCACCAGTAATACCTCATTATCTTAATAAATGTAGCTTTATATTAAGTCTTAAAGTCCAGTAGTGTCAGCCCTCCAACTTTGTTCTACTCTGTCAATATGTGTTGACTATTCTGGGCCTTTTGCCTCTTCATATAAACTTTAGAATCAGTTGTTTTAAATTCTCACTTTGATTTTTTTTTGCAGAGATGAATGAAATTTATGAGTCAGAACCTATATTTTATCACACTTTTTCAATATTTTATAAGAATAGACCCAAATGTCCTAACCCCAAAAGTTTACAAAAAGGTTCTCAGCAGACATATGGGTACATAAAACAAACTTGTGTTTGTACAGGTTAAGCATAGAGATGAGTCAATTAACTAAATACTAATTCTCAATTTGGTAAATCCATCATCTCTGCCATGTCTGATTCTGATGCTAGCTCTGTCTCTTCCAATGTATTTTTTGCCTCTTATTAAGAGGCAACTGCTATAAATAGGAACTGCTATTAAAAGGAACTGCTATAATTAGGCCTTTAGTAATGTGGTGGTAAGGTGTAGGGAGGGGAAGCGTTGTATAGTCCTGTGATTAGGTCTCAGTCTTTTAATAAGCATATACCCTGGGTCTGTAAACTTTCTCAGTGTTTTTCAGGGTGTTTTCCTCCTCCCTTAGGTGGGAAGAGATGGCTAGGTATTTCCTTTCTCCCACATGGAAGGGTGGAGCTGACTGGAATTGGGTATTTCCCTTTCCCCAGGTCAGTTAGGCTTTACTCAGCAGGTTAGGGTTTGGTTAACTAGTGTCTCCTGAGGGCAGCTTGTTAAGAACAGAGTGCTCTTGCATAATACTCAAAATGGTTCCTTTTGCCCTCCCCCTGCTGGGAGAAGGAGGGTTATTTGTTTGTTTCTGATGTTACTGTGGGAACCTGGTTGAGCTCCTGGAGGTAATTCTCACAATATTGTGGGGTTCCCCCTATGACTGTGCCCCCCTGGATGTTTAATTTGGACTTGTTCACATAGAGCCTCCTGCAGTTTGTCAGTTACAATTCTTGTTTTCCTACCCTGGCGCTGGTTTCCAAGGAGGTTTCTGCTCTTGAGTCTCTGCACTAGTTAAGTTGCCTTTCTCCCCTCCAGTCTTGGGGGCAGAAGTTTGCCCTGTTTCCTCCCTCCCCTCTTACATCTCCAAGAAGAGTTGTTGATTTTTCAGTCTCTTGAGCTTTTTACTTGTTATTAGGATGAAGTGATGACTTACAAGCTCCTTACATGCGGAACCAGAAACTGGAAGCTGCACCCTAGGGTCAGTGATTGCCTTTCTCTGTCATACGACTTGGTGAATTGTTATTCTCTTTTCCATATTTGTGTTAGCTTCCAGCTTTACCCTGAAGTATCTCTGAGAGTTCCTGTAATGTAAGTTTTTGTTTGTTTTTTGCCAGCAGCATTCATCTGGGATAATTCCTCCCTTTTCATTACACTCACTTTATTCATTTATGTCAATATGTTTACCTTCAACCTCTGGCTGCATATCCACAGTCTTTAAAACGGCAGTGTTATCAATATTCTCAAAGTTAGCTATTTCTTCTATAGCTACATTTATATTTGGTTAGAATTTCTCTCCAGCATTATCACTTTTTGTTTTTTTGCTGCACTTTCAACTTTGTTGGCTAAATCGCTCTTTTGATTGTACATTTTTCTGAATTGTCATGTGGGTTTATCACTGTAAGACAAAGAGGCAGAGTAGTTACATCTTTATTGTCCCTGTGTGAACTGAATAACAGATGCATAGTGATCAATCACTGACAGACTTCGAAAGAAGTAAAGTGATTGGTCACTGATCATGATATACATCTGTTATTTGCAGTGATTTGTGGACCAAAGAGCTAGCAGTAAAGTCTGTACTTTATACAGTTGCTCACGTTTTAATATGAGTAACTAAAATTCAAACTGTGTTGTTGGGAGAGTGAATTAAGCTGTAAGTAACTGAAATTTATGCATATTGGAACCATGCAAAGTGAGGACTGCCTGCCCCTTTTTTATTTCTTTTTCTAGCTTTATCTCACTGTCAGGGACCTCCAGTACAGTGTTAAATGCAACATCCTTGTCTTGTTCCTGACCTCAAAGAAGATCTTTTAATTTTTCATCAATTACTATGATGCTTGCTGTATACAGTTTGTTATATATCAGCTTATAGTGTTCCTTTAGTTTGCATACTGTTTTCAGGGTTCATCCATATTACAGCATGTACTTCATTCCTTTATATTGATAAATAACATTCCATTGACTGGATATACCACATTTTATTTATCCATTTATCAGTTGAGGACATTTGGGTTGTTTTAACTTTGGGGCTATTATTAAGAATGCCGCTATAGCCCGGCGGGGCGTGGCTCAGCGGTCGAGCATCGACAGGCGATTGCGGTTTGATTCCCGCTCAGGGCACATGCCCGGGTTGCGGGCTCTATCCCCAGTCAGGGGCGTGCAGGAGGCAGCTGATCAATGACTCTCTCATCATTGATGTTTCAACTCTTTTTCTCCCTCTCCCTTCCTCTCTCTGAAATTATTAAAGATATATTTTTTTTAAAAAAGAATGCTGCTATAAACTTTGATGTACAAGTTTTTAAGTGAACATATATTTTCAGTTCTCTTGAATATACAATTAGGAGTGGAATTGCTTAGGCCATTTGGTAAGTTTGTTTAACATTTTTGGGAACTGCCAAACTATTTTCCAAAGTGTCTACACCATTTATATTTTCACCAGCAATGCATAAGGGTTCCACTTTCTCTATATTGTTCCTTTTTTTTTTACTTTAGCAATTCTGGTGAGATGGTAGGAAATGTTTTGAACAGTAAACATAGTCTACCACATTCAACTTGTATGTACCTACTCTATACCTGCATCAGAATGTACTGAAAACATTTTAAAAGAATGAAGTATTTCTCTCACTAGAGTGTAAGTTTCTTGAATGTAGAGACTATGACTTATTCACTTGTTTGAATTTAGGGCCAAGGAATGAATGATTGAATGAATGAGTGTATTAAAGTAAGGATATGATAAATGCTGTAAGAAACATAAGGAAAACACTTTGTGTGGGTTTACCACAAGGAATAATAATTTCAAAACTGGAGCTAAGTCATTTTTAAGAGTTTTGAATATGAACGTGTGTCATGGGCAGGGGGGTTTATATTAACTAAATGTCGTATCTGTAATGCTATTGAGGTGAAAGAAATCTACTTGTGTTTGGTTTAACCTTAACAAGTACATGAATTCTTAATAAACATTTAAAAATTCATAATGTCTTATTTTAAAATAATATATTTGACATCTATGAAGAATATCCTAATCTCTCTTTCTAAGCATTTCAGATAAATTCTCCCTTAAATAGCATAACATGATTTCTAGAAGCTATTGAGTGCTGTATAGACAGATGAAGTAATAGCATCTTAGCCTTTTACTAAATAAAGCAGGTAATGTCCCATTGTCTAACAGAGAAGGGAATTAAGGGGTGAGTAGGACAAGAGAGGTAAGAAAAAGGAAAAAATACTGTTTTTTGAATCCTGTAGAATAAAAAAATCCAACAGCGGTAATATTTGAAATAACTTTAATTCCAGAGAGAATTGTAAAATCAGGTGTTAGAACAGGAAACTTAAAAACTGCTAGTTAGAAACTAAGGAAGCTGATGACTTTATTCAAAATAAAAAACAAAGCCCTGGCCAGTGTGACTCAGTTGGTTGGGCATTGTCCCATGCACCAAAAGGATACTGGTTTGATTCCCAGTCGGGGCACATGCCGGGGTTGCGGGCTTGATCCCCAGTAGGGGGCGGGCAGGAGGCAGCCTGTAGATGTTCTGCTCTCACATCAGAGTTTCCCTTTCTCCCTCTTCCTTCCTCTCTCTCTCTCTCAAAATAAAAAATTAAAAACAGAAAACAAAAAACTTTGATGAGATAGCATTAATTAATAAATGCTAGGGAACAGTGTTCCCTTGTCAGTGTTGTGCTTCAAACCTGATGGGTTTGTCTTCAGCCTCTTTCCTTATGCCCCTGGATGAAAAAGAAAAATGCTTTACATATATGGAGTAAGAATGGTTCTTATCCCAGCTTTGCCAGAGAATATTTGTTTCATACTTACAAGATGCAGTGGTCAAAGTTAATGCATTACTGTATGTATCTTACTGGCAAGGGAAGGTTTAACTATCAGAGGAGACTTGGTACTGTTCAGAAGGCAGACACGCCTAGCAAGGAGAGCTTGGGGAAGAGCAAGGAATAAGCTGTATATGGTGTTTAAGAAATATACTCAAACACAAACACACATATGCACCCAGACTGACGCCACCCCCACCCCACCCCAGTATGTAGCCTTCTTTCATTTAGTAAATATGCATTTAGAGTTCCTCCAGGTCTTTTCATGATGTGTGTTTGTGTGTGTTTGTATATCTCACACATATTGTAGTTGTGCCCTTAATGAAAACACTCTGCTTCCAGGAAAAAAAACCTGCTTGTTTTTCCACATGACTGCGGAACAATTATAGCTTCTAGGAGCCCTTCTCCTGTTCCTGGGAAAAAAGCTGGGTTGGTTGGTATTTGCATAATCGTCTTTAGGGCTATTGTGGGCGGGTTTGGGCTGCTGACACAGAGCTACAGACTGGCCACCTGTCCAGAACAAATGAACTCGGCCTTTGTGCAACATTATTATCTGTTTCTCCACAGTGTTATTTCTGAGTAATGAATAATTTGATTAAATATTATAAAACTATTTAGGAGATGTTTGTGTTGAACTCAAATCTTCCATTTTGGGGAGAGAGAAATTTTCTGCCTATTCCACTGGCACAACTATGTATTTCCATGTCTCCTCTGGCATAGTTTTGTATCTGCTTTTGTGAAATTATCCTCATGAATATTAATTAGGAATGGGAGAATTTAAAAAGAAACTTCAAAATGATTTGTAGTCATCCTTCTATAAGTTATAAATTAAATGTCTGTTTTCTAGGAGTCCATTTCACTTATGTAGAATAATTAATTAAATTTTTAAAGTCAGCAAAAGAAGAAGAAATGTCTAAGGTCTTGAAATAAACACTACCAGCCCTACTTTACTCATTATCTTTGATGATTAACCTCATTACTCATTTAGGAAGTTTTTGCCCCAATAATGCACATTGCTATGTTAACTAATTTTGTTAGTCATCTACATTCAGCCTGTAATAGGAAATTTCTCAGTTTTTAAAAACTTACATGTGAGCAGTGTTGGTATTTCTTTTACATAGTCACCAACTGAATTGAATTTTCATGTTAGAATTAACTTGTAGTTGCTAGACCCTGTAATCATATTATATAAGAAAAGTCTTGCCTTGGCTGGTTTGGCTCAGTGGTTAGAGCATCCGTCCGTGGACTGAAGGGCTCCAGGTTTGAGTCCAGCCAAGAGCATATACCTCGGTTGCATGCTTGATCCCTGGCCCTCATTGGGGTGCGTGTGGGAGGCAACCAATCAATGCCTCTCTCACACCAATGTTTCTTTCTCTCTCTCTCTCCCACCCTCTCTGAAAAACAATGGAAAAAATATCCTCGAGTGAGGATTAAAAAAAAGAAAGAAAAAAGAAAAGTCTCAATATCAAATAACTGGCCTGTAATTAGTAAGCATTTTTTAAAATTACTTACCAGAGTTATTTTTGGGCAAAACTTACATAGTTATGACAGTGATCACTTCTCTTAGTTCTCATTAAATATATATTAATGAATGAAAGATTAAATACTGCGAGGAGACATTATTGAGTACCTATAGTATATACATCAGGTGCTGTGTATATGTTATTTTCTTTGATTATCATAACTATCTTTTGGGGTAGGTGGTATTATGTTTTTTTAATCTACTTTAATTTTTTAGCAGTTTTAGGTTTACAGTAATTTTGAGCAGAAAGTATAGAATTCCCATATATCCTCTCTCCTCACATACATATCCTCCCCGACTATCAGCCTGCACCAGGGTGGTACATTTGTTACAGCCAGTGAACCTACATCGTCACATCACTATCACTCAAAGTGTTTTTGGCAAATGTATAATGACGTGTGTTCAGCATTATTGTATCATTCAGAATAGTTTTAACACTTTAAAAATCTCCTGTGCTTCCCTATTTGTTTCTTCCCCCCACCTCACCCCTGGATACCACTGATCTCTTTACTATCTGTAGTTTTTGCCTTTTCCAGATGTTGTATAGCTGGAATCACACAGCATGTAGCCTTTTGGACCAGCTTCTTTCACACAGTAAAATGCATTTAATTATCCTCCATGTCTTTTCATGACTTGATAACTCATTTCTTTTTAAGTGCTGAATAATATTCCATTGTCGGGATGTGCTGCAGTTTATTTATCTATTCACCTCCTGAAGTATATTATCTTTATTTTATAGATGATGAGACAAAAGGTGAGATCAAGTAACCTGCCCCTGTTCACATATGTAATATATGTCACGTCTGAGACCAAAGCCCGTGATCTAATCAGTGGTCTCTACAGTAGGTTGTTCACACTATTGGGGGTGTACAAAATGATCATATATACATGAAGGGATTTTTAACAGCACTCTGTGTGCTGTACTGTCCAGCAGTTTTCATCTGATTAAGCTGATTTACAGATGATATTCTCTGATTTAAAATAAACTATTTTGAGACAACTAAGAGTCAAACACATGAAATTATTTGCTTGCTGATTTGATACATTCCAGTTTCTGCTTTGAAGAAGGAACTGCTTTTACAGCTGTCTCTAAGCTCAAGTGGGCAGTTTAATTATGCTGACTAATCTAACACTTTTCTTATTTAAAAATAACTACTAGCTTGCTCCCCCCCATTAAAACCTTCATATCAGAGAGGTATGCATGTCATACAAATAGGTATAATTAATCTAAGCCTTGAAATGTAACTTTAACCAAAAAAATTGTGATGTTTAGTGACTTTTTAATGTTCTAAATAAGCTAAAAATATACATTTTGCTTTAAAAATTGATAAGCCATAATTTGTTTTCTAATTGATAATGTTTAAATATTATAAAATAAACTCCACCAAATTCAGTTTTGCCAACAAATAATATTAATCTTTATTAGAAGATAACTATAACACACAGTGAAAAAATATGTTGCTTTTCTTACTAATAGCTTCCAGCAATTTGGAAAGAAAAATTCACAAAATGTAGGGGAAAAGAAAAAAACATTCATAAAAGTGTAACCATCATTTCTTGGTTAAACAATCTAGATCTGCAAAATGGAAAAATGAAATAAAAGCTATGAAATAATAGAGGTAAGCTAAGTCAATGCCTTTTAATTAGTAGGGCTTTCTCTTAATTAAAGCTTGCATATATATTCCTTTGGGAATAAATGGAGGAACTCTATAGGAGAAAACAAGACTGGAGGGGGGGAAATCATTGAAGTAAATTTGAAAATGATTATATAACAGGCATTTAATATTTAACATTGGGTAGATTTGACCTTGTGGCTCCTGAAGGGAATATACCTTTTATTAAACAAACTTCTAGGTTATATACTCACATTGGCAACAGCATTATATAAACTGGATATTTAACATTTCCTCTCTGTTTAAAGTCCAACTGTACTTATACACATACTTTCTCTTATGAAATTGTCATACTGTTCAGTGGAGAACTAAGCGTATTTCAGGCAGATGACTTTTATGTCTCTTATGTATGTTAAAGGCAACACTGCGTTTTGTGTAAGCATAGTGAATTAACAAGATGATACATCCCTGTTCCAAGGAAATACCTTTTTAAATGTGTTTTTATGATTCTATTAGAAACATTATGATAAAATGGTGCTTTTTTTTTTTTTTTAAATGAGTAAAAGAAAGACATTGGAGAATCTTTCTTAAAGAGAATAACTTTATGTAAAACAGCTTTGAGAGTAAATATCTCCTGGACACAAAAAAGAATTCACTGTGTAAGTGTCAGCATAAGCTTCAAAGAACAAGTTGGGTGCTTACAAGTAAAAATTTACTCCGCCAACCCATCTCCCACATTTCCCCTACTATTTTTTACATCACCATTTTTTTTTTTTTTTTTTACTTAAGTTATGCCAAACCCTTCTTCCTTTCTCAGTTGGTCAAATTCCTATTTGTTCTTTCAAATCTAGTTCGAATGTACTTAAGTTTATTGATTTGCCTGACATATCTCACTTAGGAGAGATAGTGGCTTTTCCTTTTTTCTTATACTTCTGCTAAACCTAGTATTGTTTGAATTATAATCCAACAACCCTTGTAATTTATAGGCTACCGGTATATTTGTCCCTGGGGGAGATACCATCATTCATCCAGTTGTATAAGGTCAAAATGCAAAGGGTCTTTTCTGTTGTCTTCTCCCTTTTCCATAACTAGACCATTAACAATCATATCAGTTTTCCCTGCTACATATTTTTGTAAACAGTCTAGTTCTCTCTGTCTCAGTGCCTCCATCACAGTTGAAGATGTTTTTTCTACCAGAATACTGCAATAGTCTTCTTTGGATCTAAAGAGTCACTTGTAGATAGCACATAGTTGGATCATGTTTTTTTTAATCTATTCTGCCAGTTTCTTTTGATTGGAGAGTTTAATCCATTTACATTTTGCATCAATGTCTCTTGTGTTGAGTTTTTACAGTGAAATGTTTTAATTTTCTTATTTCCTTTTGTGTACATATTTTATAGCTTTTTTCTTTGTGGGTACATTTAACATTCTGAAGTTGTGACACTCTAATTTGAATTTATACCAGTTTAACTTCAGAAACATAAAAAAATTCTACTCCTGTACAGTTTCCTCTCCACCCTTGTTATTTATTGATGTCACAGAATTACATCTTTGTACGTTGCATGTCTAAAAATGAACAAAAAATTGGTTTTTTAATAATGCGACAGAATGTGAATTTACATACCAAAGCTATCTTTTGCAGTCTTTCAGACTAACAATTTTTTTTAAAAAGTGTTAGTCTCTTAAATAATGTAGAAAAAAAGTGGAGTTATAGACCACTTTTCTGATACTGCTAGCTTTTATAATTGCCCATATATTTACTTTTAGTGAGATCTTTCTTTCTTCTTACAACTTCAGGTTATGTCTAGTTTCCTTTTTTTAACCCTGCATTTCTTACAGAACAGGTCTAGTGGTCACAAACTCAGCTTTTGTTTATCTGGTAATACCTTTATTTCTCCCTCACTTTTGAAGGGTAGTTTTGCTGGATGTAGTATTCTTTGATTTGTATGTTTTTTTTGTTAATCCTCACCTGAGAATATTTTTTTTCATTGCTTTTTCAGAGAGAGTAGAAGGGAGGGAGGAAGGGGGAGAGAGAGAAACATTGATGTGAGAGACACATTGACCAATTGCCTCCCGCATGTACCCCGAACCCACAACCGAGATACATGACCTTCACAGGGAATCGAACCAGAGACCCTTTGGTGAGCAGGCCTGCACTCTAACCACTGAGCCACACTGGCCAGGGCGGATATAGTATTCTTAATTGACAGTTTCTTTCTTTTAGCACTTTGAATATTTGGACCCACTGTCTTCTGCCCTCCCATGATTCTGTTGCGAAAACAGCTGATAACCATATTGGTGAGCCGTTGTGTGGTGATTTACTTCTCTCTTGCTGCTTTCAGGGTTTTCTCTTTGTCTTTAGTTTTTGACAGATTGATTTTAATGTGTCTCACTGTAGGTCAATGAGTTCACCCTACTTGGACTTCGTTGAGCTTCTTGGCTGTTTATATTCTTGTCTTTTGTCAAATTTGAGACATTTTTGATCATTATTTTTGCATATAATCTCTCTGTCTCTTCCTCTCTCTCTTCTCCTCTAGCACTCCCTTGGTGTGTATGTTGGTCCATTTGATGGTGTCCCAAAGGCTCCTTAGGCTCTGTTTACTTTTCTTCGGTGGAGAATAGGGGTGCAACAATGGTTGCCCACCTCTCTGTCTCCACTTCCTTGATCAGAAGCAGCGATTGACAATCGGAGCACAGATCCCTAATATTTGGAGGACAGGGTCTTTATTGCTCACACTACATGCAGGCTGCTCCAAGAACTAGTGCTGCCTACCGCTGGACTGGGAGGTGGGGGTAACTGCTATTGAGTTAAGTACAGCAATAGGCCAAAATTAACTTCTTCAGAGTTCCATAACAGTTATATAAGACAGAGTCTGCCATTGAGTCTATTGTCTGCGTTAGGATATAGATTGCGGGTGCTTCCAACCCCACCATCTTCCCCAGATCTTCTCATGCACTAGTCATCTAATTGGGGATATAATTCAGAGACAGGCAAGTGGAAGAGATACAAAGGGCAATGAAAAGTATTTCAAAACTTGCCTTAAGGGTGGGGTTGACATTTTCTATTACTATTAAAGTAACTTAGGAATAATAAAGACAATCATTGTATAATCTACATCAGTTTGAGTAGTATCTGATTTATGCAGTAGACTTGTTAATTTTTAAACTCATTTGCATAATGTTTGGAATTTCATGACAAAAAGTTATAGTATATAACACCATTTCCTATAATTTTGTGGAGCCATCTGTATGTTGGGAAGAAATGGGTACAGAATAACCTGTGGGAGAGCCATGGAGCACGCTCCTACTTAGCTTGCTGTGGTAAGTGGTCAAAAGGTTAAGCCCTCAGTCCGTTTCCCAGTGTCTACTGAATAGTGGCTTTCTGTGTGTTGCTTCACTTGTTAGAGCAACATTGAGAGATAAAACAAAGCAAGTCTTACATCAGACACTGATGGCTTTTTAAAACGTTGGAATGGGATGTTATTGGATGTTCCAAAGACTGTATTGATAGTAACTTTTTATGGAAACTGCTGCTTCAGAGTAAACTGTATTTGGAAATGAAATCAATATTATACACCAGTGATGTTCAGGTAAATATGAATACATATTACCTGTCTAGTCCACCAGTTTTAGAGAGTAATATTGCGGGCTGAGGGAGTGATATATTTTCTTTTTTAAAAGAACAACAGTTTAAAACAGCCATACCTTTTTTCCCCTTAGACATTTAATTGGGATATATTTTCTTTCTGTATAAATAAACCTTTTATTTATAAGATATAGCTTTAAGCATAACATAAAAGGGAAACCAATTAAGTATAGAATGCTTTCCAAGGCATTAAATGTTATTTAGGACTTTTCCTATAATGGCCATGGAGTATTTCTTGAGTTTCCATGCAGATGAGATCTTGAACAGCTGCAAGGAACGCACAGAAGTCATGATTCCTGCCTCTGTGAACTAACTTGAATAAAGTCTTTCATCTAAAGATCTCACTGTTTGTCTATTTCATGAATCCCTCATCTCATCTCTGAAGGGCTCATTCAGTTTAATACAGTTCAACTTTGTGGTGTAGAGCTCAAGAAATCACTGTTGTGACTTATAATGCACAAAAAAGATAAAGTAACTTAAGAATTCTTTAAAGATTAGATAAAATCACTCTAAAATGGTGGAGTTTTGTTTTTGCTTTTGCTTTTTTGCAAAGACTTAGAATAACTAGGGATTCTAATTCAAATATAACTAGTTATGTGATCTTAAGTAAATCCTGTATCCTCTTAGTGTGAAATTTCTCTGGTTATAACAAAGCCTAACAGAGTTCAGAGGAATAAATGTTTTGAAATGCTTGTTAAGTTCATTTGTTTTATTTAATTCAGTCCTGCTCATAATCTGAGGCTCATATCATATCTCATGTTCTGTATGAAGTGTTTGTTCACAACAACTTTAGCAGTGATTAAACTGAAAAAATCATTACCATATCATTTAGATGCAATTTGTTAAGTAAATATCAGGTGACTTTTCATTTGTGAACTTATATCATATATGCTGTATATTTGTCAGTAACCCATGTGTTACCTCCCATTTTACACTGTGTACTTCTTATTCTTGTCTACATATTATGAGTTCTTCACAAAAATTAATGTGTAGTGCTAAGTATGGAATAAACCTCTGGGATTTTTTTCCATTGCTTTGGAATATACATATGTGTTCTCTTCCAATAGTGGAGAAGTTCAAATTTGACTCTAATTTTACTAAGGAAGTTATTATATTAAAAGCACCTGGTCATAATCTTAGAAATCTGATACAGTGCCATCATCGTGCCCCTGCCCCCCTTGATCATATGAAAATTAGGATCCAGGGAAACTTTGATTCAAGCATTTCTAACAGAGAATGACAAAACACAAAAGGAGTTTGGATATTATCCATTAGAAATGAAATAATGTAGGTGGCATTTATTCATGCAAACAGTGAATATTATTGCCATCAACTAAGTTAGGCTCTTTGTTGCTGTAGCCTGGAGACAATGATTTTAAAAAAAGACAAGATTACTATCCGATGGAGTTTATAGTCAGTAAACAGACAAAAACCTGGTGTACTAGACACGTAATATATATTTATGTTTATCTGAGCATCACTGATATATCATGTTGATTTAAACCAGACAATGACAGTGTAATAAGCATTGTGAATGATTAGGGTGGTGTATGAGAGAGAGTAACTGGCTAAAAGGTGAGCTGTTTCTTGTACAGTGTTTAAAAAAGGCCTCTTAGAGAAAAGATACAAAGATCCAAAGGATAAGGAAGTGCCTACATTGTGGTCTCTAAATGTGGTTTCTCCCAGAAAGGACTCTGAATTGGTTGGGAAACTAGTTTACTGAAGATCTGGAATAGGAACTGCAAAAGAAAACAAAGAAACTATCAAAGTCTGATGGGGTCATGATGTGGGAGCCAACTTGGAGGGACTCCCACTGGCCACAGATGTAACAATTAGGACATTAGGACATGAAGAGAATAGTGACTGCAATTAATGGAAACACATCTCTTACTCAAAATATATGAGTTTATAGTGTTACTTTAAAAATTCATTGTTCACCTTAGGACCAAAACTGGACAATCAAATATTTATCTTGCCTTTCCTCTGAGATAATCAAATTCTTCAAGGAAAGAGAGTTCTTTAAAAAGAATTCCAGCTAGTGAATGCAGAAGGAATGATAAACTATTCTATTTTAATGAAATGAAATACCCAGGCAATGTAACTTCTCACGTTATCGTATATACTTTTGAATATTTTGTGTTAGAAATTTTTAAAATCATTTTAAAGGAAGGGCAGTGAGAATTCAGTGGGTAGAAATGGGAGCGGTGGAAAGATGTTTCCCACAAATAGGAACAGTATGAACAAGGTGGGGAAGTGGAAAAAAATACTGTACATATCCAGGGAAGACTTAGTAATTGGCTTCCCCAAAGTGCAAGGTATGTAAGTGGTAGTATTGTGGACGTGCAGTTATATGTGAGCTCTCAGAATTCAGTCCCTGGACGTAGTGAAACCAAACTATTGCCAAGTTCAGGAGGAACTTGAGCTTCAAAGGAGCTTCTCTACAGTTCCTGCTGCCCTTTGGCTCATCGAAATGATAAACAGAAGCATTCAACAATGGATTTAATGAGGTCAAATTGATTTGGCAGCAGACCTAAGTAGAAAGGTACCATATAGAGAGAGCAGCATTAATTTTACTTGGGCAACCTCTGCTTAAAGTATGCAACCTATTAATGTGATTGTTCTTCATCTCAGCATTTTATTTATTCTTTTTAAAGTTGTTTGTATAGAGATAAGCATCCCAAAGTTAATGATTTCTAATCCATTACATTAGGCCCTGGTATAGTGTTAGAGCACCACATATGTTTCTGTCTAAAGGAAATACGTTCTGTATTTAGAGTGAGTAGTTTAATCTCACTTGCCAACAAAATAGTCTTCTCAGTTCAAATCCTGATACCCACCCTACCTGTTATAGATGAATATTCTGTTTTGTTCAGGTTCATGTTGTCTTGATAACAGTAATTGGGTATATTTCTTTGTAAAACTACTTTTTTCATTTGAAGTGATTTGTGCCATGGTATTATTTAAAAGGCAAAAGCCTTTAAAATGTGTCTTGAACAGTATTGGTATGGAATAACACCAAGGTTTATTCATTGATTTTATAAGCCAGTGTGTATCTATCTGCTCCAGAATTGGCTGCTGGAACTTAGAATTGCAATACATGTCACAGCAGAGGAATGGTGGGAAATTGAGATGTGAAGCTGTGTAATCAGAGCTTTGTGAAGGTGGACAGCTCTGTTCCCTATGATATACCAGAGCTAGTTTGTTTTAATGGCTCGTGAAGTAAAAAAACATATCAAGCCCAGCTGGGTGTGGCTCAGCGGTTGAGCATAGACCTAGGATCCAGGACATCGCAATTTGATTCCTGGTCAGGGCACATGCCTGGGTTGCGGGCTCGATCCCCAGTCAGGGGCATGCAGGAGGCAGTCCCCTCTCTCATGGTTGATGTTTCTATCTCTCTCCCTCTCCTTCTCCTCTCTCCCTCTGCCTCTCCCTTCCTCTCCCTGAAATCAGTAAAGATATATTTAAAAGAAAAAAAGCATATCAGTTTTCAGTTTTCTCATCCTCCTACTCACCCTTTTCCTAAAAATAGAGACAAGAGAAGACTGTGGCAATAATAAAATAAGTTACAGTGTTCTACCATTCAATATTGATTCTTTACTTTAGAATTAAATTTGTATTTAGAAAGATGGGATTTGCTGAGTACTGTATTTTAGGAAAAGAGTCTCCTTTATGGCACAATACTTATTTTATTAAAAAAATATATTTTTTTAAACAGGGTATCCAGAAGTTGGCTAGTCAATATCTGAAGAGAGATTGGCCTGGAATAAAAGCTGATGATCGGAATGATTACAGGTAACTTAATTAAGTAGTTCTTGCCTGTTTCCTTTAAAAATGGTTTCACTGAGAGCCATGCCACATATAAATAATGTAGACTCCAATTTTTTTAAAAAATTGCTTCTTTTTTCTATTCTGTTTTTAGACATAGTTTCAAAATTATCAAAAAATGTTAATGTTTCGCAACATATATAGATAATCTATATAAAATAGATAATTTTATGTCTTAGACCAAGATTACATTTGTTTAATTAATACCCATATATAGAATTTAAGAGAGTAGATGACATTGAAACACATTATTTCCTCAGCAACCAAAGATGAAACACATTCCAACAATAATGAAACAAGATTGAAATAATGAAACAAGATTGTAGTGTTCTACCATGATCATTGATTCATTTCAAAACAAATTCTAATTTTGGAAAAGTGGGATTTTGTGAACCTAGAGGAAAAGAATTTCTAAGTTTGTTTGTTTATGAATTAAATATAGGGTATCTAGAAATTCGCTAGTCAATATCCCACATACACATTTTAAAGAAGGTAGATGACAATGGAATGTAAATTCTGTCTTCAGATATCTTTAAAATATTTATAATTTTGTTTAGAAGTTAATATCTTTGTTGAGGTTAATTTGGAAGTACTTATAGGTGTTTGTGCTCAAGACTTAGTGCTGAGGCAACCACAAGTCAAAAACATATTTCAGTGGTTGCTATCTGGTTGGAGTTAAGACTGAGCCCATGAAACAATAGCAGAGAACCCAGGGTAATTAAGAACTCGTATTGAAGTGTGTGGTTGGGAGTCTGTATATGAAATCATCAGATAATTATCTAATCAGATAGTTTCTTAATGGGGCTAGAAAACGGAAAGTACAGGAGAAACCCTAATAGTTCTTCACAATTGCAGGAATGACTGATAACTTGGAAGGTAGCATGATACTATAAATAATAGTTCCATATAGTTGCCATATAGAATAATAAAGGAAAACAGGAAAATAAACAAAAATAGAGATTTTCTTGTGGACTTTCCATTACCTACAAAACAACCCCACGAGGTACATATAAATTATATTCTTTTAATATACGAGGAAACTAAGTCTCAGGTTATATGCATTACTCAAGGTCACACTGCTATTTAAACACACAGTCATTTATTCATTCATTCTTTATCCATGAGATAGACATGAAATATCTACCATATGCTAGCTGTGGAAGTAGACTTTAGGATTAGCCTAGAGGATATGGTGCCTGTCCATAGGAGCATGCAGGAAGTAGCCACTATGAACAGCTGCAGTGTTTTAGTAGGATAGGTGCATTGCAGCTGCAGAGGAAACCTAGGCTGCTAGAGCTGAGTCTTAAAGGATGTCCAGGAGTTTGCCAGGGTTGTGCAAAAGGAATTCTAAGCAGGAGTAATTCCTTAAAGGCACGGAGGCATGAGAAAATACAAATGTTAGATAACAATAAGCAGTTCAGTGTGGCTGACGTGAAGTGTATGAGAGGAGTCATGGGAGGGTACATAGATAGGCATCTTGAAGGACTCTGCATATCACAGTTTCTTTTTTTACTCAGAAGATAATGGAAGCATTAAAGAATTTCCACAAGAGTCATAACTCGTTCAACTGCACTTAGTAATGGTATGAAAGTGGATTAGAGGGATGTGAGGAAGAATTCAGAAGGAATAGAATTGCAGGAATTTAATCCCTCATCTCTTATTTGAATCATGAAAATTACAGTAAACTAGGTTATGGGGAAGATTTCAGAGATATTTAGAAAACTGAAGCTAGAGGATTTGTGATTGATTTGGCAGGGTTTTGGGTTTTTTTGTCAAATTTGTTCTGAGACAAACTATAAACGATTTTCTATAACTACCAAACTATAAAATAGTTTTCTCAGTATCTAAAATAGCTCTTGGAAATAGAAAGTACTTGATCAATATCTGCTGACTGAAAAATGAAGTAGAGGGAGGAAGAGGACGTCTATAGAATGACTCCTAGGGTTTTTAACTGAGGCAACTGGGAGGACGGTGGTACCATTGTGAAAAAAGACAGATCAGGATCGAGGGTGAGAATGGCAATTGCCAGTTTTCCTGTTTGTTTATTATGAGTTTATTTTCATTCTAGTCATTTTAAATTTCCCTTTTAACTTTTTAAAATACTTATATTTTTATTTGTATTTGTAGTTTAAAAATGCTTATCCAAGAAATGCATGTTCGTAGCATGTGCAACAGAGTATAAAGTGCAGCCCTGCTTCTCCCAAGCTTCTTCCACTCACATTTCTACTCCCCCAGAGTAGTTGCTGCTGAAAGCATGTGGTCTCTTCTTCCATATTTTCCTGTGTGATGCATACATGAACATACAGAGTTTTGCTGTTTTTAACAGGACTGGAATCATTATATACGTATGTTTCTGTAACTCCCCCCTGCTCACACACTCACTTAAGGAGTAGTTTAGGCCTCCTTTTGTGTCAGTACATTCAGGTCCTGCATGCTTTTTAATGGCTGTGTTAGTGCCATAAGTATGAATAAATTGTAGTTTTGTTGTCCATTTGTCTGTTGGTGGTTATTTAGTTTATTACTATTGCAAATAATGCTGCAGTGGATAACTTGTGTATGTACATAGTTATGTCTTTGTGGACTATGAAAGTACTTATAAGGTAAATTTGTAGAAGGGAAATGCTGGATTAAAGGGTTTATATATTTAAAATGTTGGTATTGCAATTAACCTTCATAAACTCTGTCAGTATACAGGATTGGGCAAAAGTAGGTTTACAGTGTGAGTATGTAAAACACCAAGTTTATTTTGTATTATTATTTGTAATTACTGTATTGTTTTTCTATATGAACAACTGTAAGCCTACTTTTGCTCCACCCTATATTTTACATTTCTTCTAATTTGATTTGAAATTGCCCACTTGTTTTCATTTTTTGCCAACAGAGCATGCAGTAAGTCTTTTAAATTTTTCACCACCTGGCCCTGGCTGGTGTGGCTCGGTTGCTTGTGTGTCATCCCCTGCACTACAAGGTTATTGGTTTGATTCCCCGTCAGTGCACATGCCGGGGTTCTGGCCCCAATCCCCGGTAGGGGGTGTGTAGGAGGCAGCCCATCAATGCTACACTCTCACATCATTGTTTCTCTCCTCTCTCTAAAAATCAATAAACTATTTAAAAATATATTTTAAATTTTTTTGCCAGTTTGATAATACATGCACCATTCAATGCCATTAAACCACCCCCATTTGCCTAGAACCTGAACTTCTGTAACTCTGTTTTTTCTTGGACGTTCTTTTAACTCTTTGAGGACAGGTTTACATTTCTCTTTGTCTGTGCAGGCTGCTATAACGAAATTCCAGAGACTGCATGGCTTATAAATAACAGAAATTTATTTCTCACAGTTCTGTGCACTGGAAGTCCGAGACCAGGATACCAGCATGGTCTGGTTCTGGTGAAGTCCCTTTTCTGAGGTGCAGACTTCCCAACTTCTGGTTGTGTCCTCACATGGGGGAAAGGGTTTGGGAGCTTTGTGGGGTCTCTTTTATAAAGGCACTAATCTGCTTTATGACCTAGTCACCTTCCAAAAGTCTTACCTCCCAAAACTGTCACCTTGGGGGTTAGGATTTACACGTGAATTTTTCAGGAAAGAGATGACACAAACATTCAAAGCATAGCAAGTCTTTTTTATGTAAATGTTTCTTAAAGTTCCCCCAGTTCTCTAGTGACTGTTTTAAGTACTTTTATCTATACCCCTCTCTTTAAATATTGCCTATAAACTGTAATGATCATATACTTTATTAACTCTTCATCTTGGGAACCAAAGAGTCAGCTGCCTCCCACTTTCACTTCTTTCTAGATCTCATCATTGTTTTTTTAAGACTGTTAAGTTGCTGCTTCTCTGCTTGTGATCTCTCCCTTTCACGGTTGCATTTGCTGCAATACCACCAAATATCTGTATGTCTTTGTAAAACAGGCCTACTGTTGTTCCCCTCCTTGAAAATCTTCTGTTGTTTCTCCTTAACCAATAGGATGAAATTTAAAAAGAACTTTTTCTGATGATATGCAAAGCCGTGAAGAAACCTGGCTCCAAATTACCTTCCTGTCCTCATCTCTGGCCGTTTTTCCTTCTTTCATCCTTGGTTCCCAACCCTTGGGCACCTCAGGCTGCAGCTGTACTGTAGCGCTCATCACACCTCCACCGGGCTGCAGTCAGTCACCCTCCCTGCCTTTACTTGCTACCCAGGCTCAGGATACTCTCCCTGCCTACCAACAACACTTGAACGCTTACTTATTAAACACCATGCTTTTTCCTTGTTTCAATTGCTGTATAAATTAATCTTAGATTATGAACTTACCACGTTTCTAGAGTCTTCTTGTTGTGTGGTGCTATATTTCTGAGGCTAGGTTTGAGACAAGAGGAGAAAGTAGAAAGTAGCTATCTAGAGGAAGTGAGAGAATAAGTGGACTAGGGGGGTGCAGGAGGTGGCTGGGTACTAGCACTAACGTGCTACTAGAATGTAATGACATCAGTTTAAAATGAGACCAGGCGGTGTGATTATGCTTTTCTCAGCAACGTTCTGCTGCACAGACATTGGTATGATATAAACAGAATTTTAGATTTAACCTATGTCAGAACTTGCAGATTATAACGATGAAAAGAAAGGGGGGCAAGGGCCATAAGAGTGTACATAAGGGAGTGGTTATAATGGTGGACCATGAAGCCAGGGAGCATAGGAGCTGAGAAAGATCATGGCAGGTTTGAGACTGGGAAGGGGGTATCAAATGGATTGTGGGGGTTCTGATAGGGCTGAATAATTGTTAGTCAGAATCCTAAAGGGAATGAGAGGAAACAGGAGGTATTGGTCAGAGAACAGATGATTAAATTGGAATTAGAGCAGAGGGGTAGTTATTGGTAATGGCAAAATCCAGGTTATGACTATGGAGGTGCTATTTACAGGTGGATAGCCTTAGAAAAATTTCACAACCTTTCTGAGTCTTACTTTTCTGCTCTGCAAAATGGAGATAATGCCTATCTTACAGAGTTGTCATGAGGATTAAATGATTTGATAAATGTAAAATATATGACATAGTGCCTAGCATGTGATAGGTTCTTAAACGAATTTCTTTATTTTGTAATTTTGAGCTTCATTTCCTGACCTGAGCAGAATAGCAAAATACCTTTCCTTACGCTTCAAAATTACTTATATGAAGCCTAGTGAAATAAAAATTTTTTTAAATCACTCTACAGTCAAAATGGAAAACACCACTAGCATAGGAACTACCGCTATTATATTAACAAGAAGTACTTCTCTTTTATTTATTTATTTATTACCATTTTTTAAATTTATCTTTATTGTTGAAAGTATTACAGATATCTCCCCTTTTTTCCCCATTGATCCCCTCCATCCCGCATCCCCCACCAGGCCTTCACCACACTGTTGTCTAAGAAGTACTTCTCTTTTACAATTCTGCTGTTGTTACTATCTATTCATCTAAAAGAATCTGTGTGCCACATCATTTGCATTTGTTAAAATAGCCCTCTGAGTTACATGGTGCAGGTATTTTTGTTATTTCTTCATTTGTCAGTTGAGGAAGTGAAAGTATAGTGAAATGTGTTATATATGATTTATTGGTTAAACTAGAACTTGAACCCAGGTCTTCTGACTAATAACTGAATTCTGTGTTTTTCATGGTATCTCATTGTTAAGGATATGATTGGCTGCTATAGATCTGCTAATCTCTAAAGATCTCTTTTTAAACTCTATAATGAAAAGATCTTTTTTATTGTACAGTCCTCATTTTATAGTATTATGAAATGAATTTATACATTCATCCATTCATTCCTTTTTTTTATTCCTCACATAATTATTGTAACCTTTCTAAATGTTAGGCTATATTTTATGTTCTAGAAATACAATAGTGAGAAAGAAATATACCCCTGCCTTCATGAAATCTTCACTATAGTGAGGACAGACTTTAAATAATTATATAACACTATTTATAACTGAAGGAAAAGTGCTCAAGCCATGTGAACGAATAACAGAGAGGGACTTGATTGAGCCTGTGGGTTGGCTTGGTGGTCATCATAAAAGACTTCCCTAAAGAAGTTGCATTTAAGCTGAGATTTGAAGGATGAACAGCAGTCATCTAGACCGGCGTTTTTCAGTGGGTTGGTCTGCCATAAGAATTTTTAAAACATGCAATACCTGACTGTTATTTAGTCAGGGGCACTGACTTCTTTTCCCTTAGATTGTCAAATATAAAAATGACAGCAGCCAACACAATAGCTATCCAGTGTAAATGAATCAAAATTATACCTATTTTTTTGTCAGATCAGCAAAAAATATGTTTTCTCATTATTATGATGATTTTAAAATGTATTTTAATATAAATTAATAGATTACAAAGCATAGTACTGAGTTCTTTTCCTCAGTGCATTCTTTGAGAAAATCAGTTATTTGGACTGCTTAGGAGGGCCTATGTGAATTCACATCCTAGATTCCACTGGTTGTCATACAGTAAGGCCTGGAGGACATTAATTTTGCTGTTCTTAAGTCCGTCAGTGCTTTTATGCTGATAGTTTTTGCTGGCACACCACAGTGAATTTTTTTAACGAAGGGAAGATGATAGTCCTCTGTTTAAATAAATTAATATTTCCATCTAAACGGATTCATTTGACATATTACAAAAACTATTTTTTTTTAAATATATCTTTATTGATTTCAGAGAGAGGAAGGGAGAAGGAAAAAGATAGAAACTTCAATGATGAGAGAGTCATTGATCAGCTGCCTCCTGCACGCCCCCTACTGGGGATCTAGCCCGCAACCCAGGCATGTGCCCTTACTGGGAATCGAACCGGGATCTCCTGGATCATAGGTTGATGTTCAATCGCTGAGCTACGCCGGCTGGGCCAAAAACTAATTCTTTATACAAACTAATCATTTCCTTGGTTGAAAAATAGTTTCAAGTTTTTTGAGTTCTAAGTAGGATGGGGACCCAGCTAATTTTTCTTTGTTTTTACATTGTCATCCATTGACCCCCATCTAGCATTTTATGTAGCACATGGTCCTGTACATCACTATAGTAAAAACTCCATGTGACACAAGAAAGGAAATCTTAGATGAACATTATAATCTGTCAGGGCAGGTATCTCATTTTAAAAAACAAAGAACCATCTATTGTTGTGATAAGTTATAAAATATGTTTATAACTAGTGTAGGGGCATACTAGAACTGGCTAAGGCATTTAGCACAGCAGAAGAAAAAATCTGAAAAGGAAGTTGGCCACAAAAAAACCCACAGGTGAATAATTCTTTGACTTTACTAAGAGATTGCTGAGCACATTTTTCAAGCAAAGGTGATGGGATTTGCTTGGAATAACTCCAAACCACACTGTATTGCTTGCTGGCTGAGCATTATTACAACAGAGAAATAGATGTAGAGCAATGATACCATAGACTTCTCTTGTCAGACAAATAGATTTTTCCAGCACATAAGCAGTTGTTCATGGTCCCCACCCCTACTCCAGCCACATCAGTTTGTGTAAGAGAGTAATATGATGTAGCTCAAATAGAATGCGCTTTAGAGGTACCCGACTTTAATCTGTATCAGTACTGCCACATTCTTGTGTGAGTTAATTCTCTAAATCACTCTGAGCCTCAGTTAATTCATCTATAAAATTAAGAAAATACCTTGTTGAAATAATGATACTTGATATTCATAATGATGACCCTAAGACAGTGAAAGGCCCAAACAATCTGAATTGTTCACTGATTTTTATAGTGTTAGCTTTGTTTAGAATTTTAATCCTTGTATCACTTTACGACAGTAACCTAAATAGCTAATTAATCAAAACAGCCAATTGCTAAGCAATAGAAATAAAGTATATGCCATGTTTCTACTTACATATGCTAAAAAATATTGCTACCATAAACCAGTATAAATACACTTTTAACTATAAAGACAATATTCATTCTATTTGTCAGTGTTAGCCTATGAGCAAAAGGTTAGCCAACTTTTTCTTTCTTTTCCCTACCTAATACTTTCTGTCCCTCTTTGAACTTAGGAGCATGTATCCTGTTTGGAAATCTTTTCTCGAGGGAACAATGCAGGTAGCCCAGTCTCGGATCAATATATGTGAAAATTATAAAAACTTCATTTCTGAGCCTGCAAGGACAGTGAGAAGCTTAAAAGAACAGCAACTAAAAAGGGTATTGTTTCTATTTGTTCTTTTCTTATATGCATTTTAATATCTCAGTGTTACATTTGCAATCCACAAGATTACATTAAATTGCATTTAATACTTGGAGCTTTTCTACTTAGTCACAAGTGATTCTGATTTCAACATGGGTTTTCTGATTACAATATGTGCTTTCTCTACTGTACTTTATTAACTGATTAATTTTCAACTTAGCTCAAGTAAATAGATATTAGTTTCACAATATTGGTATAATTTGGTGTATATTAAAATAGTTACAATGTTATTAATCATACTGAGTCTTAAAAAAATTCATCATAGCTTCAACTTGAGCCATTTTGCATAATGATTTAAAGGAAGTTGACACATTTTGACAGAATATAAAATCATTACCAAAAATGATGTATTCTAAAGTTTATTTATATAGGTTATGTAAAAGTAAAAGTTTTGAAATAGATCTTTATTTATGCAGAAATTAAAAATTCACAGAAAAATCATTATTAAATGTGATTTTTATGAAAAGTTTGCTATTGGAAGTAGGTGATTGAATTGTGTCATTTTTGGAAATAGAGTTACAAAAATAGAGATTATCATGACACCTAATAAGTAATTAAAATTTTCTTATGGAAGTATTAATACTTTAAAAAATATTAAGGTAATTATTTAAGAAAATAATATTTCAGAAGCCATCAGTATTTTTATTCTAATTGTCATTTGAATTTTTAGACCTTTTGTACAATCAAAAACCAAAAAAAAACTATTCTTCCTTTTTGTCAAAGATGATTTTAGTAGCATAAAATTAATGTTAAGTGTATGTTGTGTTTATATAAGATTTTAATCTCTTTTGAGCACTCAGATAACATCAGTTGGTTTTAATGTACTTGTATTAAGAATGCTTTTGTTTTATCTTTGATCAAATACCGTTTTCAAAACATGTGGTGAATAAATTATATGACTACTGACCAAACAGTGCTTTCAATTTGGAAGAAAATATTTTGTGTGTGTATATATATCCGTCTATGCATGCTGAGAGAAGACAGAAAATTAATACTAGTGTAACTTCCTAACTGGAAATACCGAGTGTCAGGTAGCCAGTGCATTCACCAGATCTAACTGAACTACTGGAATGTTTCACATTTTTCACTATGAGTATTTTGAAAGAGTTTACCTTGTATACTTTTTTCTTCCATTGGTAGAGTAGTCTCTGACTTGAATTTAACCAACATTCCTGAGCAAAGAATGCTTGGTGAGATTTGACAAGCTCTTGTATTTGAATTAACTTGTTTTATATTATTGCCGATAATGATGTTTATGTTCTATCTAAACAGTTGTTAAACATTAGGTACATATTGGGCATAACTGTCAGGACTCCAAGATTACAAATGACACAAACCTACTTCAAACTGGTTTAAGCCAAGAAGAAAATGTATTAGCTTATAAATTTCAACATGGATGAAATCCAGGCAGCAGTGTATCCAGGTGCTCAAATGATATTAGAATTCAATTTTCCCCCCAGCCATTAGCTCTGCTTTTTCCAATGGCTTCATTCTTTAGCAACTCTCCATATGGTGGCCCCTAAAGTACCAGATTTGCAAATCTTATAGCTAGCCATTCCATGTTTTTCATTTCCCCAGTACCAACAAAACTACCAGAATTTAAACTCATTGGATTATGTTGGGTGACAGCCCACCCACCCCAGTCAGGAGTTACAGTCCTCATGCAGACTACATGGAATAAAAATGGGGAAAGAGATTCTCCAAAGGAAAATGGAGATGGCTTCTCAAAGAAACAGCAAGCAGAAGCAACAGATGACCCCTGCAATTGGCTTCTCCAATTGTACTTCCAAGACTTTATGACAGGCTAACTGCATATAGGATCAACTAAATCATCTACGTATTCTTTTTCATTTTCTTTTCAGACTCTACCTCCTTTTGGGGGGTTTCTTCTGAATTACTCTTTTTAAAAAACATTTTATTGTGATAAGAACACTTAACATGAGATCTACCCTCATAACAGATTTTTAAGTGTACAATACAGTATTATCGTCTATAGACAGTGTCGTACAGGTGATCTCTAGAACTTACTCATTTTGCACAACTGAAATTTTATACCTGTTGTTTAGCAACTCCCTCTTTCCTCTTCCCCAGCCCCTGCCAACCATTTTTCTCTTCTTTGCTTCCATAAGTTTGACTATTAGATACTTCATGTAGCCCGGCCAGGCATTTCTCAGCGGTTGAGCATCGACCTAGGATCCAGGAGATCGCGGTTCGATTCCCAGTCAGGGCACATGCCCGGGTTGCGGGCTCGATCCCCAGCCAGGGGCGTGCAGGAGGCAGCTGATCAATGACTCTCTCATCATTGAAGTTTCAACTTTCTCTCTCCCTCTCCCTTCCTCTCTCTGAAATCAATAAAGATATATTTTTAAAAAATAGATACTTCATGTGTATGTATTTGTCCTTCTGTGACTGGCTCATTTTACAACATGTCTTCTAGGTTCCTCTGTGTTGCATATTGTAGGATTTTCTTTTTTTAATCCTTACATGAGGATATTTTTGCCGTTGTTTTTCAGAGAGAGTGGAAGGGGGAGAGAGAGAGAAGAGAGAAAGAAACATCAATGTGAGAGAGACACATCAATTGGTTGCCTCCCACACATGCCTGGACCCAGGCCCGGTGATGGAGCCTGCAACTGAGATACGTGCCCTTGGCCAGAATTGAAACCGACACCCTTCAGTCCACGGGCCAATGCTCTAACCACTGAGCCAAACCGGCCAGGGTGGATTTTCTTCTTTTTTAAGGCTGAATAATATTTCATTGTATGTATATGCCACAGTTTACGCATTCATGTGTTGATGGACATTTCGGTTGTTTCCATATTTTGGTTTTTGTGAATAGTGCTTCATTGAGCATGGGGGTATCTAGTATCTCTTCTAGATCCTGATTTCAGTTCTTGTGGGTAAATACCCAGAATTGGGATTGCTGGATCATACGTTAGTTCCTTTTTTAATTTTTTGAGTAACTGCCATACTGTTTTTTATATCAGCTGCACCATCTTGCATTCCTACCAACAGTACACAAGGGTTCCGATTTCTCTACAACCTTGTCAACATTTACTGTCTTTTTGTATTATTTATTATTAATTTTTTTAGAGGGGGGGTAGAGAGAAAGAAGAGAGAAACATCGATGTGAGACATATATTCATCAGTTGGCTCTCATATACACTCCAGCCAGGGATCGAACCTGCAACCTGGTTATGTACCCTGCCTGGAAATCGGACCTAAGACCTTCCAGTGCACTGGACAATGTTCCAACTGAGCACACTGGTCAGGGTGTCTTTTATTTTTTTAAATAATCATTCTAACAGGTGTGAGGTAGTATCTCATTGTGGTTTTAATTTACATTTTCATGATGATTAGTGATGTACAATCTTACAGTGTTATTATCAGTTTTCTTCACTATTAGCCTTTCAGCTACTTTTTTGTACTGGATTTCTTCAAGTGTCACCCCACATGTGCTATTTAGAAGTCAACTGATAACTCAGGGAGACAGTGTACAGATTTTTGGGTTGGCTTCTCTGTAGTACCCTAATTTCCAGATCTTAGCCCCTCAATTCCCAACTCTTTCAGCATTCTCAAGACTCCAACCTCTGTTTCCACTGTCTAGTAAGAATGCCACTTTCTGTTTATATACTGTTCTTTGTGCCATAATTCCCCAAACGCCCTAGGGAAAAAAGACAAATTGAATGTAGAGCTTACCTAACTGTGCTTTCCTGGTTTTTAACCACCACACATAGGTGTGGGACCAGTCCTTTTGACATCTCCACCCCTTCTACCAGTCTTGATGTGGCTTTTTCTTTATATCCTTAGATATAGGACTTCTGTTCAGCTAGATTTCAGGCATTCTGAATGATGGTGGTTCTGTAATTTAGTTGTAATTTTGATGTACTTGTAGGAGGTTCCGAGTACCATGTTTACCTCCGCCTCCATCTTGCCTGGAACTCCTTATATTTCTATACAACCTTTATGCTTATTTTTTTACTTCTGAGTGAATTTTTCACTTATTCTGCTTTATTTAATCATACCTCTGTTTAATCATACCACTAAATCTGCAATAAAAGTTAACTTTGTTCTTTTAAGTTACTTTCTTAGGGTAAATTTCCAGGATATGACTACTGGGTCAGAGAATCTACTAGTTTGTAGGACTTTGATGTATTGGTCCAAGTTACTTTCATTTTTATTCCTGCCTTCAGGTTATTAGCAAGTCTGTCCTATCTATCCATCTGTCTATCTCTCTATACTATTTCTGTGTCATACTCAGAGATTATACTTTCAATTTCTTCACTAGGATCTGAATTATAATATCCAAGTTTGTCATTTTGTATGATCCCTTAGCCTTAATGTAAACTTATACACTCATTTCTGTGTCTGCTCACTGCTGATAACTCTTGGAGAAGAGCTGGGCATATATCACACACCAAGGCTTTTCTTAACATGGGCATTAGTAAGCTGCTTTTTAAGTATATAAGTTAGTCCACCCCAGAAAAGTGTATTCCCACAGAAGAAACTTATTTTAAAAGTTGGAAGAAAAATCCTAGGTAATCTTTTCCTTTGCAAATAAAGTTTGATGACTTTTTAAAATAAATACTTTGGCATTTTGCTACATGGAGAGCACGTTCTTTTGAAGAAGAATTTTAATTACTCTGACGCGAAATAGTTCACTTGGGTGATGGAGAACATTTGGTTGTAGGTCACTGAATGCTAGGGAAGAAAGAATCACAGGAGATATCTTCAATGTAAACATAGGCTGTCTCTAATAGTTTGATAAATAGTATCTTAGAAACTTATGCAAAGGGGGAAAAGCAATTAGGAATAGAATCAACCAGAGTTTTATAAGATTTTGTAGAATCTTTTTAAAGATATGAACTATCACAAAATGCATCTGATTATGGTATATATGAAAAATCGCCTTTTACTTACTTTTAAAATTAAATTTATTGGGATGACACTGTTTAATAACATTTATGAAGTTTCAGGTGTATGTTTCTATAGTGCATCATCTGTATATTGCATTGTGTGCTCAGCACCCAAAGTCTAGTCTCCTTCCGTCACCATGTATCTGCCCCCCTTTGCCCTCCTCACCCACCTCCCACCCTCTTCCCCTCTGGTGACCACTATACTGTTGTCTGTCTGTGAGTTTGTTTGTTTTGTTTGTTCGTTTGTTGCTTTCTTTTGTATCCCACATGTGAGTGAAATCACATGGTTCTTGTCCATTTCTGTCTGACTTGTTTTGCTTAGCATGATACTCTCAAGTCCATCCATGTTGTCTCAGATGGCAACATTTCACCCTTTCTTATGGCTGAGTGTATCTCGTTACATGTGTACCACGTCCGGTTTGTCCAGTCATCCATCGAAGGACACTTAGGTTGTTTCCATGTGTTGGCTGCTGTGAATAATGCTGCATTGAACATAGGGGTACATATATCTTTACAAATAAATGTCTTCAAATTTTTCATAGATACTCAAAAGAGGGATTGCTGAGTCATATGGTAACTCTAATAGCCTTTTATAGATGAAAATGAATTAAGTAATCTTCATAAGGTGTTTGGCTACCCATGACTAAGGAGAGCTGCATTGTTCTTCAAAGGGTCAGGATGTAAGAAGTGAGTGGCTGTGTGTGTGTGTGTGTGTGTGTGTGTGCGCGCGCGCGTGCTCCTATGTGCTCATGTACGTGTACCTGTGGTGTTCACTTTGTGTGAGTATACTGAGACCCTCTCCAAATGGTTTCCAGTCCCCTGGAAAACTTTTGCCCTACTATGTTTAGTTTCCCCTCAAAATACTCAAATTAGCAGACCCTTTCTTTACATATGTATCACCACAAGACTCTTGGGCTTCCCTTCATTGATTAGTTTTTCTGAAGCCAAGCTTGTTTTGGATGAACATTATGGATATAGATGGCTTACACCTGATTCCTCTTTCAAATAATTGATCTAATTTTCCCATTAAACAAGTTGTATCTTCCAGACCATGCTCCATTTTGGGTTCTTAATATCTTAGTGTAGCCATGGAGCACTGTCTCAGCTCTTCACACCTGCAGATGTGGCGTTATTGGGATGTTTATCACTTCTCTATGGGATTGTCAGGTTGTCATGGTATTATTTATTAAATAAGAGGTTTGTATATGATAAGGACTATTAAAAATTAAGAAGAAAGGTTTTTCTGCAAGATAAAAGCTTACTGTTTATGTCTTTACAATGAAATATTATTCAGCCATAAAAAGAAATGAAGAATTAATACCTGATATAACAGATGAATCCTGACAGTATTACACTAAGTGAAAGAAGTGAGACATAAAAGGCCACATTATATATAGACTCCATTTATATGATGTCCAGAAAAGGAAATTCATAGAGATAGAAAGTAGATTTGTGGTTGCCAGGGGCTATGGATAGGGGAAAGTGGGGGGTGGCTGCTAATGGGTATGGGGTTTCTTTTTTGGTCGATAAAAATGTTCTGGAATTAGATAGTGGTAATGGTTTTACATTCTTGTGACTGTATTAAAAAACACTGAATTGTACACTTGAAAAAGGTGAATTTTGTGTTAAGTGAATGATATGTCAGTTTTTTTAAAGCTCACTATTTTAAGATAAAGTATCTCTTTAAAGATACTGTTATATTGTTTATACTTTAGAGATACTGTTTTTTTGAGACCTTAAAAACATGGTTATCACAAAACTGGAGTGCATACTGTAATGGGTTACATGGTAAATGATTGCATTCCTCACTGTATGACTTTGGGTAAATTAACCTCTTCGAGTCTGTATCCTCGTCTTAAAATGGAACTAATAATATGAATACTTTTATCATAGTCATTTCAAGTACTAATTGTAATAATACCTATAAAGTGCTAGTAAGCACTGTGCCTGTGCGACGCCCACAGGGAATCTCCTTAAATGTAACTGAGCACTCAGACTCTCATGATTACCACAGGCCACGTCTGGCATGAGGTTTACTTAGAAGGACATTAGGACAGGGAACACAGTTAACCAGCAGGGTGGCATCCAACATTAATAGAATTAGTTCCTCCACCAGTGTATACCTCAGTCTACACAGCCAACTAGAGTTACTCTGATCCCCAGGTGACATGTCTGGAGTGAGGGAATGAGACTCACGTGTGCATGGGTAGCCACAGGCTCTAAAGGAGACTGAAATCTTTTATTACAGCTCTACAGATAGAGCTTCCAAGGTCCCTGCAAGGGACATGTTCAGACACAGGAAGCACCATAGTTTCATTTCCAGTTTCTCCCAATTGATGCAATTTACCAGTAAGGGTTCATAAGCATTTGACACTGTGTCTTCATCAGGTTTCCATTGAAACACAGACCTAAAGCTCTAGTTTTCATGCAGACAGGAAAGAGGTGGGGTTTTTTAACCCTTTATTCACAGCCTGACAATTATTAAGTACTCAATAAATGCGCCCCTGGGAAACCTTCCAGATCTCTCACTTCTTATAAAGCAGTACCTTTCTTAACACCTAACAGTTTCTGGGAAAACCTATCCGGTGTGTCACATGGCTGAGTTTAAGTTTATTCATGCTTTATCCTTGCTCTCCTGATGTCTTTGCTCTACCCCACACTGCTCAGCCTGGCACAGCAGTCCCTCAACAGCGTCTCTTCCTGCTTTGCTAAGCCTTTGTCAGTCTCCACCAACCACTGACTATGCTGTTCTGGGGTCACAAGATTTTTGATGGGGGCTACCCTGAACTGGCCTCAAGCTGTTGAAACTTTTCTGTGGTTTGTTTCAGATTAGGGAAAATTATTCCCCTTTGTGTATCCAAAAGGGTCCCAAAGTAGTGTTACTTTGGCCCTAATGTATTACAAGAGTTTATTGTTTAAAATTTCTTGGAGTTATGTCTGTCCTTTCCAGAATGTACGTGTGTATCCAAAAAGTTGAGGACAGTTTTGAATAGTAATTACTACAGTGGTACCCAGGTTTGTTTCTTCTCTCCTTTATCTTGGGTTATCATGTCAGACTTCTCAGATTTCACTCCTAGAGGTGAATTCTTCCGTAGCCTTTGCACCATCGGTTCCCCAAACATACAGAGACTTTTTCAAGATTATGAAGAAACACAGAATTGCTTTATTCTTCTGCCTTAATTGCCATGATAGGCACCAACAGTAAGAGCATTTACACTGTTGCTCTGCTTATGCCTTACCTTAATATCAGTCATCAGCATTCAAGGGGTTTTTTTCTCAGAACAAAGTTGTTCGGCAAACTGTGGCACTGTATCATACATTACTTGATGGGTTTCCATTCTGAGGGCATAGTGCATAGTCCTAAGGACAAACTCATTTCTGTAAGCCTGAAAACTAAAATCATAATAATTGCACTTTGTATTTTACAGTGTGTGGACCAGTTGACAAAGATCCAAACTGAATTACAAGAGACAGTGAAAGATTTAGCTAAAGGCAAAAAGAAGTACTTTGAGACTGAACAGATGGCTCAAGCAGTGCGAGAAAAAGCTGACATCGAGGCAAAGTATGTTTTAGCATTTCTGAAAAAGTGATTATGCAAATAAGTGTTATTTTTGCCAATAATTTGTTTTCTGTTAATACTGAATATAGACTCATTCTTAGGTTATGTTGATTTCCCTGACCTATAAATGTTATGTACTTTAGATCAAAATTTTCTTTTATATTAGCTGATTTTATTTAAAATAATACAGCCAAATGAGAAGATTTAGTCAGTCAGTTTTTACATTAAATTGAATTCTCTCAAGAAGACAAATGAACATTGGATTGAAAGTTTAGCAAAAGTCTAGTTTAAGTTGCTGTAGTGTCTGAATATCAGAGTTTAAGAGCCTTGTTTTTCTCAAGCTAGACTCTGTAAGTCAATTGTAGTTGGAAATCCCTGGTCCTCAGCATGCCATTGAGACACCATGGACACATCACATAAACAAGGACACTGACCTCAGTGTAGGAGCCCTGCGCCAGGCACAGTTTTTCTCTTATGTGAAATTCTAGTATATATATAGGGTGTCCCCCCCAAATGTATACACACAGCTTGAATAATAATAATTATAAAGGCGGTGTTTATTAAAATATGTTTCTTTTTCAAAATTAAGCTACCAGCTGTTAAAGTGTGTATACATTTTTTTATTTTTTGGAACACCCTGTACTTTTTTTTATGTCTGTCTGCTTTAGCAGCTGTGTGAATTTTACTTTGTATTTACAAATTCTTTATTTTGAGAATACTTAGGAAAAGAAGGAACTGATGATTGGTAATAAAAAGAGCTAATAAAGCAAGCAGTAGAGTAGAGATTTCTATAATGACAACTTGAGAAAAAATAAACTTGTGTTATAGGATGGGACTTTGAAGAGGTCTGTCAGGAGAGCTAAGACTCCCATTTAGTGAGCTCACTGATGCAAAATCTAGGAGTCTGAAATCAGAAAGGCTGTGAACAATTGTATAGACTAGCAAGGTGTGGGGGGTTTCTTCCCAATATGCTTTTTATCTGCAAGAAATTAAGAAATCTCCTAAGTATCTTATGAAAATTTAAGGACTCTTGGGAAGTTTATTTAGTACCAAGGGATGGTAATTGAATATTCATGAAGTATTTAGTGTTACTGGGAAATATATTTACTACTTACTGCTCCCTAATTTAGTTTATTGTCTTTACTATTTTATTTTTGTGAGCATACAAATATTTCCTTTAGAGAGAATTAACCCATCTTCCCAGTAAAACCCAAAGTTTTTTAGATCAGGTAATCTCCATCAGGAATATCCCATTATGGTGGGTTTTAGGAACTTGTTTGTTAAAACTCTTGGGGATTCTAGAAGAGAGTGGACAGATTTGTAGAACATACAGAAATACCCACGTTAGCCAGGGCCTACAGGGTAAAAATGAGGACAGTTGCAGGGTTGTTCCTGTGAAGTGTGAATTTGACAGGGTCAAATTATCACAGATGCTGATCACAAGGAACTGTCTTCTATTATGGCCCAAATTCAAAGGGGATACAAGTTAGACATTTTAGCCCGGCCAGGCTTAGCTCAGTGGTTGAGCGTCAACCTAGGATCCAGGCGATCGGGGTTTGATTCCGGGTCAGGGCACATGCCCGGGTTGCGGGCTCAATCCTCTGTCAGGGGCATGCAGGAGGCAGCCAATCAATGACTCTCTCATCATTGATGTTTCTATCTCTCTCTCTCCCTCTCCTTTACTCTCTCTGAAATCAATAAAGATATATTTTTAAGATATATTTTTTAAAACACTAAAAAAAGTTAGACATTTTAATTCAGTGTGTAACTTTTCTGGAAAATTAGTTCAAGTACAGGGTAAGAAGTGCCTTTTCATCTTTGCTCACTCACTAATTGTTTATTGAATAATTTACTTTATATTGGATGCTACGGGTACAGAGAGGAGTTAAGAGTAAGTTTTGTGCCCTGAAGAAATTTAAAGCCTAGAATTAAAGACAAATGTATTTAAAAGTGACTTTATGATTTGTTTATTCACAGTGAACTTAAGGAAATTAAATGCCTGTAGTCACTTACCTAGTAACTGATTTATTTACAGTAGTTGTATGTTAATACGTAAGCATGGAAAATATATTAATTTTGCCTAATGTAAAAGGAAACCTTTATAGAAGAAGGGATGTTTGGACAGTCTTGGGGAATGACTATGATTTTTCTAAGTAGAGATGAGAAGGAAGATCAGGAAAGGGGACATGAAAACTGGACTACCTACAGTTTTGCTAGATGATTTGACCAAGGGTGAGATGTATACGTTAGGAGAGATGTGTACTTAGAAGGAACAGGGATATACCATTTGAAGGCAAAGATGCGTTCCATTTGGGATATGAAGGCTCTACAAAACCCATGGACACTGGTGTGAATGTATTTGGTAGGGAGTCATACAGCTCATTCTCAAGGGAGAATCTGGGCCCAGTGGTCTCACTTTGGGGGTTAATTGCCTTTCAGATGATAGGTTATAGAGATGAAATCATATATAAAATAAGATGGGAGGTTGAATTTGGAACCCTACATAATATTAACATTTGGAAGGTGGATGAGGAAGAGTTCATTATTTGTATATATCTTATTCTAGATAATAATCTTTGAGGACAGGGACTGTATTATTCTATCCATTACTAATACCTACTTTAGTACTGCACAAGAATTATATGAGGATTCACAAATGAAGCAGAAGCCAGAAACTTAAAACCTTATATTGGAAAATCCAGGTGCAACTCAGACTATTTGGATAATGGCTACAAAAAAGGAGAATTGAGAACACCCCCAAACAGTCTTTCTTAACCCAGAACAGACCCTATCAAATTTTAAAGTCTGTGGCCTTTGCTTTTGTAGATCAAAGTGAATACGAATCTAATTAATAAAAACAAAAACCCCATGAAGTATGAATATGAGCAAGGTAGAAAACAGCAGGAATATCTCAGATCCCCGATTTTTTTAACAGTGGGGAGGTAATTGGGATGCATATGTGTACATCCTGAATGTTTCTCTCGTTAGAAAGGTGAGAGGCTGGTTTTGCTATCCTCACATTTGTTCTGCAGACTGCCTTACTCTGTGGTCTGCGACTTTACTTCATATTATGGCATAGCTGCCAGCACATGCGTTGAATTCTCTTCTCCCATGGCAACCACCATGAACTGCAGTCAAGACAAACATTGCAGAGTCAAAATTCACAGGTCGCGGGAGTGTTGATTGTTCCCTAGCAGTTGTCTGTTGACTTTCTTATTATGGTTATCTCTGGTTGTTTGGGTAAAGCCAACATATTTTTACTACTGATTGTTAGATTATGGTTCCCCTCCCACACTGAAAGGGAAATATCAGACCAGATTGGGAGAAAATAAAGTAGAACAAAATCATATAGGCCAGAGAGTTGAGGGACTTTCTCGTTGTGTTCCAAACACTATATTCAGAGTGGAGAGGGTACACAGGCAGGCACCCAAACAAGAAGAACTTTTAATGGGAGAAATAATGGAATTAAGGACTTTCTAGAGCCTGGTCAGTATCATATTGTAGATTGCATACTGGCATTGTTGCAACCACTGCCCTCAAAGCCTGCTAATCTTTGCCTCCATAGGTTGGTCATCCAAGGGCTTTAAGCTTCCTTGCAGGAACTAAAGTGGGTATAATTGTATGATATGGGAATAACCTATAATTTGATGACTCTTGTTTATCATGAAATACCAATATATTGGATTTGTCTAACTGATTTTTTTGCCATTCAGGATATTTTTATTATATTAATCTCAATATTTCCTCTCTCATCATCATATTACATTCTTCCTGTAGGAAAATAATCATTGATCTTGGTTTTCCATTTTTTTAGTTCTCCTTTAGAATAGTGTTGTGGAAAAGGGTAACTTTAGGAAAAATTAGTAATTATAACATTTAATCATCTTATGATATAATTTGATAGTTTGATTAACCATACCTTTCTATTTTATGACAGATCTAAACTTAGTCTTTTTCAGTCAAGAATCAGTTTACAGAAGGCAAGTGTAAAGGTGAGTTTTTGAAAACTATGTTTCACAATTGAGAAACCTTATCTTCAAAAAAAATAAAAGAATTGGGTCTTTTGATGGTGGAGGTCAATTATTTTCAACTAATTTAGAAAAGCATTTTAAAGTCATTAACTTAGGGAAGAACTTTCCTTCCCAGTTCTTTGGGAGGTTGCGGCAGGGGAGTTCACCCAGGTGTCAATGGTTTGGACAGTGCTTGCTTCTCAAGATTGCTTTATAGATAGGATTCTGTACTTGATCTGCTTAATCCATGGGCTTTAGAAAGCCCTATAAAATTCACTTCGTTGAGATTTACACCATGAGCAGAAATTCTGGGCCAGCTACAAGTGGTTTTTTCTTGTGAGACTCTCAGGCATGAAGTACCTGATATGGTAAGCTTAGTGGCCTGGCTTTGACTGCCAGATTCCCAACGAGCATGCAGTTCTTTTGGCATGTTAGTAGTATTGAATTTTTTAAAACCATTTTCTAGCTCCAACAGGTTTGAAGATGAGGATAAGGTACTTAATTTGGGAACCTTTATTTTTCCATTTGGATAAAATGAACAAAATACTTTGAAGTTCTCTAAAAATCTTTGGAAGTATGTAAGTGTAAATAACAAATATTTGAAAACTCTCTTGCCATGTATAACAGTTCTAGTCACTGTTTATTTAATTCCTCAATAGTGTTAAATGCATAAATAGTTTTATATGCATAGAAATGTTTCTCAACGTGCTTACCTTTACTCTTATTGAGGAGCCATTAATTGCCAACGAAGAGAGATATTCTCATATGTTTTGCAGTGTAATATCAGTTTGCACTGATTTTTTTTCTTTTATTATGTTTTAGTTAAAAGCCCGGCGATCTGAATGTAATTCCAAAGCTACCCACGCAAGGAATGATTATCTTCTTACATTAGCAGCAGCAAATGCGCACCAGGATCGCTACTATCAAACAGATTTAGTTAACATTATGAAGGTAACACAGTCTTAATATCTGTGGTAATTTTGTTTCATTAAAGATAAAAATAACTAATGAATTTGATGTTTAGTACATGGGATTGAGTCTGTAGAAGAGCATCCAGGCTACTTTGCATTTTGTTGGAATATACTTAGTATTGTTTGGGTAACCTCCGTTTCAGGTAATCCTGAATTAAGTTTTAGTGTAAGAAAATATTTAAAGCCAAATCACAATAACGGATCGTATTATTCCCTAGCCGTGGCAGGTATTTACTGTATAGGGGTTATTAACATACAAGATAAGATTATTTTTTAAAAGCTTATATTTTTAAAAATTCTATAACTTTTCATTGATAGGTAAACTTGAACATTAATATTTTACGATTTGAGCCCAGCCGGCGTGGCTCAGCAGTTGAGCATAGACCTATGATCCAGGAAATAGAGGTTTGATTCCTGGTCAGGGCACATATGCAGGTTGCAGGCTCGAACCCCAGTAGGGGGCATATATATATATTATGATTTGAGGTGCCTATGGGAAAACAAGAAAAAATGTCTAGTAGTTATGTTACAATACCTCTTCCCTAGGTATCACTCTGAAATGTAGACTGATTGGATTACAGTTTCTTGTATGCCCACACTCGATCTTGGTCTTTCCTTTTTATATACTATATGTATCTTTGACTTTCACTGTCATTAAGTAAAGAGGGTGGAAGAGACGAAAACCTTTTTAACCTGCTGCTGGGTTTCCTCTTGTTGCTGGTGGACAAGTTCTGCTTTGAATGACATCTCATTCTCTTGTCTTTTCAAGAACCGAAACATTTGCTTATTCATTCTCTCATATTTTCAGTCCATTCCTCTCAAGTGCATTGTACTTAATGACTATCAAATACATCACTTTTATTGAATTGCTTGCTTTATGAATCAGAGGTGTTGGGAATGGGCATGCAACAGGAGTGGGCACTCTTTTTCTTACAGTGGCTCTGGGACAGACAAACTCTGTCCAGAAACCACAAGTTCTGTCCTTGAAAGTAGAGACAGAACATTTCATGGGACCTTCAGGGAAAAATGGGAATGGTAGAGGGAGTCAAACTGGACTAAGAAGTATCCCATTGGAGATTTTTGTATTTCCTTTTTGTCCACTGTCTGAAATACCCTTTTCCTAGCTTCTATCCTGTTCTGACTTCTGCTGGTTAGAATACAGGTGGCGAGAGAGACGAGGGATTGTTTTGAACTTTGCATATTATTTTCCCATAAAATGTTGAACCTAGAGGTTTAGACATTTTAGTATCTTATTGGCTGTTTTAGTATCTTATATAGTGCTTTAGACTTACAAGAACCAACTGGCGACTTGGCCTTCCATTATAACACAGCTTCAAACAACCTGTTTATTAAAGATTTTTAGTACAGGTTTCACTTAAGATTGTGATTTCCTATATCCTTTTACTATTAAATCAAAGTTGTTAACTATATATTTTTCTTCTTTGAATACTTTAAAGTGACCAGTATATTACTTAAGCAAAAACAAAATCTTAATTTTTTAAAAATTGAATGTACAGGCAAAAACACACACACTATGTATGGCCTTTGATAAAACAGGAAAGGTACAGTATTATTTTAGGGACCTGCTCTCTGCCCCCCAAAAAAGAAGTTAATGAGCCTGGTCTGCTCTTATGCATGTATTTGATCAACATTTGGGTAGGTCATGCTTCAGAGTACTCATTTCATGAAATATAGGGTACAAATGATAAAAATAGAGGCAGGAGTTCTTATTCCTAAAAAATAAAGTGTTTCTTAATTTTCATGTTATGCATGTTAATTCATTTTCTTTCTTTGCTAATTCTATAGACTACAGTATTGGAAAACTCCCATTAATCATGCTGTTAGCTACTTAGTAAGTTTCTATCATTGAATTGACAATGGAGTGGCTGGCCCTTTAGTGCCTTTCTTGGAAATTTCTAGTTTTTGAGTTGTTGCTAAGGTTATAATGCCCTAGCTAGAATCTTTTTTTTTTTAAATCCTCACACAAGGATATTTTGTTTTCCCCATTGCTTTTCAGAGAGAGTGGAAGGCGGGGGAGAGAGAGAGGCATCCATTGCCTCCTGCATGTGCCCCTACCGGGGCCAGGGATTGAGCCTGCAACCAAGGCACGTGCCCTTGGCTAGAACTGAACCCGGGACCCTTCAGTCCCCGGGGCCGATGCTCTAACCACTGGGCAAAACCAGCTAGGGTGCTAGAATCTTTTAAAAAAATTATGTGAATAGCTTGGAAGCCCAAGATTTGATTCATTGATTTAATCATACATATTTAATAGTCACTTGTAGTGTGGTAGTTACTGGGCTAGACTTTGGGAAGAAGCAAAGATGAGGAAGACATTCCTTATCCTCAAAGAGCTCAATCTGGTGAGAGAGAGAAATGATTGCAAATCAGAATAATCAGATCACTTACTGCTAGAGGACCATGGTTAGTAATAATAATAGCTTTTTTATATATATAATAATAGCTTTTATATATATATAATGCTTGCTATCACCCTGGAATTATCCTAATCACTTTAGGCATATTATCCTTTTCTTGTTTTCCTGATTAGAGTTCATAGTTCATTATTTAAATAACACTCTAGCCTATAAGTGAAATGAAATGAAATCCCAACTCTGGATGAACTCAGATAACCCCTTTTTCTGTATCTGCATCTAAGTAGCCAAATACTACTAAAGAAAATCTTTCTTTTTTTTTTTTTTTTTACCAATTACAGTACTTTTTTCCTTTTTTTAAAATCTTTATTGTTGAAAATATTACAGATGTCCCCTTTTTACCCCCATTGATCCCTTCCATCCCGCATCCACCCCACCCCCAGGCCTTCCCCATACCAACGTCTATGTCCTTGGGTTATGCTTATAAACATATCAGTTCTTTGATTAATCTCCCCATCCACTTTCCCATCCCCACCTTCCCTCTGAGATCCTTCAGTCTGTTCCATGCTTCTGTGTCTCTGTATCTATTTTGTTCATCAGTTTATTTTGTTTATTACATTCCACATATGAGTGAGATCATGTGATGTTTGTCTTTCTCTGGCTGGCTTATTTCGCTTAGCATAACACTCTCCAGTTCCCTCCATGCTGCCCCAAAGGGTAAGAGATCCTTCTTTTTGACAGCTGCATAGTATCCCATGGTGTAAATGTCCCACAGCTTTTTTATCCACTCATCTACTGATGGGCACTTGGGCTGTTTCCAGATCTTAGCTATTGTAAATTACACTTCTATGAACATAGGGGTGCATAAGTTCTTTCTGATTGGTGTTTTGGGTTTCTTAGGATATATTCCTAGAAGTGGTATCACTGGGTCAAATGGTGGGTCAATTTTAAATTTTTTTAGGATCCTCCATACTGCTTTCCACAGTGATTGCACTAAGTCTGAATTCCCACCATCAGTGTACTAGGGTTCCCTTTTCTCTGCACCCTCACCAGCCAGCACTTATTCGTTGATTTGTTGATGGCAGCCATTCTGACAGGTGTGAGGTGATACATCATTGTGGTTTTAATTTGCATCTCTGATGATTAGTGACTTTGAGCATTTTTTCACATGTCTGTTGGCCATCTGTATGTCCTCTGTGGAGAAGTGTCTATTTAGGTCCTTTGCCCATTTTTAATTGGATTGTTTGTCTTCCTTTTGTTAAGTTGTATGAGTTTCTTATATATTTTGGATATTAACCCTTTATCAGATGTGTCATTGGCAAATATGTTTTCCCATACAGTGGGCTTCCTTTTCAATTTGTTGATGGTTTCTTTTGCTGTGCAGAAGCTTTTTATTTTGGTGTAGTTCCATTTGTTTATTTTCTCCTTTGTTTTCTTGCCCTAGAAGATGTATCAGCAAACATATTGCTATGAGAGATGTCTGAGATTTTGCTGCCTCTGTTTTCTTCTTGGATTTTTATGGTTTCATGTCTTACATTTAAGTCTTTTATCCATTTTGAGTTTATTTTTGTATATGGTTGAAGAAAATCTTTCAGCAGCAAAGGCATGATCCTAAATTAATGTGGAACTGTTTTCAAATGGACCCTTAACCCTGCTCAGATTTCCTTCTGTATTTCCCTGGTTAACTTTCCCTCCTATTTTTAACAATTTTTTCAACTTTTTTCCTTCTCCACAAACCTCAAACGTACCCTTTTTCTTTCACATTTAGCAAGTGGTCTGTCTTCCTAATTTACAAAGAAAACAGATGGCATTAAAAGGAAATTCCATTATTGTCTCATTACCTGCCTTCATCTGTGTTCAAGACTTCAAGGAGTCTCAATGGCAGTCATCCCTCCTTTCCAAAGATGATCTCCACACCTTGGCTTTGGATAATATCTCACCCCCTGCTGCTTTCTCAGAATCAAAACAATTGATAATTCTATTTTCTCATCTTTCTTGGACATTTTATTCCTAGGTTAACAGTTGATGGGAACTTAGCGATGATGGCTGTCGTTATGTCTGTCTTCTGTGTTACACCTCTCTATCTGGACTAATTGCCCTATTATATCCAGTGCAGTGCAGTTATTCTGAGATCTTCCTTTGCTTCTCTCCCATGCTGGCTCTCCCGTTACTGTATCATATGTCGTCTTTTCTCTTGGTTTACTCTGTTCTTGGGAATATCTCCTTCAGTACCTTCATGAGAGAGTGAACATGGGAGCTTAGTTTTTTGAGATACTATGTTTATGAAAATGTCATTATTCTGTGCTAATTCTTGGGTATAGAATTAAAGGTTGAAAAACATTTTTATTCAAATGTTGACGTCAGTACGCTATTGTTTTCTTGTTTCCTGTGTAGGAATTGAGAACCCAAGCCGTGATTCTTGGTTCTTTGTATCTGATCTAGTTGTGTGTTTTTTTAGAAGTTTGTGAACTATTTTCAGTATGCCTTTTGATTCTTGAATTAATTCTTCCTTTTTGCTTTCTCTTTCTGAAACTCCTGTTATTAAGATGTTGGATATCCTGTGCACTTCTTTTTTCTCTTATTTTCCTTCTTTGTCATTATGCTCTACTGTCTGGGAGACTCCACCTTTATAGTGCAACTCTTAGTAAGTGTTCAGGTTTTTTCAGCAAGGTGTTAATATCCAATTGTTTCTTTTCATTCCCTGAATATTCCTTTTATATAGCAGATTTTTGTGCTTTATCTTCTCTTTTTAATTCTGATGGTATCAATAGTAGGATTTATTTCAAAGTTTTCTTCTCCCTGGGTAGTCTCTGTTTTAGACTGTTTTTAATAACTTTGAGCTTCACTGTAGGGTGGTCGGTGGAGCTCTGTAGGGGAATCCCTAATGTCAGTATCCTTAAATCTCTCCTCTTAGGCTGGTCAAACTCCCTCTTCGATCCCTTCATTACTTCTTCAGGTCTCTTGTTTTGCCTCTGAGGAAGACTCCCATGGCCTCCTTAACCTGGTTATATCTCCCACACAGTCTGATCGTCTCATAAAATTGAAGCACTTAACAGAGTTGTAGCTTTATGTGTATCTGTGTGATTATGTGATAAATGCCTTATCTCCCTCTTAACTATACATTCCATGAGGATGATAATTGCGTCTTGCGTCACTTTAGACTTCATCCTTGCTACCTCATACAGTGTGTGTTAAATGTCTATAAATTAATATTATTGAATGAATGAATGAATGAATGAACAACCAGTCTTATTTTAATCTTCACAGGATGAATTATTCCCATTTTACAAATGAGATTATGACGAAGCCCAGATTAAACTCTGGCAGGTCTCTGCCATCAGAGCCAAAGTCATTAGCTCTTTATATGAACTGGGTTGTTAGACCTATTAATAGTTACTCTGTTAGAAATTTAAACAGAAATCTTTAAGACACAAGAATACACAAGTGCAGATTTCATTAGCTGTTAGACCGATTGCATTATCACACATTATCAAGCCCTGTGGAAAACTGTCTTATACTCGTGAGTGAATGGGGCTGAAAAAGGCAGGTGATGTCTTAGTATTATCATGAACATAATTTTGACTTTACAGACCCTTAAAAGGATCTCAGAGTCCCCTCGTGGTCCCTTGATTTCACCTTGAGAACTTCTGCCTTATACTAAATAACATTTTTACTGCCTTCAGTCAGAAGAAACTCTGAGACTAAAATTGAAGGCCTATAATGGAATATTTCAATGGAATGCTTAGGTTTCAGTAAATCTATAGGAGCAGCAGATTAAATATAAATATATATGGATGGAGATATATATATATACACACACACACATATATGTATTAATCTGGGGAGTTTCTAAATGGATGAGATACTTTACAGGATGTAGAGATGAAGCAGATGCAACTTTGTCCCTCAAAGAGCTTAGTCTTTTAGGGAGAAACAGCATTTATAGATCAAGTTGAAATACAGAGCAGAAAGTGATAAGTGACATGCTCTGTGTCTCAGTAATGAACTAAACTGAACTCACCATGGCAATTTATAAATTAAGTTCATAATTCCATGAACTATGCTTGGCTACTTGTGATTCTCTTGGCATAAGTATAGGGGGAAATTACAGCAAATTTAGAGATCTTTATTTTGTATTTTGCTTAGGTGGTATATTTGATAATTTACTCTGAAAGAGTTGGGGAAAATAGAGAGCAGGGAGTATTGCTGTCATCAAGTGAGTTCAGATTCAGTTTTCAAAAGTGTTCATTTCTGAACTTAAAACAGCACTAAATACAGAGAAATACTAAGAGGAGACCTGGATTTGATATGTTTATATAACAGCTAAGAATTAGGGAGGGCAGAAACCTCTTTTTTTTTTAAATCGATTTTAGAGAGAGAGAAACATCTATCAGTTGCCTCCTGCACGTACCCCGACCAGGGATTGAACCTGCAGCCAGGGCATGTGCCCTGTCTGGGAATCCAACCCTTGACCTTTCAGTGCACAGGACATCGCTCAAGGAACTGAACCACACCAGCTGGGGCAGAGACCACATTTTTTTAACCGAACATTAAAAAAGAAAAAGCAAGGTCAAAAGTTAGTATTGAAGATGGAAAGCATTAGGTGTGAGCAGTGCTAATGCAGCCTCAGATGTACAATAGATACCTCGCCACCCCTAGGTCGCCATATATCTATTTACCCCACTTTGCAACCAACCAGTAGTACTTTAGATCAAAGGTAGGAAAGCGCGGTGAGTGAGAGGTGTGCCTTTCTCTCTAACCACAATTTACTCTTTTTAGCCTCAGCCCCAAATTTCTGGTTCAGCCTTCTTATATCTTGAGAAGTATTTTTATCACAGCCTTTCTTTACCTTCATCCTTACTGTTAAGAGGGTGTTTTAAACCATAGATTTTTTTTATAATTCTCTCTCCTTATCCTATAACTTTCCCCCACGTCTACTCCCGACATTATCAAGGCAGAGAGAACTTTCTGGTGAGTTACAGAATGGGTGCTATTTTACTAGAAATCTTTGTAACTTTAAAAGAAGTGGGTATGGCAAATAGGTTTCAGTTTATGTGCCAGTTGTAATACATTAATAGTGACTTCCTGGAATACTGGGCCAAGAATTATGAGAAGAATTTTATATATATATATATATATATATATATATATATATGTATCTGTATTTGAAATATGTAGTTTCTATTTATCTGTGCTTTAAAATATATCTTCCTTAAAGTTGGACTGAGGTCAATGCATTGGAATATCTGAGGTATCTCGATGACACTTAAAAAAAAAAAAAAAATCCCTAGAAACATAGAATCAGAAGAACTCGAAGTGTAGTTCTGCCTCTATCAGTCAACATTTGACTTACATAATCTGTCTGGATCTCACTTGACCAGTGTTTCACATACAATAGTAAATACTTTTATTGCTCCTTTTAGTAAACACACAGAAAGCTATTAGGAACACATGCTTTGAAATGGCCATCTTTGCAGTGTATTGAAGCCAGGCCCACCTTGTGTGGAGACTCATCATTTAGTGTGGCACCTGACCAACTGTTAATATCAGAATGGTCCGAGCCTTCCTGATGAACAAAGACTGCAGAGTATATGAAGTGGAAGAGAAAGAGTAACAGTTGAACTAGAATCAAAATTTCTGAAATGGGTGAAGACTCTTAGAGACCATCTAGGCCTGCAGATCTCAGTGAGCTGTAGTGCTCCACCTGCTCACCCTCAAGATTCTGATATGTAGAGAGACTCATGGGACACACACAAAGTACAAAGTATTAATACTGATGAACATGTTTCATATTTTTAGGTGTGTCAAAGCAGGATAGTAATTGAGAAACTGACCTTCAGAAACAAGTCAATTATTTTGACACACTAGAATGTTTTATTCTGAAACAAGGATTCTGGATTTTTTTTTTTCAATTAAAAGAATTATTCCTTGGGGAATTTGGTTAAAGTAGATGAAAATTTTTTCTTAAATCTGATCCATTTTAAGTGACCATAGATAAAACTTAGAGAGGAGATAAGAGACCTTTCTCTGAATATGGGTTTTTAATAAAAGGAGAAAGTAGAATTGGTAGACTTGGGCTAGAAACTGGTGCTTCAGTGTGGGAAAATATTGGTTATAATGATACCCAGTCATTAGATTTTTCCATGGTGTTTACATGAAGTTCAGCAACTGTTTTAGAACTTGTCATTTTTGCACTCTGCTCCTTAGCAAGGTTCATCTATGACTTGACTTAAAGCAAGCCATCTTTTCTCTTTGTAAAGTGGGAAAATTCATTGCCCAAATCTGTAAGATTAGAGCAGAGTAGTTTAAAGAAGTTAAATGGTAAAATGTGGTAAGATATGTGTGTGTGGATATATACATATATAGAAAAATGCATATATGTATACATTTATCACTCACTAAAAATGAAAAAAATAATTTTTATTAACTGTTATGTAAAATAATTTGTTTTAATATAATTCTAAACTTATAGAAAAATTGCAAGAATAGTACAAAATCAAATATCCCTTTACTTGGATTCTCCAGTTAACATTTATTAATTTGCTTCCTCTCCCTTTAATGTATATGTATGTATGTGTATATATGTATGTGTTTATGTGTGTATGTATCCATTGTCACTATTTTTTTCTGATCAACTTGAGAGTAAATTTAGACATAATGCCCCATCACTTCTAAATACTCCAGAATTTATGTCCCCCCAATAAGGCTATTCTCCTACCTAACCTTTCCAAACCTATAGCCATCCAAATCAGGAAATCAACATCAGTGCAACACTACCATCCAGTCCACAGACACAATCCAAATTTTACCAGCTGTTCCAACAGTCTTTCTCTCTTTTTTTTTTTTTTTAATTACAGTTGACATACAATAGTTTATCAGTTTTGGGTATACAACATATTGATTAGACATTTATATAACTTACAAAGTGACTACCCCAGTATGTCTAGTATTCATCTGACACCATACATTTCTGACTTGAGATCCAGTCCAGGATCATTTGTTCCTATTTAGTTGTCATTTCTCTTTAGTCTCCTTCAGCCTGAAAGAGTTTCTCCCTTTTTTCCTGTCTTTTATGACTGACAGTTTTAAAGAGCATTTGATCCTGTAGGCTGTCTCTCAGGCTGGGTTTGTCCAGTATTGCTACATGTCCAGTCTCAGGTCACGCATTCTTGGCAGAGATACCTCAGAAATGACGCTGTGCTCTTCTCAGTACATTTCATCAAGAGGCACATGACGTCAATTTGTCCTGCCACCGCACTGGTGATGTTATTCTTAATCACTCAGTTTGGTGTCTGCTAGGTTTTTTCCACTGTAAAGTCATCGCTCTTTCCTATGCAGTGGTAAGTGTTTGGGGGAAAGGAAGGCTGTACCAGTGTCCTGTGCCTTATCAGCCCTCTGCCCGCAAGCCTTAGCGTACTTTCACGGAATCCTTTATGATGGCTGCCAAATGGTGAAATATTTTCATCACTTCTTCGTTGTCATTCTACCATAAGGAATAAGTTTTTATTCTTCCCTACTTATTCATTCATTTATTTATATCGTCATGGTCATGGATTTTTATTTTATTTACTGGATTGAAATTTGTTGCTTTTACTTTTTATTATTATGCTCGAATTGCTTCGTATTTGACCAGTAGGAGTCCTTCATACTGGCTCCTGTCCTTCACATATGTCCCCATCATTCTCTGAGCGTTTCCTCTCTGGTGCAGTATGTTCCAGGCTTATCACTTACTTTCCTTACCCCAATTCTGGAATAAAAATTTTCTCAAGAACCCCCATTTCATTTTAGTGGAAGATAATATTTACAAACTGATAGCTGGGCACTTGATGTGCTCATTGCTGCTGGGTATTATTGCTTCTCGTCTCACTCAGTGGACAGACCTAGGAAATCTGTGTGTGTGTGTGTGTGTGTAGCTATATTTCTGTATCCGTGTGTATATAAACACAAATGCACATTGAGATGTCCACTTCCAATCCAATACCTCAGGATTCTTTCTAGCTTTCCCTTTTTTATATTTGTATGTAAATGCCTTCTTTGACAGTGAGAAATTTGGCTTCCAGTATCCTCAATATATTTACTTATTTGCTCAACCTCTTTGTATATTACTCATGCCCTGACTACTCTGACCACCTATTCAGCCTTTGATTTTTCCCTCTCAAACTTACTACTCTTGAATCTTCCCAATCTCAGTAATGGCAACTACATCCTTGCAATTGCTCAGGACAGAAAAAGGCCTTAGTGTCATCCTTGTCACCCCCTCTCCAAACCCCACATTCATCACATCAAGTAAATTTCTTCATCTCTACCTTTAAGTAGAACCATTTTCCCACACCTCCACTACCACTATTTTAAAGCAAGCCACCATTATTATCTCATACATGTACTTTAACAAGAATCTCTTAATGAACTCTCTGCTTCCAGCCTTCCCTTCAATGTCGTTCTCCACATAATAGCCAAAACTATACTTTTAGAATGTAAATCTCAGATTATGTCATTCCATTGCTTAAAACCTTCTGGTAGCTTCTCTTTTCACTCAGTTTAAAATTCAGAATTCTTATCAAGGTCTATCACTTTTCTCTCATTTTAGTTCTGCCATATCAGTCTTCTTACCATTCTACAACAATCATACTCTCACCTCAGGACCTTTGCCCTTGCTATTTCCTCAACAAGCTGTTCCCCTAGATATCCACATGACTCACCACTCCCTTACTTCAGGTCCTTGTTAAACGTGACTTTATCACTAAGGCTTTTCCTGACTACAAAATATAAGATGACATCCTTTGTTTATGTTTATTGTATTTATTACAACCAGACATTATATTTAAGAGCAGGGGTTTTGGTCTATTTTTTTTTCCATGCAGTATCCCCATCACCCAAAATAATATCTGACAAATAGTTGATTTTTGATAAACATTTGTTGAATGACTTTTTGTACATTCATCTCTGATACATCCATTTGGGTGATATATTAGTGATATCTATTTTATATAGCTATAAATTAGATGGATGTTTTGCTTGTTTTACAAGGAAATTAGTGTCAAATAAGCTATTACCTGGCCTTAAAAGAGAGTTCATGTTCAGATTATAAGTGTTTCAGAAAACAGAATTAGGATTAGAGCCATTTTGAAAAAGAACCTATTAGTGGAATTGATGAGAGGTATGCCAATCACCCGCTATGTTTCGGAGATCTGGAATTTACCTTAGCATCTTAGTTTCTAGTGCTTGGCAGACCCTCTCAAGATCATTTCTCAAAGAGTGTCCTTCTGACCCAAAACTGTTAGGCATATTTTCTGGCATTTTTTTAATATCTAATACCATATTTAATTTTCTGTTGGAGTACAGTAACTTCATAAGTACCTTTTATTCTTTCTAATTCCAGTAAAAAAATTTTTGAAAGTTGAAGTTTATTAGAAACTAGTAGAGGAGTAGTTCTATTTCCTTCTAGGTAAGCTGAGGATCTAGAGAGGGTGAACTGTTAACCTTAAGGAAAAGCAGGTAATTCTATCAAGAAAGCCTTCCTAGGACTAACACTGTTTTTTTCATGAATTGTGTATGCAAGTGGTTGGCATATAGTGAGTGTACTTCTAAGTATTCACTTCTCGCCTGGCCGGGCGTGGCTCAGCGGTTGAGCATCGACCTAGGATCCAGGAGATCGGGGTTTGATTCCCGGTCAGGGCACATGCCCGAGTTGCGGGCTAGGAAGCCGATCAATGACTCTCCCATCACTGATGTTTCTATCTCTCTCTCTCCCCCTCCTTTCCTCTCTCTGAAATCAATAAAAATATACTTTAAAAAAAAAAAGTATTCACTTCTCTTTCTACCTTCCCTGCTCTTCCACTGATTAACACAACTTAATGTCTTATTTATGTTAATAAACTCTTAGGTATGTTAACCAAATTTTTTTACCAAAATAGTTAAAGTTGGTGACCACAACTAAACAAAAAGTGTGGAATTGTTTTTGCTCTAAAAATACTGAAGGCTAATAATTAGATTAGTGTTTTCCCTTATAGACCTTATATATCTTTCTGGCATTAAAATAGAGAAGAGAGAGTTACTTCACCTGAGTGATCAAGCAGGACCAATCTAAATGAAAGCTGTAGGGAGTTTCCAGGCATTAAGGTCATGGGTGCTCTTCCTTCCTAATTTTATCTTCCTTTGGTAGGACATGCAGCCATACCATGAAGATTTGGGGATTTTTTTAGTTCTTGCCAAAAATAAACATGCTCTAAACATGTGCCTGTTAGAGGGCCAACAACGTGTGGGTTCTGAAAGTTATCTTTTAAGTGAATGAAAGAGTATGTTTGTTATACTATTCTTGTCAACTGGAATTTTCCCTAAGCTTTATGGGGTAAGAACTTTATCTGCTATATTGAACTCTGGCCTCGTTTCCTCTGCAAGCATGATTGATTTCAGCCACATATTAAGAACTTGTAAACAAACTCTGAAAAGCCAGACTTCAAATCAGTGGGAAAATAACAGATTATAAAGGCAATGATGTTGAAGCTCTCTAGAAAGAGAAAAAGTTTGATCCCTATGTTATACCAGGTCAAGTTATAGATTTGTTAAAGATAAATGTAACAGAAAAACATGAAAACATATTTATCTGATCTTAGCATGGGGAGGAGATTTTTAAGTATTCTCGCAGAGGTAAACACTATGGGAATATGGTGATAGATTTGACAGTCCCAAATTTTAAAAATGTATAATGCAATAATAACAACAGCTAACATGTATTAAACTAAGTGTCAAACCTTGTAGTAAGTGCTTTACATATAAGTCAGAGTGCCAAGATTGAGAAGCTTTGCCCTAGAACTGCACGATCTGTAACCCTGGTCTGCTTTTCATGTTATCACAATCACCTGATGTTTTGCCGTGGTATAGTGAGCATTGCCAGCTTCCCAGTCTGCAGCGTCTGTTTTCTCACTTTTTGCTACTCAGCTGCTTAGCAAATGCCACCTATGTTAGTTTTGTTGTTGTTACAGCAACATCTCACTGCAAAATACTTACTCTGATAATAATTCTGTATTAATTAGGATAAAGGCTAAACAACTAAAATGGAGAAACCCAAAATGTAATGGCTCAAAAAAGATAGACATTAATTATTTCTCATGTACTAGGTCAGGGTAGATAGGTAGGTTCTACCTCATCAAATTATTCGAGTACCCAGGTGGCAAAGGGACATCCACCACTTTGTCTCATCACCAGCTTGGCTAAACCTGGGTCATTGACTCGATTAAGTTTTAACCAGACAGTAAGAGGAAAGAGAGCATGGAAAAGACATCCATTCTCTTAAGATCAGGTCCTGAAAGTGGCATTATATGACTTCTGCTCACATTGTATTAGAGAGACGTAGTCATATGGCCATACCTAGCAGCAGAGGGAGCTAGGAAGTACAGTCCTACCATGTGCCCAGGAAGAAAGGGAGAACAGGTTTTGGTGGGCAACAAATAGTTTTCACTATCTGTGCTGCCTCTAAATGTCTGATAAGGTAGATGACAACATGTGAGTTAAAGTGCTCTTAAAATCAGTAAGAAAAATAAAAACATTCTTAAAAAAAGGGAAAAACTACAAATTTAGTTTAAAAAAGAGAAATACACCCTTGCATATACAGTCAACTAATATTTGACAAGGGAGCCAAAAATACTCAAGGGGGAAAAGATAGTCTCTTAAATAAATGGTGTTGGGGAAACTGGATAGCCATATGCCAAAGAATGAAATTGGACCTCTACCTTATACCCCTCACAAAAATTAACTCTAAATGGGTTAAAGACTTAAACATAAGACCTGAAACCATAAAACTTCTAACACTGGTCTTGGCAGTGGTTTTTTGGATATGCACCAAAAGCACAAGCAACGAAAACAAATAGTGGGAATACTTCAAACTAAAAAGCTGCTGCGCGGCAAAAGAAAGCACTCAGTGTGACGACAGGGCAGCCTATGGCGTGGGAGAGAACACGTTCAAACTATCTAATAAGGGCTTACTGTCCAGAATATATAAAGAACTCATATAAGTCAATAGCAAAATAAATGAAATGAAAATCAAACGACCCAATTGAAAAGTGGGCAGAGGAACTGAATAGACATTTTTCCAAGGAAGACGTACAGATGGCCAGAAGGTACATGAAACGTTGCCCAGCGTTTCTAATCATTAGGGAAATGCACATCAAAACCACAGTGAGGTCTCACCGCACGCTTGTTAGAATGGCTGTCATCAAAAAGGTGAGAGATAAGTGTTGGTTAGGATGTGAAGAAAAGGGAACCATTGTGCACCGTTGGTGAGAATGTAAATTTTGTATAGCCACTGTGGAAAACAGTATGGAGCTGCCTCCAAAAATTAGAAATGCCGTATGATCCAGCCATCCTACTTGTAGGTATATATCCAAAGGAAATGAAAACAGGATCTCAAAGAGACACCTGTACCCCCATGTTCATTGCAGCATTATTTACAATAGGCAAGATGTGGAAACAACCTATGTGTCTATCGATGGATGAATGGATAAAGAAAATATAATATATATATATATATACACACACACACACACACACACACACACACACACACACACACAATGGGATATTACTCAGCCATGAGAGAGAAGGAAATCCTGCCATTTGTGAAAAGTTGGATGAACTTTGAGGGCATTATGTGGAGTGAAATAAGTCAGACAGAGAAAGACAAATACTGTATGATACTGCTTACATGTGGAATCTAAAAAAGCTGAACTCGTATAAACAGAGTAGAATGTTGGCCTAGAGGGTGGTAAAAATAGAAAAATATAGGTCAGAGTGTACACACTTCCAGTTACAAGACGAAGGAATCTTGGGGAGCTAATGTACAGCATGGTGATTATAGCTAATAATACTGTATTATATACTTGAAAGTTGCTAAGGGTAGACCTTAAATGTTCTCATCGCAAAAAATGAATGGTAAATGTGTGGCAGGAGGAAGTGTTAGTTAATGCTATGGTGGTAATCATTTTACAATAGATAGATGTGTCAAGTGAATATGTTGTACACCTGAAACTTATACAGTGTTACATGTCAATTATATTTCAGAATAGTTGGGGGGCGGAGGGGATATAAAAGGCTAGCGACAGTACATCTGTGGTCATTTGAGTTTTGACAAGGGTGGCAAGACCAGTCAATGAAGGAAAGAATAGTCTTTCAACAAATGTGCTGGGACAGCTGGATATCCATATGCAAAAAAGTGAAGTTGGACTTCTTCCTCTCACCATCTATAAAAATTGGTTCAAAATGAATCAAAGACTTGCCCGGCCGGGCGTGGCTCAGCGGTTGAGCTTTGACCTGGGATCCAAGTGATCGGGGTTCGATTCCCGGTCAGGGCACATGCCCAGGTTGTAGGCTCGATCAATGACTCTCTCATCATTGATGTTTCTGTCTCTCTCTCTCCCTCTCCTTTCCTCTCTCTGAAATCAATAAAGATACATTTTTTTTAAAAAAAAAAGAATCAAAGACTTAAATGTAAGAGCTAACATTATAAAATTATTAGAAGAAAACATGGGAACAAATCTTCATGAGCTTGGGATTTGACAATGGATTCTTAGATGGGACAGCAAAAGCACAAGCAGCAAAAGGAAAAGTAGCGAAATTAGACTTCATCAAAACTAAAACTTTTCTGCATCAAAGGACTCTATAAAGAAAGTGAAAATACAACCCAAAGAATTGGAGAAAATATTCGTAAATCTTATCTCTGGTAAGATTCTAGTATCCAGAATATATAATGAACTCTTACAACTAAACAACAAAATGACAAACAGCTCAATTAGAAAAATGAGCAAAGGACTTGAATAGACATTTCTCTGGAGATAATACAAATGATGAATATGCACATGAAAACATGCTCACCATCCTTAGTCACTAGGGAAATGCTATAAAAACTACAGTGAGATACCACTTCACACCCACTAGGATGGCTATAATAAAAATAAAATGAATAGCAGAGCATTCTATAGCAAAGTTTTAGTAGAGCCAATACCCTTTTGCTCTAATTTTTAAAAAGATATATGTTCTATTTGATTACTAAAGTACGAGAAGAAAATTTGCAACATACAGAGAAACCCAAAGATAAAGTTAAAATAACTCTAACTTAACTATGCAGCAGCAAAGCATTCTTCCTGTCATTTTGGCATATCCTTCTCATCTTTTCTATGTATATAGTATTGCATAAACATACTTCAAAATTGGTATTTTGCTTACATAAGTGCTTGCTTTTTTCACATAAAATACATTGTGAACTATTCCTGCCTTTAAATATTACTTGAAAATGTGATTTTAATGACCACGTAGTACTTGATTATATTAATATGCCAGTAATTTTCTTGTTCCCTTTTTCCGCTTTCATAAATCTGTAGTAAATATTATTATTATTATTTTTTTAAATCCTCACCTGAGGATATTTTTTCCATTGCTTTTCAGAGAGAGTGGAAGGGGGAGAAAGAGAGGGAGAAACATTGATGTGAGAGAGACACATTGATTGGTTGCCTCCCACATGAGTCCCAACGAGGGCCGGGGATTGAGCCGGCAACCGAGGTATGTGACCTTGGTTGGAATCGAACCCCAGATCCTTCAGCCCAGGGGCCAACGCTCTAACCACTGAGCCAGACCGGGTAGGGCTGTAATGAAGATTCTTTTATACAAATCTTTGTATACCTCTTTGATAATTTTCTTGAGATTTTAAAAAATTCATCCTCTGGTCAAAACAAAGATTTCTTAATACTTTCTATGTAGACTCATTACCTTCTAGAAAGATTACATCAATTTATACTCCTAAAAGCAATATATGACAGTACCTATTTCCTGGCACCCTTATCAGAAATGGGTTTTATAATTAAATAAGTATGAGCAATAATTTGGATGAATGTGTGATAATTTAGTATTTTAATTTATGTACTAATAAGTTGAACATTTTCATTTTGTACTATTTATACAACTCTTTTGACTAGTTTCAAGTTGAAGAAAAGTATGGATCATTAAAATTACAAGCCAGTTAATGCTGAAGATAGTAATGACATATTAATAGAGCTGGAGCCTATATTTTATACCAAGCAAACTGATATCCAATGTAATTTATTAAGTACTTACATCCTCTTAGATACTATTTTAGACATGAGGGAGACAGTACTGTTAGCAAACATTTTTATTTCAGGCTACTCATGCATTCATAATTTAACAAATATTTACTGGGTGCCTTCTATGTGCCATTTACTGAAGACACAATAGTGAACAAGATCCACATGGCCTCTGGCCCCCTAAAGGGGAATAAAAATAGAAAAATAACCTTATTCATTCATTAACTATTTATTACTTGCCACACATTGTACTAACCTCATTATATATATTATTTTCCTTAATAGGAAAATGATATTTAGAAACTGCATTTTAGAGACATGCGTGTGTCTGATCAAACCTGTGTGCATCAACTGAAATACTAACATGCTTTGTAAAAGGCCTTTTTGTATCGAAAGTATGGTCATTTGTGATAAGCACAGAATGTGGACGCATACAGACAAAGTCTCATTCCATCTGAATATTGTTGGAGACTTTCAGTCTTTAAAATCTTGGTAGTGATGAGTTTTAAAGGCTAAGGATGATGACAAAGCTGATTCCCACTTAGGGCTAAAATTTATTTGTCCTGCTTCTATGAAATCAGAGCTAAGAATCATCCGTGTGAGGCCTAAATGCCTTTTCAGTTTGGCTTTGTTTGTGCTTTCTACAGAGAGGCTATAGGGCTGTCACACAAAACGCTAGGGGCTCCTGCCAGGAGACTGAATAAGCAGTCCGCAGATGTTGCTGAAGAAGCTCCCTGGAACTTGACTGCTCGCTTATGGAGTCACCCACCATCTCATAGATTTCCCATAAGCCAGGAAGTTTTCTTTAAAAGATTAAAATCTAGCAGAAACTGTAATATTTTTACCGAACAGGCAACTTTTTAAAATCTGAATAAACTTCAATAACTTTTTAAAGAAAATTAAGTTATAATTGTTGGTACCATTAAACTTGGGAATAAGAAAGTAGAAACTTAATTTTTGTCTTATGATTTTAAAAGCATTATTTAATTAGAAAGGTACAATCTGTTGAAGCTACAGTCTTACTAAGTAGGGGGAAAATGTTTAGTTTTAACTTCTTTTAGAAAGGGAATTATTGTCATTGCTGCTGAGAAAGGAATCCTGTCTTTCCTGACCTTCCTTCCTTCCTGAATGTCCTCAGCTAATGTTTTTTCTGTGATTCAAATACTGCTGAGCACAGCAGAGGTTGCTGAAATTGACTTCAGTATGAATATGTGAGTATTTACAATAAGAAAAGCCAAATTCTTTCTTGTCAGACTTTGTACTTGAAAGCTTTGATATTCTGAATAACTGTATGCTCCAAAAAGTACAATTTAGCTACTATATTAAAATTTGCAAATATCCTGCTTTACATGTTAATTCAGAGGCCATTTTTATTAAGTGTAAAGAAGAAAACTTCTGTGGCTCTTACCCTTACTATATTTTCTAGAAACTATAATTTTAAGTCTGCTTTAAGGTGCATTTAAAACCCTATTAATTGATTTATTAGGAAAAGAAAAATAATCAAAATGATAAACTACACTTAGACAAGCTTTGATAAGTACTGATTTCAGTAGTTAAGAACTGAGCCATTCTCTTAAAAATTGTGACTAATGTAATCTTTAAGGACTTTCAGATGCACTCTCAAGGCATCATTCCCTCTGGAAAATCTTCCTTCAACCTCCCTGTTTGTCTAGGTGCCTCTCTTATGGCACCCTGTGTATTTAAAACCCTCATATTACATGCTTGTCTCCAATACTTAGCCAAATTCTTTATGGTTAAGTACTCAGTCTTACTAATAAATACACATATAAACACAGACTCAACCCTTAGCCTCGTTCTTGGCACAGAGTTGGTTCTCAAGAAAGATTTTATTGAATTGAGCCATTAAATAATTTATTATTATGTCTATGACAGGTTTCTTTTGTCATAGTATTCCAAATCGCATAGAAAATTCAGGTGCAAAGAAATTTAGCTGTCACATGTGAGTATACCATATGCCTAAGATTATTCCTGTCAGAGGCTGTCTTGGGGCCGTGAAGGATCAGACCATATTCAGTGCAACCACCAATTATAGTTCAGGAGAGAGTAATGGAAATATCTAAGGGCAGCAGACTATTTTCTTTCCATGAATGGTCCCATATACCCAAGAAATATGTATTAAAGTCCTCCCTAAAATTTCAGTGTAAGGAACTTTCATGTTGCCAACATCAGGGATATTACTTCCTGAACTAAAACTAAGGCTTTACATTCTTCATACTAAATACTTTCTAGTACTTCAATACTTTAATGTAAAAACTGCACACAAAAGATGCTTTTTAAATAAAAACAAAAAATTTAACTTATTAAATAATGTGACTTTAGCAAAGTTAAACTGCTTTATAGTTCAGCTTTTTTGTTGATTTTTTTTGATGATGAGTTGTAGGTATGATCACAGAATCAGTTGACATTGCGAATAAGCAGAACCTTGTTTCTAATGTATGCTTAGGTAATGGTAACTAAAACCATTTCCCTATTTTCAAGGCAAAAAATAGTTTTATTCTTTTTGTTCTCCTTTGATATTTCTCCCTTTAGTTATTTCACTCTTCGTTTTAAAATGTTAACTGCATGATACTCAATCACATTTCCACTTTAAGTGTTAGAGATAGTTTAGCAAATAAAAATAAGTAACTGCAAAAAATAACTAAATAACACAGCCAAAAGATGAATATGGGGAAATTCTAGGTCTAAATTGGAGTGCCCCAAATGCTCCCAAAATAGGACTGTTTGCAGCAGTCCTATTTGCTGTCTGATATGTATGTTTTTATGGTTTATATATCTAAAGATTCTCCCAGAAACCCTTACGGTTCCTCCATCAGCCTTTTGGCCTTTGAGTTCTGCTTCCGGCCATGCAACTGTGCCCATATTACTACTACCTATTGGTCATCAGGACCACAACTGAGAAAGAGCCTCTCTTTGCTATTGGAGTCGTACAGGTGGTGAGCAGAAATCTGCTCTTTAACTAAGCAGCAGGCACACCCTTCAAAACAGTACTGTGGTAGAATGAAACACTGGGACAGTGATGAAGCTTTACCTTGAGTAATCTAGGACCCTCTTTTTCATGGGCAAAAATTACTATGGGCTCTTAGATTATTTGATTAAAATGTTATTTAAATATGCACAAACAAGACTAGGTAAAAACTTACACTTAAATGTTTTATACAAGTATGAAACCAAAACAATTTTTTAAATACAAACCTATAAAATCAATAAAATTCATATTGACAATATGAATTAAATATGATAGTTGATAATGATTAGTGAATCCTAAATTGCTGCTTGAAATGTGAATTATGGTATTGTCTCGATGCTGTTTAGAGTTCTCAGTGACCATACTAACATATACTTACAACTTTTTTCTCTCGCCACCCTTTTTGCTTTGTTAGTATAGCATTCACTGATGTCATTTGGTCTCCAGGCGTTGCAACTATGTCATTTGCATTTTAAGTTTAAGATCTATTATCAGCCCTAGCTGGTTTTGTTCAATGGTTACAGCATCAGCCTGCAGACTGAGGGGCCATAGGTTCGATTCCAGCCAAGGGCACATACCTCAGTTGCAGGCTCGGTCCCAGCCCCGATCAGGGCTTCCTCTTTTGACTCTATCAAATCAGGAATTTAAAGATCAGGAAGGTTCAGAGTTTTCCCAGAGTGAAATTGCTAGTGAGTGGTAGAACTGGTATTTGCATGCAGGAGTAGATGGTTCCAGGCTTTCTATTGAACCATGTGCTTTAGGGTTGTAACCTAAATATCAAGGTGGTTTTAACACACTCACAACCAGATGATACATGCTAGTAAATAACTCTAGAAGACAGTGCAGACTGTATAGAAAAGCAGTATTGTGTTTTCCTTTCCTGGCTTTGTAATTCACAGACAGAAACTTTCTTGTTTCCTCTTGCTTAGAACCTGAAGTAACGCAGTCCTTTTAAAATAAAACAAAGTATAAAATTAGGTGATGTGTTTTAATTTTACTTTATATCGGTTGATAAATTAAGCCATGTGTTAAGATATTTACAGTGATGCAGATGTAGTCTAGTACTTGCTTTGATCTCTTTGAATTTCTAAAAATCTACTTTCTCTTTGCATGGGGTCTTCTCAGAAAGATAAACAAATGCAGGCAGGCAATCATTGTTTTCTCCATCCACAAGGGAGGACTGTAGAATTTCATGATTTGGGTTTAAGATAGTTCATATTTATCATCTTAATATTTATATCCTTGACGCTTACAAAAGACTATTTTAGAATGCCCATTGCTCTCAGAGAAAGAAGAGTTTGCATTTCCAGGCTGCTTTAAGGAAATTCAAGAGATTTTGACATAAGCGTGATGGCAAAATCCATGCCCTTCCAGGGCCTGAATAAGGAGGCCACTGTTTAAAGTTCTCCCTTAAGGGGAAGTTGCATCAAATACATAGAAAGATGACACATTTTCTTCTTCCTAACTCCTAATTCATTATAATTTTTCTCTTCAGAGAAGTTCCAAGGAATTTACACTTTTCTGTAAAATAAATGTTTAGTTTGCGGAACATCCTAGAATTACAAGTTTCTGAATTGGTCTTTAGGATATCCCAATTCTATTATTATTATTATTATTATTATTATTATTATTATTATTATTATTATTATTATTATTATTTTACTATTTTGAGTATTTACTATTGAGTTTGGGTTCCAACCTCAACTTATTTTAGAGATCAAGTTGATCAAATGAGTAAAGAAGACAGAGGTGATATATATAAGGCAGTGTGTGGTTTATAGGTCCCAGAAAAGAATGTGGCGGATTAAAAACACTGCTAGACCTTTAAAGCATATTGCTGCTCAAAGGCCCCATGGTTTCTGAGTTTAGATATTACAGACTTTTTCCCCTAGCAATTTGTATCAAATAATAATTTTTTTAAGTGACTGTTTTAATGGACATTTGGATGAGTTACCTATCAAATTTTTCATGGAGGAGACCACCAAGGAGCTCATATAGACAGATCTGCTCATATTTGTATAAACCTTGAAAGAAAATTATTTTCCTGACATTTCTGAGGATATATGCGAATTCTAGTGTATCGTTGATTATAAAATTTATGGCTTTTCACACAGATTTCTATAGGAATTGAAGTCTGTGCACATCCGCTCACTTGAAATTGAATAAACAAGTATACTTAGGGCACATTCTTGTGCTCATACAAATGCTGGACAGGGCTCAGGTGCATCTTCACCACGTATATCCTTGTCAAACTGTTATAGTTGTGACACTTTCATCATTTATTGTAAGCTTTAAGTACTTTTTACCTTACTTTAAATTTATAAGAAATACATGTAGCTTTTGGATTGTGTTTCAGCTTTGAAATAAAAATTGTCTACTTTAAGCATTTAGATTTGTTCAATTGAAGAGAACCAGTAATAGTAAGGTAAGCTACTGGATTATTATTCATGACAGTTAATTAGCTATAAGAAATAATGTAGATAGTAGGGCTCATATAAGCTACAATTATCATCTAAAACTTTTACTAAGGAATCTCTTAATTACAAATAAGAAAGACTTAACTCTAAGTAGCTTGAGCAAAATGGGAATTTGTTGGGTCAGGTAAACAAATCACAGAAAGGACAAGGTAGTACTTGTTCAGAAACCACCCAATCCTAAAATGCTCACTGTCCCTCACCTCTGCCCCATTCCACTCGGCCAAAATTCTTATCACTGCTTTTCTTTGTAAGTTGGTTTAAGTCTCTCCTACTTCAGATAGATTTTCTCTACTCGGTGGAAAGAACAGCCATTTGGAGGGAAGAATAAGCCATTTTGGACTCATCTTTCATCTGCCATCCCAGGGATGGCCAAATTTAGGTCAAGTGCCCACCTCTGCCCAGGAACAGTGTTCTGTCTTGCATACCAGCATGGCCCCCAAGTTCACCCTTGTGGTCAAGAGAGCGGGATCTGTTGCTAGAAGGAGAAAGTGTGCAGAGTCACATATGTTTTATGTCTTGGGATTCCACATAAAAAGATGTCACTGCTAAAAATATTCTAAACTTCTGCATTGGACAGTTTTGTGAGAATAGCTTTTTCTCTAGCTTGTATAAAACTTGACCAATGTTACATAACACCAGTAGGCTTACTTTTCAGTCATGGGAGTCAAGTGTGAGCTTATTCATTTTTTTTAAAACATGAATTCTGGTTGGCATATTATTTGTTAAACAGAGCAGATATTCATAAGCAAAACCAGTATGCACACCCTATACTCAACACAGAAGACACAACGGTAAACAGATGGGCATGATCCCTCCCTTCATGGAACTTAACAAACCAAAGCAGAGACAGGCATCACCAGTGCAGGATTATATGCTGTGATTATGAGTTATATAGCAAAAAGACAAGAGGGATGTCCAGAACAGATAATGGCTGAGTGAAGATCTTAAGGATAAGAGTTAGCTAAACCAAAAAGGAGAAGGTAGAGAGTAGTCGAGAAAGAGGAAAAGCCTGTGTGAAAACTCCGAGGTCAAAAGTAATGTTGGAGGAACTAAAAGATGTGCACTGTAGAGAAAGTGTAATGGGGGGGGGGGGGCGACAATAAGTGAAGAAGCTGAAGAGCTAAGCCAAGTCTAGATCATGACACCATGAATTTTTTTTTTACTTTATCTTAAATGTAATAGGTAGCCAATGAACATTGTTGAGCGGTCAAGTAAAATACGCACTTTAGAAGCATCTTCTAGCCACGATAAAGAAATGGTTGGCAAGAGGGAGAGCTGGATACAGGGAACAGGACCTGGCTGTAACAATCCAGATGAGACAGGATGGCAGGAAGGTAGTCACTGTGGAGATTAGGAGGAAGGGTTGGGTTTGATCAGTATTTAAGAAATAGAATCAGGATTTAGTAATTAACTGGGTGATGTCGGCGGAAAGGCAGAGGGGAAAGTAAACCTTTAGTTCCTAGGGTCTGACATAGGCAGGTGAGTGGACAGTGGCATTGCACACTGAGCTAGGAGCACATACAAAAAGCAGATGGAGAAGAGAGTGGTTCAGTCTAAGAGGAAGTTTAATATGTAGGTGAGAAAGTCAGAGGAGGGAAATAGTGTCTGGTCAAAATCTAAGTCAGTCTGAATAATTACATATTTTTTCACCAGAGTAAAGCTGACCCAATTAAGATAAAATGAATTTTCTAATTCCCTTCAGTGCTCCCCTCTTGTACAGTTGGGGGCCTGTTTTTGTAGTTTCCATTTTTCTCAGTTCAGTTCAGTTCAGATCATTTATTGCAGGTTTCTCTGATAAGGTTAGGGATAAAGGGAAGAAGCGAGTGCTCCCTACTCTCAAGGAACTAATAGTCTGTTGGGGAAATCAGACATATATAAATGGTTTCAATATGCAATTTAGAAACGTCCTCCTAGCTGCAGTATAGAAATGGGTCAGCAGGAGGGACAACAGATCTCTGTGGTAATCCAGATGACACAGGTACTAAGTACTGTGATAGACAGTGATAAATACTCTGTGATAATATGGTGGAGGAGTTTGTAAAAAGCATTTTCAAGCTGTCTTCTTTGATTCCCAGTATTTCATTCTATTTTAGGGGACTTCTTTTCTAATTATTGGCTTTTTAGTCAAAGTTCATATAAATATTTATGCAACCTGCCTTCTAATCAACAAACCATGTTGAGATAATACTACCCAGAATTGCTTTGAACTTCATCTCTAGGCACCACAACTGGTTCAAACAATTGCATTTCACTTGAGGCAGGGGGCTGGAGCCAATCATAGGGTAATCATGTACTTCCTGCGCTTTCATCCAGCAGGTTCTTGTTTTCATACCTCCTGCTTTAACTAGTGTGCTGTGCACACTAGCAATAATCTGCATAGACCAGAAGGCCTTTAGCTATCTTACTCTTACCCACCAGAAAAATTGTCACATGTTCAGGTTAATGCATCCTGCAACCCTGCAAATGTGATCATTAAAATTCAGGGAATTCAGTGTGCTGAATAGGATAAAAGGAACATTTTAAGATTAATCTGACTGTTGAAGAGTCTTCCCCACCTCCCACCTAATGAAGTTTCATTAAGCCTTACTTGGGTTGCTGAAGCCAAGAGAAGCCTTTACTGGTACATGGTGACTAATGGTACCTTTTCTCTTAACTGAAATGTGTTAGATGTAGCTTGCCTGTTGAGGTAACTAATTCATGGCATATTTGTTGCTATATTAAGCTCTAGCATAAAGCATTCATTTATTCTATAAATATTTTTGAGTATCTGCTATCTGCCAGGCACTGCGCCTGAGTAAGATTCGATCCATAACTTGCAATACTACACATTCATTATACAGAAGGTTGAATCACTAGGAGGAACTGGCTGAGTCAGTTTTGCAAAGCATTTGGAACATGGTAAGCCTTTAGTAAATGTCAGTTGCCTGTGTTAGCCTTCATTATTACTGCTTGAGTGGGAGAGAAGAGGCAGAAAGACATTCTAGGTCAAGAGTAACTTAACTGGAAACATGAAAGTGAATGTCATTGTCCCAAATGGCTCAGTGTGACTGGTATGTAGAGTACAGTGCAGACAACAGTGGTGAGAGATGGTGCTAATGTGGTAATTTGGGACTAGATTTTAAAGGACCTTAGATACCAAATAAAGAATTTTGACTTTTCCAAATGTTCAGTGGGAGCTGTTGGGGGGGAAAAATTGGTAGTGTCACTTTTTTTTTTTTTTTCCTACTCTGGTGTTCAGATTTTCTTTTTACTTTTTTATGGAAAATTTTCAACATACACTGTAGTAAAAAGAGTTGTATAATGACTCCCATGATCTCATTACCCAGCTTTAACAATTACCAATATGTGGCCAGTCCAGTACAGATTTTTAAGCAAGGCAGAAAGGGAGATGAACATTGTGCCACTTTCACTACCTTATTAGTCTTCACAATATCCTGTGATAAAACGAGTGAAATGGTGAAATAAGTGGAAGTTCTAGGATTCTAACCCACATCCAACTTACTTCAGAACTCAAGTTCTTTCCCTTTCTGCGTCATGCTTCCTCTATAATTCTGAAGTAGAGCATGTTGAAAATAGCGGCGGATCTGCCTACCTGCTCAGAATAGTAGATTTCTCTGCCTCCAGCCTCTTTGCTTCTGCATGGTCACAAGGATCTAGGTCTATACAAACTCTCAACTTAATCAGCTAAAATGACTGTGTAGTCCAGTGGCTCTCAAATTATGGTCTCAAGACCAGCAGCAAGTTGTTAGAAAATACAGATTATCAGGTGACACCCCCACCTACTAAATCAGAAACTCTAGAGCTGGGAGTTCATAATGCCGTATATTGCCATTTGCTGACTTTAAATAAAATACTCCAGTGATTTCCTGCAAACACAAGTTTATGACCATCTCCCATGAGCATTTCTAAGGCAAAAACTTCATACCAGAAGAAGTTATACGTTCCTTTTTTAGCAAATTCATGAAAGGCATGTCCTAAGGCAAGAATTTTTATTCAGACTTAATACCAGGAGTCTCTCTGGGGCTATTACATAACTACGCTGAAAGGAATCTTAAGGAATTCGCGCTGCCGATATTTAAAGTGCATGATGGTGCCATCTAGTGGTGTAAGCACCATAGAACACGCGTGCAGCTTTAACTCAAGGCTCTGGGGACAGAATTTGTATATTTTTTAAAAATCAGCTTTATAATAAAAGTTTAATGGAATAGCCAGACACGACGATAAAGAATTTCTTTACTATAAAACCTCCATTGTGACACCAAGACACAAGTAACAAAATTGATAATGGCTAAGTTAGACGTCATCAAAATAAAAAACCTTTGCGTATTAAATACACTGTTGAGAAAGTGAAACGATGGCTCACCAGATGGGAGAATATATTAGAAAATCATGTGCCTGATAAGATACATGTATCCAAATGTACAAATAGCATTCAAATATATAAAGAACTCTTACAATTCATCAACAAAAAGACCAAACAACTCAATTAACAAAAGAGAAAAGGACTTGAATAGACGTTTTTCTAAAGATGATATACCAATGGCAAAGAAACACATGAAAAAATGGTCAATGTTATTAGTTATTAGTGAAATGTGGGTTAAAACCATAGTGAGACACCACTAGGATGGTGTAATTTTTAAAAACAAAATAACAAGTGTTAATGAGGATGTGGAGGAATTGGAACTTTCATACATTGCTAGTGAGGATGTAAAGTGCCAACGGCCATGGTAGAAAACAGTTCGGCAATTCCTGACGTAGAATTACCATAGGACCCAGCAATTTCGCTACTATATACGCAGAAAAAATTGGAAACAGGTGTCCAAACAAAAACATGTACACAAATTATCATATCAGCATTATCTATGATAGCCCAAAGTGGAAACAACCCAAATGTCCACCCACTAGTGAATGAAGAAATAAAATACGGTGTCTCCAGACAGTGGAATATTACTCAGCCATAAAAAGAGTTACTAATACATTGATGAACCTTGAAAACATTATGCTAAGTCACAGAGGCAGGCATAAAAGGCCACATATTATATGATTCCATTTATATGAAATGTCCAGAATAGTCAAATCTGTACAGATAGAAAGTAGATTAGTGGTTGCCAGAGGTTAGGGGAAAGGGGGGAAGAGAGAATGGGGGTGACCACTTAATGGGTATGGGATTTCTTTTAGGGTGATGCAGATGTCTCGAAGTTAGATAGTAGTGGTGCTTGGACAATATTGTGAATGCACTAAAATCCACTGAATTTAGTTATTTAAAATAGTTTAAATGGTGACTTTTGTGGTATGTGGATTTTACCTCAGTTTTTAAGAAAACTTTCATTGATTGGCAAGACTCTAGAACCTTTTTTGATTATTGATATATTTTTCTGTAGTTGTTGCTAGTATGTATGTATTCTATTTGTTCCTTTTTTTTTTTTTTACCTAAAATTATTTGATACATACTTTTCCATCTATACAGTTTCCACAGTTTTTATTTTGCTGGCTGTATATATTTTAGTCATTATATACATCATAGCTTAATCATTTCTCACATATTTGGTGGTTTTCTCTCCTTTTTTTTCTCTTCAGTTTTAAAGAGTCCTGTTCTATGCTTAAACAAATAAAAGTGTTTAAAACTCTTCATAGACATTACACTGATGTTTCTTTCCCAAAACTGAAATTGAGCCACTTTTCCTTTTTTTTTTTACTATTTCAATTACGTTTTTTCTCTGACTGCTCTGTAGTAAGAATATGCTAATTTATAATCCTACCAATAATGGACGAGGGAAAATGGAGGAGATTAATGTTTATTGAGTGTCTATTCCAGGCACCGTGCCTAGAGGCTTTTGTACCCATTATTTCATTTAGCTTCCACACCTATTCCACTAAAGTGACAACAGAATTGACACAGCCAATAGCAGAGAAGCAAAGGTCAGAACCCAAGCATTTTGTCTCCAAGTTTTGTCTTTCCACAGCTTTACCAATATTAGATTTTGCCTTTCTTAGTTTCTACTTATTAGAGAGATTCAACATTTTCCCAAATGATTATTTACTGTTTATATTTACTCTTACATAATAATCTGTATCTTTTGTTAATTTACTGTTAATAGGTTTTTAAACTGAACTTACCTTGTAGACAGGAGGCGTTATGTGTCAAAGCTTTATCATAATTTTTTGGTTTTGCTTTTTCATCTTTTACAGGCTCTTGATGGAAATGTGTATGATCATCTGAAGGATTATTTAATAGCTTTCAGCCGGACTGAGCTAGAAGCATGTCAAGCTGTGCAGAACACATTCCAGTTTTTATTAGAAACCTCCGGCAAGGTAACTTACCTTTAGTGCAGTATGTGATGTCCATTTTAAAATCGAAAAGATTTTTAAATACAAACTAAATGAAGAGACCAATGATATTAGAAGAATGCTTTAAAGACAGATTTCCTGGAAACAGTATTGCTTCTAACAAAGTTGGAGGGTATCAAGTTCTCTTTGAAGAGTTGACACAAAGGTGGAAAGGGGTAGAGATGATCCGGTCTGGCTCAAAACATCAGTCTATTGCCATGTACATTGCTTTTGAGGAGAATGGTTTAAAGAGTTTTATCTTCCACTCAAATTTTGAATGCATTCAACACATTCATATGGGGAAACAAGGTCATGTGTCAGTGCAAAGAATAATAAAAGGGCACTAAGGGGGAAATAGCATTTTATAATCAATAAAGGAATGAATACTATAATATCCTATTTTTTAAAAAAACAAGACCTTACCTCTAAATGCTGTCATTCTTTTTTAAATTTTTATTTTATTTTAGTGATTTTTAGAGAGGAAAAGAGAGAGACAGACAGACAGACTTTGATGGGAGGCAAAAACAGCAAGCCCTGGCCAGTGTGGCTAAGTTGGCTAGAGCCTTATCTGGTACACTGGAAGTTGGAGGATTCAATTTTCAGTCAGGGAATATACCCCGGTTTCGGGTTCAATCCTTGGTTGCGGCACGTTCGAGAGGCAGCCGATCGATGTTTCTCTCTCACATCCATGTTTCTCTCTCTCTCTCTCTCTCTCTTTCTCAAATCATTTTAAAAATATATAAAATTTGTAGAGAGAGAAACATCGATTGGCCACCTTCCACACACACCTCAACTGGGGATTGAACCTGGGTATGTGTGCCCTGCCCAGGAATCGAACCTGCCACCTCTGGGTGTACAGGACAAGCTCCAACCAACTGAGCCACTCCATCCAGGGCACTGTCATTCTTTGATAATAATCTTTTCCTTCAAAAGTATTGAGATTCACTAACTTAGCTGACATGTCACATGTCACATTATGTACAGATTAAAATTTCTTGCAGTAGAGAAACTGTCCTTTGGAAGATAAATTGTTCCTGTGACTAGTACTTGTTTCTTTCTGATAAATTAAGTAGTACATAGTCAATGTTTCCTAACTGAGTGCATGCATTTGTCAAAATATATTCATTTTATAACTGTTGTTTTAAAAGAAACAGTTCAGCCATGACTGGGTTGCTCCATTGGTTAGAGCATCACCTGATAGCCATATCCATTTGGGTCTCTGGTCAGGGCACATACAAGAATCGACCAATTGCCTGGCCGGATGTTGCTCAGCGGTTGAGCATCGACCTAGGATCTAGGCGATTGGGGTTCGATTCCCGGTCAGGGCACATGCCCGGGTCGCGGGCTAGGCTAGGCAGCCAATCAATGACTTTCTCATCATTGATGTTTCTCTCTCTCTCTCCCTCTCTTTTCCTCTCTCTGAAATCAATAAAGATATATCTTTTTTTTAAAAAAGAATCGACCAATTAATGCATAAATTGGTGGAACAACAGATCAGAGTTTCTCTCCCTTCCTCTCTCTCAAATCAATAATTTTTTTTAATTTAAATAAAAATAAAAGAGCCAGTTCAATTCTATTTTTTGACAAGGAGGGTGGGAACTGGCTCATACCATAAGAAATTGTTTGGAAAAAATCGGAATTTATCTCATGGGATAATGTCCAAAGATAGGAAGAAAAGGAGCACAGACTCTTCTTCCTGAATGCTTCCTTTTATATTTATTCTTGTTTTCCGTGTACCATCGCTTCAATTCTATTTCAAGAAAAACATTTAAAATGTTAAGTTGATGTGGAACTATAAAGATTGCTAGTCTGTTGCTTTGAAATCCTGTCCTATTTCTATTTTCCTATATTCTCCCCCACCCCCAGGGTCCAATAAAAGATATAAAAGGGCTGATATATAGAAAGAAGAATGGATGGATAGATGATGATAGATAGATAGATGATAGATAGATAGATAGATAGATAGATAGATAGATAGATAGATAGATAGATAGATAGATAGATAGATAGATAGTTATGTGGAAGTTGGCATTATCTTGCTTATTTTATAAAGAGGAAAACAGACTCAGGGAGTTTATATGGCTTGCCTGAGGTCACACACTCACACATAGTATTTTCCATGCTCTACTACTATACTATTTCCTTTCTTTAGCTTATATTATTTACATAGAAAGTGAATTAAAAATGTATAAACTGATTTGGGCACATAAAGAGAGAAGCTTTTATTTTCCTCTGCGTTCACTCATATGAGTATCTTGTTCCCCAGGGATAAGGAATGAATGAGATGCGCTTCTGTTTAGATTGAGAGCAGTAGTAATAAAAACTTCGTAAGAATGATGTAGCTAGGGGGTATGCCCTTTTGTTCCAAGTACCAGAAAAGCTCACATCTACCAAAGCTTTATTCCATGTACTTTTCTGTTATGAAGAGCTATTTATGCTGCTCTTGTTATACTGCTGAAAGCCACCCAGTGATAACCCAAGAAGAGTTTTAAACGTCCTTAGGTTTTTATTCTACATCATTATTACTTTGTCTTTTGGAGAGAAAATCCATTTTTCCCACACATCTAAATTGTAATTATACATATTCAGAAGATATTTTGGGGTTATTGATAGTGACACACTATAAATGTTATGGCACTCTCTATTTTTCATCCCCTGAAGGGAAACAGCTAGCCCTAGGAGCTTTTGTTTAATTTTAATTATTTATGAAGCTTGCTTTTCTCCTTAATATTTTATGAAATGCTTTGTATATATAACTGAAGCAGATGCTGTCATAGATATTTTCTCTAGAATAGTAACCTCTAAAGATAGTTCTGCTGGCCTTTCTAGTTTGTTTATGTGTGATCGCTTTCTGTCTGCTTAAGGAAACTCCTTCAGGAAACCAATTGATAATGTAGCTCTTTTAACAATTCAGAAAGTAACAGTGTCATTCTATATTTCTTTGAAAATTAAATTGTCTAGTATTGCCATTCTTAATACCTTGAAGACTAACCAAAAAAGTAAAGCTAATCAAAGGAAGGGGGAAAACTACACGATCATTTCAAAAGACACAGGAAAAGCATTTGACAAAATGCAATACTCTTTTATAATAAAAACACTCAGCAAGTTAGGAATAGAAGGGAACTTCCTTAACATGTAAAGGACATTTAGGAAAAACTTACAGCTAATATCATACTCATTGGTGAAAGCTTTCCCCGCTAATACCAGGAACAAGACAAGGGATGCCCACTTTTACTATTGCTACTCACCATTGTTCTGGAGGTCTTTGAGCACTTAGGCAAGAAGAAATAGAAGGCATCCAGATTGAAAAGGAAGAAGGAAAATTATCTGTGTTTGTAGGTGACATGATTTATATAGAAAATCTTGTAGAATCCACACAAAAAAGTATTAGAACTAATAACCGAATTCAGCAAAAGTAGCAAGTACAGGATCAAAACACAGAAATCAGTTGTGCTTCTATTCTCCATTAATAAATGAACCAAAAGAAAATTAAGAAAACAATTCTAACTATAGTAACATCTGGAAAATAAAATACCTAAAAAAAATTTAACCCAGAGCATGAAAGACTAGAACATTGAAAACTACAAAATATTGCTAAAATCAAAGAAGACCAAAATAAGTAGAAATAATAAATGTTTATGGATTAGAAGATTTTTATATCACTCATATTGTAATATTCCCTAAAGCAGTCTACAGAGTCAATAATGCAATCCCTGTCAAAATTCCAATGGCCTTTTTTTTCTTTTCCAGAATTTCAAAACTCACTGCACAGTTATGGTAATCAGGATAGTGTGGTACTGGCATAAGGAAAGATATATAGACCAATGAAATTGAATTGAGATTCCAGAAATAAACCAAAACATTTATGGCCAATTGATTTTTGGCAAGGTTGCCAAGGCCATTTGGTGAAGAAAGACTAGCCTTTTCATCAAAAGTTGCTGGGACAACAGGATAGAAAGCAAGGAAACTATCAAAAACTACTAAATTGTATAAAGAGGACACAGGATGAGATCTTGCTAGCCAAAGATGGGATAGTTGCAGCCTCAATTATGATACCTGCAGTGGATTAAAACACATTGAAAAAAATTTTAATGTCTTTATTGATTTCAGAGACAGGAAGAGAGAGAGAAGAGAGAAGAAAGAGAGAGGGAGAGAGAGAAGAGAGAGGGGAGGGGGAGAGAGAGAGAGAGAGAGAGAGAGAAGAGAAACATCAATGATGAGAGAGTCATTGACTGGCTGCCTGCTGCACGACCCCGACTGGGGGATCGAGCCCACAACCCAGGCATGTGCCCTGACCAGGAATCGATCCCCGATCTGGATCCTAGGTCAATGCTCAACTACTGAGCCACGCTGGCCAGGCCATGAAATATTTTTATTTTTTTTATCCTCACTCGAGGATATTTTTTCCATTGCTTTTCAGAGAGAGTGGAAAGGAGAGAGGGAGAAAGAAACATCGATGTGAGAGAGACACATTGGTTGGTTGCCTCCCACATGCACCCCAACCAGGGCTGGGGATTGAGCCCCTGAGGTATGTGCCCTTGGCTGGAATCGAACCCAGGACTCTTCAGTCCGCAGGCCGACACTAACCACTGAGCCAAACTGGCTAGGGCCCATTGAATATTTTTAAATCTTAAACTTTATAATTGTAATTTATTAAAGCTTAATTGGTCATTCATTGGAGGTTGCTAGGGGAGAAACTCAATCTGAGAACTAGATAATAAAGGGAAAGAGTTAAGCATTTATCCTGCCTTATACAAACTGTACCTCAAGGTAACTAAATAATTGGCTTGTATAGTTTCCCTTAAGCTACTCTAGCTTAAACTGGAATCCAGGAAAAGAACAAAACACATTACCCTTTGAGAATATGTTTATTCAGCCAGCCTTCCCTGACCAAATTCTCCCAACCACTCCTCACTGCACCCCACCGCTTCAGTCTGGATTAACGATCATCTTTTGTTTTCTCCTAGTACCCTCTACATACTTCCATAGTGTATTTTAATTGTGTAACCTGTTTGGGTGTCCTAGTTTCCAGATTTTATATTCCTTGAAGATACGAACTTTGGTTATTTATCTTTATTCTTTTACATACACCCCCTCACCCCCACATTTAACATCGGGCCTGGTAAGCTCTCAATAAGTGGTTATTGAATGGGGGGCAGGGGAGCAACAGAGAAACAACTGGGATTTTACTGGTAAACAAAGTGCAAAAATACACCTCCACTTTCTATGTCTCCTCAGTGAACCCTTGTCCCAGGACTACTAAGGTATAGCTGCAGAGCTGCTTTAAGCTGATTTTGTCTTCCTCTGGCAGAGGCACTAATGAGCCGTAATATACTGCCAATGAGATGAGCAGAGTAAGCGGTGTGGCAAAACGGGTTTCTGCACAGCCAAATGTTGCTGATTTCCGTTCTTTCCCAGAGCAAATAGTGCAATAAATTCTTTTCAGGTTGCTATCTCTCTGTGCTATTTCTTTTGCTATTTCCTGTGTATCAGAACTCCCCTGCTATATAAATTCCCTTCTAGTCTGGCTCCTTGGTGTGCTTTAAAATGGTAATTATACTGTAACCTCTTAGAAAAGGTGGCAAGAAGTACGGTAAAAACACTATTTTGTGCTGTGGATGAGGTTACCCATAGCAATGGATGGCAATCTCCATAAAACAGACTGTAAGAGACCTACAACTGAGTGAAGGAAATGAAGGGACTAAGAAGCACAAATCAGTAGTTGTAAAGTCGTCAGGGAAGTAAGTTAGGCGTAGGAAATACAGTCAGTAACACTGCAATAACTATGTATGGGGCCAGTACTGGAAATATTGATGGGGACACTATGTAAAGTCTAACCACTAAGCTGTACATCTGAAACCAATACAAAATAATATTGAGAAAAAAGACCCAGAAAACTTTAGAACTGGGAGAGACTTAAGAGACTAATATCCTCCCCTATTCACATGTGCACAAAAACACACACACATTAAGAAGAACAGCTTTTTGGATAATAGCTATCTTCTTGTTGTCTTAAAATATTGTATATTGTCTAGTATCAATATCTGGACGAGTTTCTAAAGTAGTACTTTCCAAATTTAGATTCTTGAGAAAATAGGACATGTGAGTAACTACGGTTATCTAAAATGAAAAAAAAGTGTAATTATCATTTCTTTCTGACCGTGTAGTGTTGGATGATTTCTCGTTTTTGGAAAGCCCAGCAGAATAAATCTTAAACTTTAAAATGTAATTACTAGTCATTTTAACCTTATTAAATACTTAAATGTATTTTCTTTTCTCTGTAGGTGGTACGGGATTATAATCTTCAGCTGTTTTTACAAGAAAATGCTGTTTTTCACAAACCCCAGCCCTTCCAGTTCCAGCCTTGTGACAGTGATACTGTAAGGGAATTCCAGGTTTTCATTTCATTAGTTTTTAAGCTGTATTCATGCTCTAATAACTGTTATCCTTGAAATAGACAGACAGAAAAAAGCTGAGTATGTCATTAATTTTATAACAAACTGAGGATGCAGAGAAACTATGACATTTCTTCTTTGTAAAACGTGACTAACACACCTAGGATCTTTATGCTAACAACTTTCAACTAAATTGGGTTAAATTATAAGACGAGTTACTGCTGAATACTGAACTAAGAAGAAAAACTATTCAATAAAGGGGTGTTTTTTTCCATTCAAATATAAATTATACTTTCTATCCATGAAATTCCTTGCATATATACCCTTTCAAAGAAACCAGTGGTTAAATTTTGACCAGGATATAATTAATAAATAGAATAATGAATATATGCAATATTTTATTGGTTTTGTACAAAAGTATAGGCCCTTTATAATGTCTTTCAGATTTCTTAGAATGTTAAAGTATTAACACAGATTCCAAATTGCCAATTTTTAAAAAGCAAACATTAATCATCCATTTTTATTCTTGAGTTTACTCTATGAAAAATGCCATTTTTAAATTTTTAACAAACCACAAAAGCTAATTTGATAACCAAAAAATAATAATAATAACTTCTACAAGATGAGAAATCCCCTGTCCAGCATATATCTATGTGCCCGCATTTCTAGCACATGATCTCAATGTAGGCAGGCCATGACGGGAGTCAGATTACATTGGTAAGTTCTGTTGGTAAACCTAGAATCAAAACCAGGGGAATTTATGATATCAGAGTTTAATGGTATCATTGCTAGAGATATCTTCATTACTTTTCTTACTAAAATTTAAGTTGCCCTATTAGTGGCTATATAAAGAAATATAGGGGAAAAGGCATCTTTCTTTAGATTATAGCCATTGCCGTTTATAGTAGGGTGCGGTGTTTAAATAAATCAGCTTTTGCTTAATGATTCTGTGACATTGTTCTATAATTTGACTTCTTTGAAGCCTGGGAGGGATGAAGCAGAGCATTAGAAGATACAGAGTATGGACAGGTTTGCCAAGCTTTACTTAAAATTGTGACTAATTTGAGATTATTTTATCTTTGCCCATTTTCCTCAGAAAATCAGAATAATAATGACACTCATCTCACTTGTCCTAACTGCAACCCTAAGTCCTTTTTTGACACTGCACTAAATGTTCTTAGCTGTGTCCCTATTTGCCTTAAAATTCTAACTATGCTGTTTTCTGTCCTTGTGCAATCTTTACTGGGCAGAGTTTAAAAGCCGCCCAACTGGTGGATATTGAGCTTTCCCCTGTCAGTACTCTGAGAATGACCATAGCTGAGGTATATGCGGGTGTCAAGGGTGGGAGCGACGGGATGTGTGGGTTTGCATGTTAATGAAGGGTGGGACCTGCTGTTGGGAGGAAAGTTACATATATGTGTATAAAGGACCACTGAATGCTTAAGATGGGGCGTTCCATTTTCCCCTATAAATTGGGGATTTTCTTTCCTGTTTATAGGGAAAAGGTTGAGCTTCTCATTTTTCATCTTGTTTGAAGCACCCTAGTTTTCCTCAACAGGAGTGCTGAAAAGAACCTTAGAGCTGATGTTTGCTTTATTACAAGGGAAACTGAAACCTAGAAAGGAAAAGAGACTTGTCCAGAGCCATACAGTGAATTAGTGGCACATTACTGTCCTGACTGGAATTTTAATGTTCTTTCTGCATGCTGCTCTGTTTTCTGAGAAGAAGAAATGGGGAGCAATTAATTTTTTCATAATGGAAAAAGATAAATGCCCATATTTTTATAAAAATCATCCCAGATTGTCAGCCATTGAAAAAGTACTTAGAATAATCATTTTTTTAAAATACTTTTGTGTGTACTTCTTGTTTTGTTGTAAATTAAGTATTCTTACTGCCCACAAAGAATAAAATCCCAAATAATTATTTTTACTCAGTTTGGACTGTTAATGTTCTTCTCTGTGAGCATGGAGCTGTTGTTTACTTGCTTTCTGGTTTCCTCGTGGAGCTGGTAGCACTAAGCCTGCCTGGAGTGCAGAGTACCAGTCAGTGCTCATTAACTCACACTTCCTGCCGGGTGACTGTAGGACATGCAGGAAGGACTAACCGCTCTATTCTGTTATTTCTGTTGTATTTCTGAAATTGCTGTTGTTCCTATCCTATTTTGAAGCACATTTCAACTTAACAGACACTGAGCCTATGGACTATTGCCTGTCTGCAACATGACACATTTTAGACCTATTTTAGACCTATTTACCTGTTCCTAAAACTTTGTTCAGTAATAAAATTAAATTTCTCCATCAGTTGCCTCCTTTCTCATCTACTCTACTCCCTACAAGTTCATTATCTTTAAGATCTTTCAGTATACCTTCGATCTTTTTTATTCATTTTTTGTGTAATCAAGAACCTAGGTATTATTTGGATTTTTAAATTTTATGTTTAAAATAATTTTCAGTTGGGTCTTTAACATTAACAAACCATTTTGGATACTTAATATATGTAGTAGATACTATAAGAGGACATTTGAGATAGACTTCATTTCATCCTAATAACCTCCATGAGACAGGTGACATTTTCACCAATTTTCAGGTGTAACTAAGCTTCAGATTAGTTAATATACCCAAGATCATACAGCTAGTATATGGCATAGAGAGGATTAAAACTCAGTCTAACTGGCTTAAAAACCTATACATGGGCTCTTCAGAATACCCGTTACTACCTGTGTACATCAGATTCCTCTGGCTAATGTAGATTGCGTTTGTATCAGCATCCAAGGTTTAACATTTTAAACCCTGAACTTCTGAGGACAGATAGAAATTTAAATTCCTAGCTCATTTAGCAAAGCAAAATATAATAATATTGGTTTCCAGATTCCTAGTGGCTAAAGAATGATTCAGAATATTAAGTGTAGCTTTTCTCGGCGCTGCCTACGGAGGTGGCAACCATCTCCTATCCGGCACCATGGCTGCCCTCAGACCCCCCGTGAAACCCAAGATTGTCAAAAAGAGGACCAAGAAGTTCATCCGGCACCAGTCAGACCGATATGTCAAAATTAAGCGTAACTGGCGGAAACCCAGAGGCATTGACAATAGGGTGCGCAGAAGATTCAAGGGCCAGATCTTGATGCCCAACATTGGTTATGGGAGCAACAAGAAAACAAAGCACATGCTGCCCAGTGGCTTTTGGAAGTTTCTGGTCCACAATGTCAAGGAGCTTGAAGTGCTGCTGATGTGCAACAAATCTTACTATGCTGAGATTGCTCACAACGTCTCAAAAAACCTCAAAGCCATTGTGGAAAGAGCAGCCCAGCTGGCCATCGGAGTCACCAATCCCAATGCCAGACTGCGCAGCGAAGAAAATGAATAGACAGATTGTGTACACATTGTATTTGTGTTAATAAAACTATAAAATTCTAAAAAAAAAAAGAATATTAAGTGTAATTGTAAAGTTGATTAGATTTGGATTTTGATTCTTTTGCTCTTTCAATTCCATTTTTTATGTAATCTAACTTTAGATTATATAGATATTAACTGAAATGCCTGCACAGAGTAAAAGTTTTTCATCCTTGCCTACAATCTCAACAAAAATATTAAATTTTTGATCAAATTTATCAAATTCTACTTACCCTACCAATGTTGAGCTATGTGACCTTGCAAAAGCCAGTTTTCTAAGATCTTCCTACTCTAAAATATTGCTTCTTTTTGTATTGAAATTCTCTTTAGATAATTCATAGTTAAGAAATTTTTTCCTAATTATTTTAGTAAAGATTTTTTTTCATGAATCCTTAAGAGTTTAGAGAAAGTTAAAAGAGTTTAGTGGTTCAGAGTTCTGAGTTTGTAATCGGATTTGTGTAATAAGAGTTGTAACATTTAATATCTGATAGACCCTGGAAATTTTACTTAATCTCTCTGAGCTTTGGTTTATGACCCATCTCATAAGGTTATTATAAAAATAGTATGTGAAATACTTTCCACAGTGCCTTGAACAGTAGGGGTTAACTATTACTATTATTTATTTAGATTTTGCAGTTTGTTCTTTGTGAAATACAATCCCAGCATTTTAGGACTAGGAGAAACCCTTGGGGATCATTTGATCTAGCACCGCTATCTTCCATATGACGTGAAAGTCTAGAGGAAGGGTAAAAGCTAGTTTGAGGTTTGGTGGTAAGTTAGTGATGGACCTGAAACTAAATCAAACCCAATACTTCCGGGGGGGGGAGAGAGCTTGAATTGCTGTTATTGTTTCTTTTCACTCTATCCAGTGAACCTTTCTTTAATCCCACTGAACTATTGAATTGTTTCCATTTCTACCTATGCAGCTATTTTAGTGCCGTAGTAGGCTGGCATGAATCCTTTTTCTTTCTTTGCTTAGCTAGCTTTCTTCACACTCCAAATGGATCAATCCACCGTATTAGAGATGAAGCTTTAATGTTCAGCGATGTAAGACAAAAACCTATGGTTATTTATGGTTTCAGACTGTCCTCTTTGTCTTCTGTTAATGTCCCATAGTAATGGAGTACCTCTCATGTTTTGAGTGCTGATTAAGTGAAGGCCCTCCGATCTACCTACAAAATGGTTTTGATTTCAGTAAGAATAACAGCACTTTTCTCTCTGTTCTCTCTTGTGTTGTAGAGCCGACAATTAGAATCAGAAACTGGGACCACAGAGGAGCACAGTCTAAACAAGGAGGCTCGGAAATGGGCCACACGTGTGGCACGTGAGCACAAAAACATTGTTCACCAGCAACGGGCAAGTATAATAGAGTTTTAGGCTCCATTTAGCTTAAGCCAAATATCTAACCAATTTAAAGAGTTGAGTTTTATTAATGTGAAGAATATCCTATATTTCTTTTATAATTTCTCAGAACTCAGTTACTGCTCTCAGCTATCTAGTTAGCTCGGAAACTCCTTGAAGGCCTCTAGCAGCAACACAGTAACTCATCTGTTCACCACAAAATTGCCTAAGAAAGGCTAGTGATAATGTATTATAGTCTCTTAGGCGATGGAAGAGGCATAAACCTGTTGAATTTGGCTTTCCATCCCCAAGACACATTTCTTGAAGACACAATTATAGATTCCATGAAAATGTATCTTTAAGACTAAACTAAATAGATGTTGCGATATTGGTGTCAGAATAGACTTATAGGTGAATGGAACAAAATAGTCTGGAAATGGGCACACACGTATACGGTCAATTAATTTTTAACAAAAGTGCAACAAACTCGTAAAAATGCTAAATAAATTTTAATAGAAATGAATCTAGCTGTGTTTTAAGCACATGACTAATTAGGGTGTAAGGACGATTCAGCATTAGATAATTTAGCAATGTAATAAACTACACTTATAGAATAAAGATGAACAATTCTGTGATAATTTTCTTAGTTGTCCAAGAAAAGCATGTGATAAAATTTAGTATCCCTTAGTCGGTAAAAAATAAAATAAAATTCCTAGCCAGCTGAATGAAACCTTTTTCACCCTGACGAGGATATATTGAAATTTACAGTAAACATTATACTCAGTGGTTATATTTGTTTTCTATAGCTGCCATAACAAATTACCACAAACTTAGTGACTTAAAACAATATAAATTTATTATCTCACAGTTCTGGAGGTCAGAAGTTTTAGTGGGCTTAGCTGGTTTTTCAGCTCTGGCTCTAACAAGGCCAAAGTCAAGATATCAGCCAAGCTGGCTTCTGGGGGAGAATTTGCTTCCAAACTCATGCAGTTTGTTGTCAAAATCTAGTTCCTTATAACTGTAAGACTGAGTTCCATGTTTCCTCCCTGGCTATTAGCTGGGGGATACACTTAGCTACTAAAGGGCAATCTCTCTGGTCCTTGGGCGTGGGCTTCTATATCTCAGAGTTTGGAATCTCGCTGACTTCCCTTTTGGCTCATCTCACTTCACCCAGAGAAAGTTCTCTGCTTGTAAGGGGTCATGTGATTAGATTGGGCTCACTCAGATAATTCAGGATAATCTCCCTATTTTAAGGCCTAGAACTCTAATATATCTGCAAATTATCTTACATATGCAGTTCCAGGGATTAGGATGTAGACATCTTTGGAGGCCTTTCTGCCTGCTACAGTGATAATATAAGAAAACAGTACCCGTCATCACCACTACTTTTCAGTGTCATAAGATAATTTAGTCAGTTTATTAATGAGTGAAGAATAAGGTGTTTAGCCCGGCCGCCATTCCCCATCAGGACACATGCCTGGGTTGTGGGCTGAAACCCCAGTAGGGGGCGTGCAGGAGGCAGCCGATCAATGACTCTCTCATCATTGATGTTTCTATCTCTCTCTCTCCCTCTTCCTCTCTCTGAAATCAATAAAGATATATATATATTTTTTTTAAATGTACAATTTCCACTTACGTGTTTTATCTTAAATAAATATTCCCATATGTATTCAAGAAGTCATTGACTAGGTTGTTTGTACAGTACTATTTATAATAATGAGAAATTTGCAAACTCAACTAGCAGTAGATCAAGAGTAAATAAAGCATGGTACAGTTAAATTATTGAATCTATGGATTAATTAGAGTAGGAAGTCAGTCTATTTTTAAAAACATAAAAAGGTTTCTTAAACACATTGAGAGGATAGATGTCATTTAATTATTTTTTTAAACAAACTGCAAGTATGTAGGAAACACATAAGAAATGGTTTGAAAAAAATACATGTAAATTGATGGGACAGTGGTTATCTTGGGGAGTCAGATACATGGTGGGGTGTGCAGGTATAACAGAGTTTTTGCCATTTTTTGTTAGTTGTTGTGCAACAATACTTCATATTTTTGTAGTTTTTAAAAATTAAAGGTATGCATATCAAAATGTGCAGTCCAGATAAGGTTTATAGATTGTACCAATGTAAATTTCCTGGTTTTTATATTGTACTGTACTTCTGCACATTGTTGCCATTTGGGGAAGCTGAAGGAAGGGACTCTGTTTTACTTTTGCAGCTTCTTTGGGGTCTGTAATTATTTCAGGTTGTTGTTTTTTTAATTAACAAATAAAAACTGAAAAAAATTAAAGGTTAAAAAATTAATCATTGCCATTCCTTACTAAAGTCTTTTAAATTATCTAAATACTCTAATCACTTAAGAAAAATCAATCATTTTCTTTCTGTTTTCTTTAATAGGTTCTAGATGATCTGGAATGTCATGGAGCTGCAGTATCAGAACAAAGCCGAGCAGAGCTGGAACAGAAAATAGATGAAGCTAGAGAAAATATTCGTAAAGCAGAGGTGAGGTGTGGTAGCTCATTTTGGCATTTTGCCCAGCTCCATCAGTGTCTCAGCTATGATGTGTACCTTTAGAATTCAGTTTCTAAACACTGATTATTTTGAAAATGATTCACCATCTTCATCTGTATCAAGAGTATTATTTTGATAACTGCTTCATACGAGGTGGTACACACAACAAAAAGGCACTAAACCCGCTAAGAAGAGTTTACAGTCATGAAACACTAAATAAAAAAAGAAGTCACAATGAAGATACTAATTTTAAAGTTTCACAAGGCACGTAATAAATCAATCAGATTAATGGTATAGAAATTTATATATATGCCATAACCGGTTTGGCTCAGTGGTTAGAGCCTCAGCCCATGGACTGAAGGGTCCCAGGTTTGATTCCGGCCAAGGGCACGTACCTTGGTTGCAGGCTCAATCCCCAGCCCCAGTCGGCGCTCGAGCAGGAGGTAACCAACCGATGTGTCTCTCTGACATCAATGTTTCTCTCTCTCTCTCCCTCTCTCTCCCCCCATCTCCCCCCCACTCTCTCTGAAAAGCAATGGGAAAAATATCCTGGAGTGAGGATTAAAGAGAAATTTATATATATAAGTTCAGAGCCCAGAAAAGTCACTCTTATATGGAAGGTTCTCTGGAATCTTGGATCTAGAGGCATAAGCTGAAGGAGAAGACGTGGTTAAACAGACAAGACCAAAAAAAAATGTTACATCAGCCCTGGCCAGTGTGTCTCAGTTGGAGCATTATCCCATACACTGAAAGGTTGCGGGTTTGATTCCAGGTCTGGGTACATACCCAGGTTATGGGTTCAGTCCCTGGTTGGGGCATGTACATGAGGCAACCAGTTGATGCTTCTCACATTAATATTTCACCTTTTCTCTCCCCTCCTCTTTCTCCCCCTTCCTTCCTAAAATCAATAAACATATCCTCGAGTGAGGAAAAAGAAAAGTTGCAACAGTAAATTTTAATTTGGGGTTGTGAGGGTTGTCATAGGACCCTTTGAGTGTTGTATGAAAGTGTAAAACCTTCTCTCCCACCAAAAATAAAGGAACATTTTATGTACAGTGTCCAGAAGTTCATGTACCCTAGGCTAATATTCCCTGAACTGAAGGGGGAGAGGTTAAGATAGAAAGAAAGAAGTCACTTGAAAAGGAGGAAGACATAGGATATAGTTTGGCAGTTAGATCTGATTGGAATGGAGGATTTTTGTAAGGAAATTTGGTAGACAGTAAATAAATTAATTGTGGTTAGGACCAGTTCATGGAGGACCTGTGCACACTTGGGCCTAGTTATCTACCCAGTGCGCCATGGAAGGGATGTGGAAGTAGACATTTTAAAAAGACCAAGGCTGGCCAGCGTGGCTCAGCAGTTGAGCACTGACCTATGATCCAGGAGATGGGGTTCCATTCCCGGTCAGGGCACATGCCCGGGTTGCAGGCTCGGTCCCCAGCAGGGTGTGTGCAGGAGGCAGCCAATCAATGACTCTCTCATCATTAATGTTTCTATCTCTTGCTCTCCCTCTCCCTTACACTCTCTGAAATCAATAAAGACATATTTAAAATAAAAAAAATAAAGACTGAGTCTGGCCCGGCTATCTTGGCTCAGCAGTTGAGCATCAACCCATGAACCCAGAGGTCACAGTTCAATTCCCAGTCAGGGCACATGCCCAGGCTGCAGGCTTGATTCACCGTAGGGAGCGTGCAGGAGGCAGCCGATAGATGACTCTCTCTCATCGTTAATATTCCTGTCTCTCTCTCCTTTCCTCTCTCTGCAATCAATAAAAAAAATATTAAAAAAAAAAAAAAAGGCTGAGTCTGTCCAGCCCTCAAGGACAATCTGTTCTTGTTAGGAAGGCATAAAGCATGCCAAAGATAACTAAGACTGTAAAGCATAAGTGCCAAGGAGCAGTGGTCCACAGAAGCATACTTAACACTTAAGAAACCCAGAAGAAACAGGACACTGTGGGAGGAGTTGTTAGGGCAGGAAACACTGAAGAAGTAGGACTTAAGATGGGTATTGACAGATCACTAGTATTTAATTAGTCTGAAAAAAAGGGATAGCACAGATTTATGCCGTGCAACCTCAAAAGGCAGAACTTGAACCAAAACAAGAAGGTAGGAAGGAGGCAGATCTGAGCTTGGTATTGGGAAATACTTTCTAACAATCAGATCTTCCCAATGACAAAATAAGCTCCTCTGGGATATTGCACAGAGCAGCTTTACAATTCTGGGCAAACATCTCTCTGGGACTCTATACAAGGAATTCTTGCATTGGTTAAGAGTTAATCTAAACCAGTGATTTTCATATACTCCCTCGGGATTCAAGAGGTTTTGAGGACATGTTCCAGTGGTGGGGGCGAGGGTGTGGTGGGAAGGTAGCATAGGCAAACAGAAAATACAGGAATGTTTCTGGCAGCACCGCATGGAAGTGATCTGAACCAGAAACAGCTTGCCATCTGCCTGGTCTAGAGAAGCCCTAATAACCACAGCTCACCTTTTTTCCTGGCAAGTGATCTGCAGCCCCCATAGTGAAGAGGGCAGGGTATATAATAAACAGCCATTTTCCTCTCTGAATTCAGGGTCAGGGCTAAACCACTACCCTAGTGTGCTGGCCAAGTACTCTTGGCAGGTCCTCCTAGTTTGAGAAACATTGGCTTATGTAGAAGAGCTTTTCTTGTTTGTTTCTTCAGACTCTGGGTGAAGCCAGTTTCAGAGCCTTGGTAGAACAGGACGAGTCTCAGAAGTTTTCTGAAGGGTGTGTTCTCTCTTGTATTTTCCATTTCCAGACTCCATCCATGGTGTCACCGTCTGCCACCCTAGCTCCACCAAACCACCCAGCAGTGAGGTAGTGGGTATCAGTCACACAAAGTCTGCATTTAGGCTGAATGACCTGTTATTTCCGTGAATTTGCTAAACTACCCTATGTGTGTTAGCATAAAGGTAAAAATATGAAGTGAGATTCCCACAAAAGAATGTCTCCTCTCTCCCAATACCAGTTTTTAAGTCTGTGTTCTCAAAAATAATTTTCTTACCAAAATATGGAACATGCTAAAAACCATGATGCCAGGTTCATTATCTCAGTTTTGAATGTCTGTGAAATGTAGCTAATCTTGCTGTCTTAACATGATCTCACTTGATTTCCATTTATCAGATACAGAGAATAACCCAGCTAAAATTAGATGGCAGCTATATAGGTAGTGTTGGGGTAGTACTTAGAGGATTGTCCTAATGAAGTTTTTGGATAGACTATACCACAAGAACCTTCAGAGGAATTGACAATAATGGCTTTATTGGATTCCCTTCTTTCTTCTGCTTACATATCATTTGCTTTGGATTTTCTCTTTTCATTTAATAGTTATTTACTTGATTTATTATAAATACCTGTACAAAACTGAGAAAGCTGGTTAAAATGTTATTATATCCTTCGTGTTTGGTTTTTAACTCCTATTAACATGAGTGTTATCCCGACCCTTGTTGGTTTATCTGCTTTATCCAGTGTTTTCTACATTGTGTTTTTGTTCTGTGTTGCTAATTAGAATAAAAATCCTTGTGGTGCTCAGTAAGAGATTAAAGAAACTTTTTCCAGTCATAAGAAATTGAAAACATAAATGGCCTGTACTTTTCCAAACAGGAGTTATATAGTAATTAATTAATTATTGGCTGGTTAATTTGGGAGCAAATTCACTAATTGATTAGTTTGACAAATACTTTATGAGTACCTGCTCAGTGCCAGATACAGATGAGTATTTTAGACATACAGCAATGAACAAATTATTGTTGTTATTATGACCTCTATGGTGGTCACAGAATATTTGTACTAGATATGCTACTGTTTGTGGCCACTGACTAATTCAAGAATGGAAATGAGGCAATAGCTGCTTAAATTAGACTTTAATAACAATCTTCCTAACCTTCTATTTAGGTATTTGAATTTTTGAAATTACTTTGTCACAAAGACACACACACACATTCTTCATCTGATATATCATACCTATTTTAAAAGTAGCTTGCCAAGAATTTTTAAATCCATCTTTTTGGAGGTGGTACATGACATGTTGTTCCAGAACACAATTATATTTATGTTTAAATTGCACCTTTTATTTGGCTTGAGGGCAGTTCTCTCTTATGATAGTGAAATGTTTAACACAAAGAGGAGAAAGTTAATGTAAGAAGTTAAAGATACCCAGAAATGTTTAGTAACTCACATTTGGTGTAAGGTCTGCAAGAGGAACTGTAAACTGTATGATTCTTTCTCCAAGATATTCTATGATCTGAAGGTACATTTGAAAGCCAAAGTACATAGTATCAAGTGAATTAACAAAACAAAAAAATCATTTATTGTTATATGAACACATTTTCAAAGATAACCATTTTCTCTTAAAATATCATTTCATAAGGTTCTGTTATAGGAATTCAAAATTACTAAGTCATTGAAGCCTGCACAGGTCCCAGCCTGTCTGTGGTTTGAGGTTGCTGTCCACCTCATAAAGCAAAGCAGAGGGTTTGTCTTCTGAGAAGACAGAGTCTTCTTTTTCTCTGGAAAAGCCTCCTACATAGTTGGCTTTGGCCTCTTCCATGACTAGGAAAGCAGGGATTGAGACCTCGTGAGCCTGGGTTTTCAGTTAAGGTAGAGAAAGGACAGTGGTTACAACCAGAAAGTCCAGAGTGGGATGTAGTTACCTCCAGAACACATTAGTGTTTGACAGTCATAGAAGTGGATTCTTTAATAATGAAGTAATAATAATATAGCCCCTCTCCCCAAAAAATTACTGTGTCATCCTTATACCTCAGTAACTCAAAGCGGTAAGACCCTTGCCATAATGTTCTGATAAGTCTAAAAATTTTCATTGCATAGAATCCGAGGCCTTGTTACTGCAAGGTTAATGAAATGCTGCCTCTCTCCATTTGAAAAATTAACTCTGCTAAGGTAGAATTGCTAGTGAATATCAATATTGTTCTAATTAATAAGTCAGAAATAACTTTAAAATAGTCTATTTGAGAGGGAAAATGACTTGACTTTTTACCGTTTCCTTGGTTTTCTTAGATAATTAAGTTGAAAGCTGAAGCCCGGCTGGACCTGCTCAAGCAGATCGGTGTTTCTGTGGACACGTGGCTAAAGAGTGCAATGAACCAAGTAATGGAAGAACTGGAAAATGAGCGGTGGGCCCGCCTTCCTGCGGTGACCAATAATGGCACTTTACACTCGGTACGGTTTCTCCTCTTGGATATGACAGGCTAACTTTCATTGAAGGATGATATTCTTGGCCAAACCTGATGATGGCCACATTTTTAAAGAAAAAATAATGCTTTTGCTTGTGGTTTTTTTTCTTTAACCTATCCTAATTGAGTTAAACTTTAGTATGAGAAAGAAAGGTGTCGGGGTGGGGGGAATCATGCTTTTTAAAGATGTTCAGTGAAGCCCTAGCTGCTTTGGCTCAGGATTTAGAGCATCGGCCCGGGGACTGAAGGGTCCTGGGTTCAATTCTGGCCAAAGGCACATACCTTGGTTGCAGGCTCGATCCCCGGTCCCAGTCGGGGTGGTGTGGGAGGCAACCAATCGGAAAAAATATCCTCGGGTGAGGATAAAAATAAGTAAATAAATAAGTAAAGGTGTTCAGTGAAGAATATATTATCACTAATTGGTTTATCAGTGCTGATTTGCCATCTTCATTATCCCATTCATGAAGTAGATTTGCCTGGAAATAGAAGAATAAAAATTTTAATCTAGGGTTTCTGAAGTTCTCACAAGTCTTTTCTAGTGTAAATGAAAATAAACATCCAGAGAGTTGGAAACAATATTAAAGGAGGGAAAGGAACACTCTTAATCTGTGGCTCAGTCTTTTCAATTCACAAGGTCTTTCACACTCTGGTCACAGAACCTGTAACCAGGGAGACGGTATCTTACAAACAAGGCCAGAACTCAAGCTTAAGTTTTCAAGTCCAGGGCTCTGTCCACTCCAGTATCATCCAGTTAAACCTTAGTTTTTCATGTTGGAGATCTGGGTCACAGAAAAGTTCAGTGAGTTTCCTGATATTATATGGGTGAGTAGAATGATGCCTAGCTGGTCAGACTAAAGTAATCTCTACTGCTACCTCCCCTCCCATTACTCTCTCTGTTTATTTCCTTGTGGCATTTATTACTGTCTATATTTATCTTCTTAATTTGTTTTCCTTTGTTTATTATCTGTCTTTCTCTCTAGAATGTAATCTCCATGCTGCCTGGTTCACTGCTGTGCACAGCAAAGTGCCTGGCATATAATAGGTACTCAATAAACATCTGTTGAAGGAAGAAGTGAATGAATAGATGGGCAGAAGGAGGGAATAGTGGCAAACTAAAAGCTAAAATTCTAATCTTCCAACTTCCCGCTATATTCTTAGTGCCCCTTCAGTGCTTGTGCCCTTCAGATTACAAAAGGCATCCTTGCTTGAGAAATTAGCCAACATTTAAGAACATTCCTAGAAGTGTTGTCGATTTTTTAACATAACATTCTGCTTGCGCTTTTAAAAAGGATTGCGTGTGGATGTGCATTTTAAGGAAAAACAATCTATTGACGTTTTGTTTTTATTTCACTATTAATGGTACCCATCTGGGGAAAATAAACACACATCGCCCACTTGACTTTGACGTTAGAAGAGCTTGCATCTTTTAAAAGTCAGATTCCCATCTACTTCAAGTTATTCTTTTGTGCAGGAGCTCTGATGACAGCAAACTCCAGGCACAGACTTGCTTTTGGCTTCTTCGGCAGCACTGTTGGCAGCCAGTCAAACCCATGCTGTTCCTTGGACTAGCACCTTTTCTAACTAAATCAACTGGGCTTGCACTTATCGCCTAACTGCTTGCTTCCTGAGCAAATCAGAGATGAACAAGACTTGGTCTCTCTCCTCAAAGAGCTGACAAACTAATAGAGCAGACAGGCTTTTATAGATCTTAGTGATACATGGCAGTTGTGTGACTGAGGTACTGTATGGCATATTCAGAATTGCTTACTCTTAACTCATCTGCACACCTTGAAAAAAGTCAGTTCTCTCTGGGTTTCAGAGAGAAAGTTAGGTTAAATAAATCTAAGATCCCCTCCAACTCCAGATTTTGTTAAAGGGTATCAGTAAAGCTCAATATGAGCTAGAAAAATAGGAAAGAAGTTCACCCAAGAAGGGAATGTCATTTGAGGTATTCCTTGAAGAATTTTAACAGATGATTAAAAAGGACTTCTGAGTGTGAAGGAAGGAAATACAGATGTGCCTAGTACAGTGCCTGGCAGTGAGTAGTACAGTCTGGCAGTGAGTGTTGATTAAGCTGAGTATTTTTGAGAACTGTTCAAAGACATCAGCTCATCTAGAGACATACCGTATCCTCTGTGAAAGGAGCATGTTGCAGTTCCATTCTTTCCTCTAGTCAGTCTTATTGGAGCTTGTGTCTTCCCACTTTCAGCTGAGGGATATATTTTGTGGAAGCTCTACTTAAAATATAAATAAGGGAGAGAAGTAGGCACAAAGTAGCTTAATGAAGCCTCAATATTTATTTAACCTGCTTTCAAATGACTGCACTAAAATTACTCAGAGGGAGTTATCTCTTTGCACTGACAGCTAGCTGGCTAGGAGCATAAATCAGAAATACATAGTCTGGGGACCAAATTATTTCTTCCATTATAGATGCCAACAAAAACATTAGTCATCAAGTTTAGAATTCCCTTCCATCTGGAAAACATGGCTAATACTGCTGTTAGACACCAACAGTGTAAAGTTAAAGTGCCTTATACAAGGTAAATGTGATGAAGATATACAGTCTCTTTACCTTATAGAATAAAGAAGGAACCAGACTTAGTTGGGTATTAATTCTTTTCCTCTGTATTATGCTATAGTACAGAATATAGGATTGGGAAGAAAAAAAGACAAAGAATTATAGAATATAACAACATTTTTTAAAAAGGAAAGCATTCACCCTGGCCGGTGGCTCAGTTGATTGTAGGATCGTCCCATACACCAAAATATGGGTGTGATTCCTGGTCAGGGCACATACCTAGGTTGTGGGTTTGATCCCGGTCATGGTGCATTTGGAGGCAACTGATGTTTCTCTCTCACATTGATGTTTCTCCCTCCCTCCCTCCCTCCCTCCCTCCCTCCCTCCCTCCCTCCCCCCTCCCTCTCTCTCTAAAATCAAACATATCCTCCAGTGAGTATGAAAAGAAAAAATTAAAAGAGCAGCCGACTGATACAGTTATTCAGTTGATGGTTTACCAGATCCTGCACCGGCTTCATGTGATTGGTTTGCTGCCAGTGACCCAGCCAGCCTTCACTCATCCCTCCCTTCTCTTGTTTTTCTGCCTTATCTTATTCAAAAACCCAGTTTACAGCCTAATTTTGAAGTTATATTAATTTTAGAATAGAAAAAGATAACCAAACTATAAAAAAATTTAGAAAGTGCAATAGAGAAGAAAGTGACCTAAAGCTCTATCCTAATCACACCATTAGCAACTTAATGTAATTCCTTCCTCTTCTTTTTTTAAAGATAATGTTAGTTTTGTATATTTTGCTATCTAACATTCCATATTGATGAATGGTCTTCATAACTATCCTTTTTGTGTCTGTATAGTATTCCACCAGGAAAGTGTACTGTAATTCATTTAACTAACTGTTTCTTATTTAGATTCAGGTTCCATATTTAGATTGCCTCCAGATAGTCTAAATAATACTCTAAAAAAAATTGTATACCTATTTCTTTTTTTCATGCTGGAGCGTTTTTTCTGTAATAAGGCCACATGGCTGCCCAGCCAGTGTGGTTCAGTGGTTGAGCATCATCCCATGTACCAGGAGGTCATCAGTTCAATTCCTGGTCAGGGCACATGCCTGGGTTTCAGGCTCGATCCCCAGCAGGGGGGCGTGCAGAAGGCAGCCAATCCATATTGAGGTCTCTCATCAATGTCTCTATCTCTCTCTCCCTCTTCCTTCCTCTCCCTCTAAAATTAATAAAAAACTTTTTTTTTTTAAAGGCCACATGGCTGCCTGGCCAGGCGTGGCTCAGCGGTTGAGCATCGACCTAGGATCCTGGTCAGGGCACATGCCCAAGCTGTGGGCTGGATCCCCAGTCAGGGGCATGCAGGAGGCAGCCAATCAATGACTCTCTCATCATTGATGTTTCTGTCTCTCTCTCCCTTCCTCTCTCTGAAATCAATAAAGATATATTTTAAAAAATAAATAAAAAGGCCACGTGGCTATGGAGAGAGAATAGATGAGTGCAAGAGAGGGCAAGAACAAAAAAGGGGCAAATAAGAGAGGGGGAACTTCTTGTCTGGGATTTTAACTAAGATTTCACACCCTCTAGCCAATCCATTTGTTTCCCATGCTAGACTCACAGGCAGACATCTTCCATATGTCACCCCAACTTCACTGTGCATGCACCCATCTCCCCCTTTGTTCCGGCTCTTCCCCCAGTGATCTCCAGGAAGAATGGATAGATGGTTCCCAGGGGTGAAGCTGTAGCTTCCTGGTGAAGCTGCCTAGATGACCGTGCTTATAATGTCTGGCCTCTCCTTTGCTCTCTTCCTATGATTAATAGTAACTAGCTAATTATGATAATATTATAGCAGGTATATATTTAACATTTTAAGAAACTGCCAAACTGTTTTCCAGAGTAGTTGTACCATTTTACATTCCCATCAATAGGGTACTGGCCACCCTGGTCGGTGTGTCTCAGTGGTTAGCGCATCAGCCCAGGCTCTCAAGTGTCTAGGGTTCGATTCCTGGTCAAGGGCACATACCTGGGTTTCAGGTTCGATCCCGGCCCTGGTCAGGGCACATGCGAGAGGCAACCAATCAATGTACCTCTCTCACATTGATGTCTCTCTCTCTCTCTCTCTCTCCCCCCCCTTTCCACTCTCTCTAAAAATCAATGGAAAAAAATACCCTCTGATGAGGATTAACAAAACAGATACAGAATAGGATACTGGTGGTCCAATTGTTCCACATCCTTGCCAACACATTCTAATAGGTATTCAGTAGTATATCATTATAGTTTTAATTTGCATTTCATTAATAATGTTGAGCATCTTTTCATATGAATGAGTATTGTCTTCATTATAGAAATAACGTTGAGAAGTTAAATAATTTTCCCGAGGTCACACAGCAAGTAAATGGCATAGTCCGCACTCACACCCATGTGTGTTGGACCTGGAGGATCCTTTGCTTCCTGGTTCGTTGCGGTACCTAAAGCTGACACAGCCCTTTCAGGGGTTATTTTGCCAAGTACAAGACGTTGGCTACTGAAACCTACTCAAAAAGGTTCTTATCTGCCCTTGCAATAAGAGTAAGCATTTTACAATATCAAAGAAAGGAAGAATATTAGTACAGCTCAAAAAAATAGTTGTGATTAAAGTTCTGTCAGGTGTTAGGAAGGAAAGGGGTAAGAGAGCAGCTGTTACGAAACAGCAGTGCACAGCACATGGCAGTGACCCCTACTGCTGTTGCTGCAACCTCTCGTTCCCGTTCATGAGAATCAGAAAACGAACTCAGAATATAAAGGGGAAGGAAGGAATGTTCAGTATCAAACAACATTGCCAAGATAAAATGCTTTGGATTGTTCCCAGTGCCAAAGCACGGTACATACTAACATTCCATATATATTTTTGGAAACTTGTTCTACCCACATTGGCTTTCATTTTAGTTTTTATAGATGTATGGGTGTTTTGTTTTGCTTTGTTTTTTGTAATGCCAACAGTTTTTTTTTAATGTCTATAACCTTTGCTCAACTATGAAAGCAATTTCTAGCATATGATACTCATCTTTTATGACACAGTGCCCTGTTGGGAAACAGTGGAATCATAAGCCTGAGGTGATTTGAAAGGTCAAGATTTGAGACTATTTTGTCATTGACCTGACTGACCATAGATGAATTATTTGTAAGGTGAGGTACACAATTACCTCACTCAGTTGTGGAGATTTTCAATAGTAGTTATAAATGAGAATATGCAGGGATTTTGAAATAGAGGCAATAAAGGTGATGGAAAATATGCACCATTTAGTCTTCTGAAAACCCCCTCCCCACCACACAGAAAATTCTGTAGAATTTTGTTAGAGAAATAGCAGTTAAGAGGTGAGTCAGTTTTAAAATGTTAGTGATAATTACTCAAGAGAAATAACTTTAATTTATTAAAAAGTAGAACTCGAAAATATAGGCAGCCTCTACTTTTTGACTCATTGAATCCCAGGAATCCTCTGGCCTTCTCCAGTGACCTCTTCCGTATTCAGCTTCCCTGTGCACTTAGCATTTAGGTGTGGTCGTTTTCCACTCTAGGTTGGGAGCTCCTGCAAACCATGCGTGGCGTCCTTCATTTCATATCTAAGAGCCAAGCATAGTGTTAATGTATAGTAGGTATTTGATATTTTAATTAATTGTACCATGATGCCCAGTTCTGACTGCTCATTCCTTATACCCTTAACGTGTAAACATTGGTGCCTGTGGATGTTTGAACAGGGGGAAACGTAGCCAAATAAGTGCTTATATGTAGCTACAAAGAAACTTTTAAGCCTGGTTTTGTGTCTTCTTTATTGGATTTTTAGTTTAAAAAGTAAAACATGCTTCTAATACTTCAGACAGACAGGTGTATATAGGAAACAGGTCAGTCCCTCTTCTCTCCAGTCATCATTCTTCTTACTCTACCTCCCCCTGTCAGATAGTTTTGCTCATATGAATATTATTTGTACTTCAATACCATGGACAGTACTCTAGGCAAATATATTTTTTTACATTCAATACCATTTTAATTAATATATGCCTTTTAGCTGTGGTGGGTAATATACATTGAAACTTAGTTAAAAAATTATTTTCCTTGTGCTGTATTTCAAAAGGAAAAGTGCCCCTTTTTGTGGTAAAATATACATGACATAAAATTGACATTGACCATTGAAACCATTTTAAGTGTATAGTTTAGTCGCATTAAGTACAGTCACGTGGCTCTGCAACCATAGCCATCACCCATCTCCGGAACTCTTCATCTTACAGAAGTAAAACTCTGTACCCATTAAACTCCCCATTCCTCGAACCCCCAATTTCTGGCCGCCAACATTCTACGTTCTGTCTCTGTGAATTTGACTATTCTAGGTACCTCATATAAGTAGAATCATATAGTATTTATCTTTTTGTAACTCACTTATTTAACCTAACATCCTCGAGGTTCACCCATATTGTAGCATGTGTCAGAATTTCCTTCCTTTTTAAGGCTGAATAATACTCTCTTGTATGTATTTAACGTATTCTGTTCATCCGTTCATCTGGGGTTGCTTCCACCTTTTGGCTGTTACAAATAATGCTGCTGTTAACATTGCTGTACAAATATCTATCCAAGTCCCCGCTTTCAAATTCTTTGGGGTGTATATACATAGAAGCGAAGTTGCTGCGTCTTATGGTAATTCTGTTAGATTTTTTGAGGACCTGCCATACTGTTTTCTGCAGCAGCTCCACCATTTTACATTCCTACCAGCAGTAACACAAGTGTTCCAATTCTCCACTTATCTCCACTTATTTCCTCTCTTTTGATAATAGCCATCCTAATGGGTGTGAAGTGATATGTTAGTTTTCAACTTGCATTTCCCCAGTGGTTAGTGATGTTGTACATTGTTTCATGTGCTTATTGCTCACTTGGGTATCTCCTTTGGAGAAATGTTTATTCAAGTCCTTTATCCATTTTGGGTTTTTTGTTTTAATTTAATTATATTTTTTAATCTTTATTGTTGAGAGTATTACAAATGTCCCCCCTTTTTTGTTGAGTTTTAGGTATTCTTTATATATCCTGGATATTAATCCCTTATCAGATACATGATATGCAAATATTTTCTCCCGTTCTGTAGGTTGCCATTTACTCTTGTCCTTTGATGCACAGAAGTTTTTTATTTGATCAAGTCCAGTTTATCTATTTTTTTTCTTTTGTTGCCTGTACTTTTGGTGTCATATCCAAGAAATCATTGCCAAATCCAGTGTCATGAACCTTTTCCCCTGTGCTTTCTTCTAGGAGTTTTATAGTTTAGCTCTTATGTTTAGGTCTTTGATCCATTTGAGTTAATTTTTATAAGGTAAGGGTCTAACTTCACTCTTTTATATGTAGATATCTAGTTTTCCCAGTACCATTTGTAGAAAAAACTGTACTTTCCCCATTGAATAGTGTTGGGACCCTTGTTGAAAATCATTTAATTATATATGGGAGGGTTTATTTCTGAGCCTTCTATTCCCTAAATCATTTTTAATGGGTGTTACTGATCTATAATATGTACACATCATAGTTTATTTAAACATTCTTCTATTGATGGCTATATAGATTGTATTCAGGGTTTTGCCACTACATGCAGTATTGCAGTAATCTGATATGTTTATTTCTCCATAGTGAATTTACAGAAGTGAAATTGCTAGGCCAAGTGGTGTGTTTAGTTTCTAATTTCAGTAGGCAGGTTATTTTTTTTTACAGGATGTATCAATTTATGTTTTCATCAGCCATACATGAAAGCCTATTTCTCCACATCCTTGGTAGCATTTAGAAATCTTTTTAATGTTTCCCAATATGACCGGTTTAAAATGGTAAGAGGTCTTTATTAGTCGATATTTAACAGTGAAAAGTAAAAGGATACTAATAAATATATCTTATATATTTGAAAGACATTTACTCTTGATTTTAAAAAGAAAATAACCTCTGTCCTTTCATAACATGAAAAATGCAAGTGAAAACAGATACTTCTATATGCAGTTGAATATGTTAATATTTTTAAATAATCAGGTTTTAAGTGTTTCTCTTGCTTTCAACCATTTTCTTGAAGTAAGCAAGCTAGCCAGTGGCTTCCCATTTTTCCTAGCTTAATGCAGACACCGAAAGAGAAGAAGGAGAAGAGTTTGAAGACAACATGGATGTTTTTGATGACAGCAGTTCCAGTCCTTCTGGCACCTTAAGAAATTACCCACTCACCTGCAAAGTTGTTTATTCCTACAAGGTTTGTATTTCTCTAACATATTGCTTATATTAAATTGTAACAACTCTGAAGATACATGTAACTGTATCTGCCCAGCCTCTCAGACTGTGCTTAACATAAAATTGTTAATATTAGAGGCAACGTAACATAGTGATGAGGGGTCTAGGCTCTGACATAGGACTGCCTGGGTTAAAATCCTGCCTCAGCCTCTTAAGGAGCTATATGACCACACTAGTTCCTTAGTCTCTGTGAGCCTCAATTTTCTTATCTATATTATGGGGATATATTATAAGGCTAGTTTGAGATGAAATAACACCTAGCACCATGCTCGGCATCTGGTAGATTTTCAGTATATAGAACTCTTACTCTTATTTTCAGTTGCCTACTTAACACAAGATTCTCTATTAGGATGATCCTCAAACTGATATTAAAAGAGAATTGTTTTACAAAGCAGTTTTGTTCATCTTTACCTTTCCTAATCTCAGTATAACCACTTCTTGTTTCCGTATAAAGCAGGTACCTAGATAAATAGATGCCAGAATTTCCAAACCTGGTTTAGTATAATAGTTCTCAGTCTCCTTCACCCCTGCCCCGCTGGCACATTAAGTTTTTACTCATACAAAGTGGACTGAGTTTCAGTTCCCCGTGTCCTCCCTGTCCCTCATTACCCTCATCCAGTCCATCAGCCAGCCCTGTTGAGTCCACTTTCAAAATGTATCCTGAGTCCATTCCCTTTTCCCCATCTTGGTCTAGGCCATTGCTTTGATTACAGTAAATGGAAAAAAACAAAAAGCACAAAGACCTCATAATTGGTATCCTCCTTCATACTTGCCTTCCAAAACCATTTTCCACTCTGCAGCCAGAATTATCTTTAACACATAAAGGAGATTATTTTATCCCCCTGCCTAATACCCTTTTTAGCTTTCCATCACACTTAGAAAATCAGGCTCTTCACCGGGGTCTGTAATGTCAGGTTGATCTGCCCCCCAGTCTCCTTAGCTTCACGTCAGACGCTCCCCCTCCTGACCCACTCACTCCACGGCAGCCACTCTGGCTGTCTTTCAGTCGTCAGAGGCACCAGGCTCCCTCCTGACTTGACAGCTTTGCACTTGCTGTTCCTCTACCTAGAACTGTCTTTTCCCAAATCTTGTTTGGCTGCCCACTGCTATTCATTGAGGCTCAGCTCAAATAGTGCCTCCTCAGATCTCCCCGACCATCTAAATACATAACTAACTTCTCAGTCACTACTCTCTGTCCCTTTGCCCTTTGCCCTCTTTTATCCACTATATTACGCTTGTCATCAGCTAAACGTAAGCTTTTTTGTTTTCATGTTTCTCTGCCTGGCTCCCCACTAAAGGCTCCTGGAAGCAGAAATCTTGTCTGTGTCCGTATACCTTATCTATGTGTCTTCAGCACGTAGAACAGTGCCTGGCACATAGTAGGTACTCAGTAATAATTGTGGAATGAATAAATGATATAAGAACGGCATGAACAAATGAATCCCCCTCTGGCTCCCGTGCTGATGGAAACCCACTGCTTAAAGGGCAACAACAGAGGCAGGGCCTGAGAGCCTTCAGCAATCATATGGGGCGGTCTCACTCCCACCATTCCCATCCCCGGCTGGCCAAAAGTTAGCAGTATTTACTCCTCGATATCAGTGGTTTCCAGACCTTTTAGTTCAGCATCCTTATATTACATACTTAAATTAAAAATACTCCCTTTTTTCTAAAAGAGTTGGGTTTGGGTTTTCTTTTTCAATGTAAACTGTTTAGGTAATCTTTTAAAAATTTGAAGTAATCTCCTGAGATGTTTGGAGAGTCGTTAATAGGGTATTACTAAGCTGGCTTCGGGAATGCTTCCCTCCCCATCTCACCTCTCATTGTATTTACTTTGAAGTTTCAGAATTAAAATTTAAGACCCTGAAGTGTAGAAGGGTCCTAGGTGTCTGAGTGATTACAAACATCTCACATTCATCCAACATTCCCTCTGTTGGCATATCCCAGACATGTCCCCATGGTAAACCAGACTATAAAAACCTGTGTAATCAGTTAATCATTGAACATTTATTGTGTGCCCCCTTTGGGATGCAAGAATGAATGTGACACAATCCCTGTCCCCCAGATAGTCTGAGAGGAATAAATATTAAATTGAAAAAATAGAATATGCATGAAAACATAGTGGAGGTAAAACTGCTAATTCTTCATGTGATGGTTGGGAGAAATTTTACAGACGAGGTGGCATTTAAATTAGTTCATGAATAAGATCTTTCTAGATACAGTTAGAAGGTAGGGAAGGAGCCTTCTAAGCCAAGAGAACAGTAGATGCCGACGCAGTTTGATGAGCGTAAGGGTGTTTGGGAAGTTCAGTGGTGCATGAGCGTCAGGTGTGGGGAACAGAGCAGCTGGAAGTAAAGATGTTTGCTCTCAGATAGCAAAGGCCTTATAGACCAGACTGAAGTTTGCCTTTTATCCTGTCTGGGAGGAGCCATTTGATGTCTTAAAATCCAATTGGACTTTTAAGAAGGTAACTCTGGTCCTGGTATAAATACTACAGAGGATAGATTAAAATAGAGAGTGATTAACTGTAAGCCTACTAGTGGTTCCTGTAGTCCAGACCAGCAAAAGAGGCCTGGATTAATCTTGTGAAAATAAAGGAAAGCTCTATTTAAAGACCAGATTCAAAAGTCTTAAAAATGCTCATAACTTTTGACTCTACTAGCATACATCCTAAGGAAATGACCCACAATATAGAAAAATGTTTTGGATTAAAATGTTCTTTCATCATAATACTATTTTATAATAGCTTAAAATTGGTAATCCAAAAAGGGAATAGTTAAATAAGTTAACTATTCATATAATGTAACAATAACAAAATATTATGAAGATAATTAAAAATTACAATAGTGAGACTTTTTTATGTAAGAAGAAATGCTATGTTATGTCAAAAGAAGTAAGACACCAAATTGTATGCACCTTAACATCTCATTAAGCATATTTTCAGCTTTTCTACAATGACATACATTACTTTTATTTTCAGGGGAAAAGCATATTGTTTTAAAAGAAAACAGGAACTTTAGAGAGAGAGTGGGAATAATTGAGGGCATGGCTGCTTCTGGAATTCTGGCTATCACTGGATATTAGGACTCAGGTGGCAGTGTGAGACTGTGTCTTTATTAATAACCATTTACTGACCACTTGCTGTCGTTGGTTGCGGTGAGAATGATTACCTTCCCTGCCTTAAGTAAGTCATTCTAGCAGTAAGCCCACAATGGCACAATGGCAGGCAGCTAACTAGAGTGCCGTGGTAGTCAATGTTAAAGGGATGTGCAGAGCCTTACGAGAACAGGGGGAGGAAGCAGCAGCCAGCTCCTGTGGGTAGTCTGGGAAAACATGAGCTGAGCCTCAAATCGTGAGTAATAATAGTAGCTGCCATTTAGGAAGCACTGTGTGCCTGGCACCATCAATATAAATATATTTTGTCTAATCCCTATAAGGAAGATATTATCAACCAACCCATTAATTCAACAAATATGACTTGAGCCCCTTCCATGTACCTAGAGAACTAGGCTCTAGGATATAGCATTGATCAGCACAGATAAAAATCTCTGCCGTCGTGGGTGGAACTTACATTCTAATAGGAATAAAAAGAAAACTGTGGCTCAGAGAGGTCTTATGGTCACTTGCCATAGAAACAGACTGAGGTTGGACGTGATCACTCAGTAATCTAAATCCATTCACTGGATGGGAAAGAGGCAGAAGGGCCTGCTGGAAAGAAGGACCAGCCTGATATAAAGCATAGAGGCAAGGAAGATGTGTGTTCAGAGAACAGGGACTAGGTGCTGGGGCCGGAGCATCAAGAGACCATGGGAACCAGGCTCCGGAAGGTCTTGAGGGTCTTGAGTGCTGTGCAAAGGACCTGACCTTGTCAAGTGGAAGAATTGGTCACTGCTTGGGGATGGTATGATCAAGATAGTGTCTGCTTATATAACATTGTTGGACAACTTGAATGGACCTCTATGACTTTTTTACCAGGACAGCAATATATTAGTCTTTTTTTTATTGAGGGGTTTTTTTTTTTTTTTTTTTGAGAGAGAGAGAGAGAAACATTGATTTGTTGTTCCACTTATTTATGCATTCACTGGTTAATTTTTTTTATTTTTTTTTATTTTTGAGAGGGTTGGGGAGAGAGAGAAACACTGATGTGGGAGAGACACATCCATCAGTTACCCCCTGCACACGCCTCAAGCAGGGACCAAACCTGCAGCCTAGGCATATGCCCTGACTGGGAATCGAACCCGAGACCTTCTGGTGGTACAGGACAGTGCTCCAACTAACTGAGCCATGCCGGCCAGGGCTATTGATTGATTCTTGTTTGTGTCCTGGCTGGGGATCGAACCCTCAGCCTTGGCATATCAGGACGATGCTCAGACAGCTGAGCTACCTGGCCAGGGGACAGCAATATATTTAAAGGTGTTCTTATCCCTCCTGCGTGGCTCTCTCACACATTGAAGTCTGGTTGTATTGATATTTTTTAAGTCTTGCCATGGAATTAGGAAAAAGACCTTTGTTATATAGGCGCCTTTTGCTGGTATTTTGAAGGCATAATGTGGTTTCAGATTAGCAAAGAAATCCCATTGGAAAAGCTGTCAAGAACCAGTGAGGCGGGCCGGAGTGGCTCAGGTGGTTGAGTGCTGTCCCACGCACCGAAAGGTTGTCGGCTCCATTCCCAGTCAGGGCACATACCTGGGTTGCGGGTCTGATCCTCACTTGGGGCACATATAAAAGGCAACTGATCCATGTTTCTCTCTCACATCGACGTTCCTCTTTCTCTAAGCATGTCCTCAAGTGAGGATTAAAAAAAAAAAAAGAACCAGTGAGCTTTTCCTCCTCATATTTTGAGATCAGAGGTAATTTACTTAACATTCTGGTCCTGGAGTAATATTTCTGTGATTGGTCAGTCATTTTCAATACTACTATTCTGTCTCAAGCAACGTCCAGAATCTGGGTTTGATTAAATGTTTTAATACACATGAAATGGAAATGAGTCTTAGGAAAGTGACCCATTTTTTTGCCATTTTTGCTTGTGTAACTTGGAGATAATTCACACTTTGAGGCTGAGATCTGAAAAAGTAGATGGTCTCAGGTGGTAGTTTTAACCGATCTTGGGACTTGAGGGAAGCTTTTAAGATTGTTCCCTAGAGAGCCAGAAGATGCCAGCAGCCCCCTCCCTACGTACGGGTGACAGACAAGTCTCTCTCCAACCCCTCTGCAGAGCCCCTGAGGGTTTGCCCTCAGGTTCTACGGCCTCAAGGGCAGTATCTGGGTGGCTGGTGCTCGTGAACTCCTGCTGTCAGGGAGAATAAAGCCGGCACAGTTAGCAGCTCGTGCAGAAGCACCTGAGTGGATCAGCCCAGTCTCCACAGTTAAGTTGGAGCATAATAAATCCAAATTTTGACAAATCTCAATCATTTCCTTTCCTACAACTTTCTTCTCTTGGCTACAGTTTGCCAGTGATTCCAGATGAATTCTAGGCACCGCTCAGGCTATCATCCAATCCATGTACATAGCTCCTTGCATTTCACAGCATGCACCTCCACAGTGGCCCTCTGGTTCTAATTCAGTGCTTTCTCCTTTGCCTGTGCTTCCCAAATCATCATGGCTCTGTGTTTATTCATCCCACATTGACTCCCCAATCCTCCTGAGAAGGGCAGGATTGTCATTTTTGAAGAAATGGAGGCATCAAGAAGTTGAATAACTCATCAGTAGATGCAGGTGCTGGAGCCGGAGCCCTGCTCCCCTTCCGCAGACTGCAGTGTTCACTGAGCCTCATTGCCTCTTCAGGACTCCGTTTCTCCAGTTTTGGTTGTGGCTTTATTTTGTTTCATTTTTTTTTTTAAATAAAACTTCATCTCATTATGATAGTTTTACAACACTTAAATTTTTATGTTCAATACGTTTTCAAAATCATTTCAATATTTTGATCCACAGTTTTTGTTATGATCAGCTCACATCTGCTCTTTATCTAACTTTTTTAATTTTGTCCATGACCATCCTACATTGCAGGCTTCTCAACCAGATGAGTTGACCATTGAGGAGCATGAGGTGTTAGAAGTGATTGAAGATGGAGATATGGAAGACTGGGTAAAGGTATATTCCTTTGCTCATATCGCCCTTTCTTGTGCCATTTTCAGGAGTGTGTTTCGGTTCTTGTTATGCCCTGTCCAGACTGTGTGTGCAAACCTGTTTTGTCACATGTCTTTTACTCAGGCTCGAAATAAAGTTGGTCAAGTGGGGTATGTACCAGAAAAGTACCTCCAGTTTCCCACCTCGAACAGTCTGCTGAGCATGCTGCAGTCCCTGGCTGCCTTGGACAGTCGGTCACACACATCCAGCAATTCCACGGAGGCCGAGCTCGTTTCAGGCAGCCTCAACGGAGATGCCAGTGGTAAAGACTGAAACAAGGCACTCTTTATCTGATCTCATTTCGCCTAAACTGTATTTCCCTGGAGTCAGCCTTCAGTAGATTTCGCAACTCCATTCCTATTCTATAATATTTTTCCTTTAGTCACTTTTATCCTTTACAGTAGAACCGTAAAGTTGATCTTCAGTGGGTAAAAAATTACAGCTTTACTCTTACTCTGTACAATGCTCTCGGTTGTCACATGAGCGAGCATAGCGGGGGTCACAAGTTACCTGGCTGTCATTGTTCTCACTGCATTTTTCTCTCCTTGCTACCCTAGTCTGTTTCGTGAAAGCACTTTATGACTACGAAGGTCAGACAGATGATGAATTATCTTTCCCGGAGGGAGCAATCATCCGAATCTTGAACAAAGAGAACCAGGATGATGATGGCTTTTGGGAAGGGGAATTCAGCGGGCGGATTGGAGTTTTCCCATCAGTGCTGGTGGAAGAACTTGCAGCCTCAGAAAATGGTGACACTCCAGGGATGAGAGACATTCAGGTATGTGAGAAAGCTGAGTTAAAATATTTAAAGGAAATGACTCCCAAGGGGCCTGTGGACCCATGCAAAAGTGGGCTTTGGTCTCAGCCTCACCCTCACCACTCCAGCCCTGTTGCCAGGTTTCTGCAAAACCGAGTTTGGGAAAGCAGGGACTCCTCGGTCAGGCTCTGTGTAATGGCTGTGTTACACCTCTCCTCTCCCATATTCTGTTCTCTGAATCTGTAAACCAAAAACTGAATTGTATGTGACATACAAAAGAATGGTTTGGAAGAGAAACAGAAACAGACCAGAGAGGGAATGTATTGTCTCTGGTTAGTTTATGTAGTAAAAATATTAGCTTGCTCTTTGTCTCCCTCACTGTAGAGCCTCCTGCCCAGCCCAGGTTGTGGCGTCCATTTCAGAGAATTGATGAGCCTGCCAGAGCCCCGGTACACTCGTGGCCCTAAGCTTAGCTAATTATAGCAGAACTTGCCTTTACAGGAGACCCCTAATTCAGATCTGTCACAACAAGCCCAGCAGGTCCAGGACCATAAGGAACATGTTTTGTTTGTGTGGTATTGTCACCACTTCGCCTGACATTTATAAAAGCTGGGGAAGTCAGAAACTCAGCCAGTTATTTTATTTTTCACACACACACACACACACACACACACACACACACAAAATACAACTTGTTCCCTTTTTTGTTCTTCACTGAATTTACCGAATTGACTAATTTGGCATGTTTTCAATAGAACTTTAGAGAATGGTTTGACTTGATAACTGTTTAAGATGAACTATAATCAGTAGTATAATGAGATTTGTAAGAGGAAAAAGTTAAATGCAACACAAAATTGAGCTTTGGGGTGGTGAGTTCAGGCTCATGTGCTTCTAATGAGTCTGGTAAAAAAATGTCAACGGTCATAACTCAGCTCCAGAGAAAAGTAACTAGTCTGAAGTAGTCAGGAAAGCCAGTTAGCCCGGCCTTCCCGAGGTGATTACTTTGTAATCCCTTCCCCTCGGCAGATCTCTCCGTCGCCCAAGCCGCCCGGCTCCCTGCCTCCGTTGCCGCTGTACGACCAGCCTCCCAGCAGCCCCTACCCCAGCCCGGACAAGAGGAGCTCCCAGTACTTCCCCCGCTCTCCCTCAGCAACCGGTAAGGGTCCTCCTGACGCTGGTCAAAGCGGCTTTTCATTCAGAAATCCATTTGTTCACCTGAAAAGCAAACAGACTCGCGTTAGCATTTTCATTGCTCAGCTACACAAATAAAATGAGCTGCTTTGGTTCCCTCCCTTAGAAAACAGCGTCCAGGCGGAATCGCCAGGGTTCTCACAGGCACCGAGGCATACTCCCGAGGCTGCATATGGCAAGCTGCGACCTGTAAGTCTCTTAGCGGGCGGGACTGTGGAATGCACAGTTCTTCCAAACTGAACATTAGAAGTTAACGTCTCCCCGTGTTGTTACTAATTCCCCCATGCGAGGTGGGATGGCTTTGGGAAGGTAAAAGAGCTCTTGAAAAGCAAGAGGATAAAAGTCCACACAGCCTGGGAGATCCGGTCTACACTGGCACTTTCTTCTGAGTCACGATGACATTCAGGATGATAGCTGTGAAAGTATTTAAATTGTAACAAGCTCTGTGAGCATTAAAGTGGTCTAATTTGTGAAACAGAAGCACTTTTTTTTTCAGCAAGCATTTACTGAGAACCTATTCTCCAGGCTTATAGTTGCACCTGTGAGGGACACTGAGCTGAAATAAAACATACTTCATGCCCTTTGAGGTTTGAGAGCTTCTTTTCTCAAAGAGAATCTACTCTTAAATAATCACCTCTGCTTACTTCTCACCCCCTGCCTGCCACCACCCCCACCTCACTGTGAAGCAGCTCTTCCCAGGCCATGACTTTCACCTGCTAACCCAGTGCCTACTTTGCAGTTTTATTTTCCTGGACCCCTTTATCAGCATTTGACAGTATTCCTTGGACCACTCATTTCCTTTGGCTTTGTTGAGTGGCTTGTAAAGGACTTGGTTCTTTATCCTAAATGTGATAGGAAGCCAATTGTAAGGTTGTAAGCAGGACAGTGATATGGCTGCATTTTTAAAACAAACATTACTATGCCAGCTAAGTGGGGAATGAATGGAAGGTGACTTAATGGACATGGGGAGCCATTAGGAAGCTGGAGAAGTGGTCTAAGCAGAACGGGCCAATAGCATATGGACTGGTGGGAAGCAGCGGCAGAGAAAAGTGGGCCAGTGTGTTGCACAACCCTTTCTTTCCTGGTTCACTTTCTGCCTCTCTGCCCTTCCTGCTGATGTTTCTTTGGGTTCTGTCCATGGACTACTTCTCCTGAAATCATTAAACTGATGCTCCTTGTGTAATCTCATCTACTGCCACGGCTTTAACAACTGTTTATTTACTGACAACTCCCAGATTTATAACTGCCACTCCGATCTCTTCCCTGAGCTTCAGACTTGTGGGCATCTCAGTGTGTATGTACCAAACCCCCAGAACTCAGCAAAAATGAGTTAATTGTCCTCTCTACCAATGCTCTGGTCTTCCCACAAATAGTCATCACCAAGTCCTGCCATGTTTACCTTGGAGACAGCTGTCAATCTTTCCACTTCTCTACTCCTCACTGCCAGTGCCAGTTCAGGCTAACAGCAGCTCTCATTCAGATGACTATAGACGTCTACTAAATTGTCATCTTATCTATACCTTTGCCCACCTCCGCTCTTTTCTCCAAACTGTTACCTAACATCTTTTTACACATCTGATAATGCTGTTTAAAATTAACCAAGGACTCCTCTCTGCCTACAGAACAAAGCTCAGATTTCATGGCTTAACCCCACTCTACTTCTTTAGTGTTCTCTCTTGCAACTCTCCTTCCAAGACATACTCCAAGGTTTTCAGTTCTCCAAGCGTTGCTCTCTCTTACTCCCAACTCCAGGCCTGTGCTATGGATGCAGCTTTTAGGGCCTCAGTCACTCTTGTGCCCATGAGGCTTTCAGCCTAGGCAAGAACCTGATTCTGTGGATTTCACATGTAATCCAGAATAACTCCTCCTCGATGTGGGAAAGAGTGAAAATTAGGTTGAAAGCACATGCTCAGAACATTTCTGAGGCCCCTGGGGGCCCATGTCCTTGGATAAATGACTGGTTGAGGTTTGGATGCTTCATTCAGGTACTGAATCCAGAAGCTGACTGACAATTTGTGTAATTGTTTCCTGCTCAGGTCCGGGCAGCTCCCCCTCCGCCTACACAGAACCACCGAAGGCCAGCAGAGAAGATCGAGGATGTGGAAATCACACTGGTGTGATGATGGGTTTGCCCATCTGTTACTGCTACAATCAAGGTCAGGCTTGGAGTTTGGCCAGTCTTGTTTTTTAGGCACCTTTGCATGATGATGACTCTTGAACAGAGCGAAAACCAGGAGGATTATATGTGACTGGTTGGCCTGGTGGACTCCTCCCACATGTTGAATATTTTGTGCCTTTTTTTGTTGCCATTTTCTATGTCATCTCTCCTACCATAGCACAAATTCTAGCGGGCCCTCGAAACAGAGGGACAGCCCTTGTGCCTAACAGTGGTCCATTTTTATATGAGACTCAAGACCAGGCCTCGTTCAGGGCACAGTCACAGAGAAACTGATCATGTGCACTCGTACAGTATATTACTGTGGCCACAGGATGTGGCAGAGATTCTCATCTTCAAGTGGCTTTTGCTTATCTGATTAAGTTTAATCAGATCATGTTGGCTACATGAGGAAGCAGAAGGAGGGGTTTTGGGGGAGGCTGGCTCCTCCCTGCAGTTAGTCCCCAGACTGAGAAAGTGGAACATTATTGGAAACAAGTGGACTGACCTGAGTCTAGCGCCAATTGCATTAATGCACATCTCTTCCACAACTAACAGATTTAAAACAATAACAGTGTCTTTTGTATTAATATTTATGCCATTCATTTAGTATTAGTGGAGCTAATATGGAGGGGCTGAACTAGCAGCCAAATCTTGTCCATCACATAGAATAGTAGAAAGGAGGCTGCGGCTAAGGCAGAAATGGAGCTTCCAGATCTGAAATGAGCCGATTTAATGTTCTTTTTGTATCTGGGTATTTTTCATCTTAATTTTTGCAGCACATACTCTTCTGACCAGTATCCTTAGGCTCTGAATGTCTAGATAAATCGGGGACACATACTTGCCTTGTTGAGCTGCTCTACTGGAGAGCCCCAGCATCGTTTTACTCCCAAGCCAGTGTACTGGCCCCGCCAGCCAGGTTGTGACTGGTCCAGCCCAGCGGTCACCCCCGACAGAAAATGCAGCTTCCCAGGTCCCACTGACCTGACATTTCCTTGGGAGGAAGAACCTGTGGCTCGTGGAGGAAACCAGCTTCCTATGAAAAAAGGACTAAAGGATTGCACATCCCACACAAGTGCAAATTGATGAGAAAAGACAAGTTCTCTGCATCGTAGGGAGAGCCAGGGTAACGTCCTCCACGGGCTGGCCAGCCCATGGAGCAGGTGTCCCAGAGCAGGCCTCTGCTGGCTCTCTACTTCCTATGGAAGACAGGGAGTGTGTTACCTAGGGACTAAGGGATATTTGCCAGTTGCTTTTTTTTTTTAAGTCAAATTTGCAGGATTTAATCTAAAAGATTTATTATGCTTTGAAAACTCCTAAGACTCTAGAAACTTGAAATGCTCGCCAAATGTCCCCATGGGATTTTTTTAAGGTCATAGCTGAAGAAATTTTCAATTAGTCATTTGATCATTTCAGCGACAATACCCATTGATGAATCTTCTCCGTGATTTGGGGTTTTTTTGTTTCTTTTTTTGTTTTTGTTGTTGTTTCTGCATTTCTTAACTAGTTGATCTATTTGAGGTCTTTTTGTGTTATCAAACTTATTCTTAAGTTTAAAAAATAAATTAAAAGGGTGGTTTTTTAAAAAAGATTTTAAAGTTTGCCTACACGTTAAACATCCTCAAAGCACTTTAAAAATCTTCAAAGTGCTTAAATAAGGCAGTTCTTGCCACCCAGTCTTGTATTCTCTCTTTATTTAGCCAAATTGTCCTTGAATCTGGGTTTTCCACATTCTCAGAGGGTTATTTGAAATTTTGTTATATTTTAAATATTTTTTGGAAGAGCTGCTAATTTTATTTTTAAAAAACGAACTTATAAAAATAAGCCTCCTTTTTAAGAAGAACCCCTCCTTCCAGGACATGTAACCCAGCATCCCAGCGCACAGGGCCGGGCTCAGAGGGAGCACCTCTGTGCAAATGTGCTTTCTTTACGTAAAGTGGCTGTAAAAAGTTTGTATTTATTATGTATAAAATGTTGAATAAAAAAAAAATGGAATTAAGTTTTCTAAGTTTACTTATAAAAAGATTTGGGTACACAGACTTTTCCAGATAGACAGTGTTTCTTATAAAGAGATACTCTTAGGCTCTCCTTTAACCATACAACAGATACAGAGAGGGGGAAGTAAATTAATACATGGGACAAACAGTCCCTGATGCCACCCACCTGCCAGGTATAACATTCTGGACCCTAGAGATAGTAATAAATAAGCTGTGGCCTTTGCTTTCAAGATTCTTTTCAGGGTGGGGGGACAGGTACATACATGATAGTACCGTGTGACATGTGCTGGGAGGGGAGGACAGTGTGCTGAGGGAGCTGAGCATGGAGCTCTGATTCTGCAGCTGGAGGGACAAGAGGAAGGTCACTGAAGTCCCCTCGGAGGATGTAACCACTGGCTTCTAGGAAGTGGGAATTCTGGACTCCGCAGCCCTTTCCTCAACCTCCACCCTAAGGAGTAATGAGTCAAGCAGAGCATATACTGGTCCCAGGCGTGGATGGATTCCTGGTTAAAGGCTGAATCCCTCTGGCTCCCAGCCAGCCACACTGAGGACCAGGACTCGGCATGTTTGGGGAGAGGCCCCACAGCTCTCCTTTCCAGAACTGGACACATGTGATATGTATTCTGGATATTTTCTGGGCATAAAACTCATATGTATATACATTGCCTTTTTATATAAATGGGATTATATAATACATTTCGGTTTACCTTATTCTTTTTGAAGGCTACATTATATTCCATTGTCTGAGCATAATTTAAACATTCGTATAGTGATGAGTGTTAAGGCTGTATCCATCCATTTGCTATTAGAAAGTTGAAATTAACATCTTTGTGTATAATTCTTCATCAGTTTGTTCCAGTAAAAATAATTGGGCAGATTTCTAAATATGTAATTTGAGAGTCAAAACAGTATTGTGTGTGTTTAATTTTTAATTTTTTTAGATTTTGCCAAATTGGCCTCCAAAATGATTGCATCCATTGACACTCCCACGGTGACAACATGGACTTTGGAGTCAGAAGGTCTGAGTGAAATCCTGGCTCCCACTTGGCAGCTGTGGGAACTGAACCTCAGCATGCTTATTGGACACCTGAGAGTAATACTGTGGATCCAAGAAGGACACACAAAGTGAGCAGCACAGGGTGGTCACCACAAACATTCCTCGTTAACCTCTTCCACATTCGGAGTCCTCTCCTTCAGAACCAGGGCCCTTGCTACTCCTCCAACCTTATAGTAACACAGGGTTGCCATGAGGTCCAAGGGAAGGAGCATGTGTGAAGTGCTTTACCATAAATATGAGGATTGTCAGTGCACATGAAATATCATTTCCATCTCCTGCCTTCTGCTGCTAATGAAAGCTGCTCACATTTGAGACTGCTATTGGCATCAAAGGTTCGGTCTGTAACCCAGGAACAGAGTTAAGCTAATGGCCCCACCCCAGTGTCATAGCTACATTTTGGCTTCCTTCATCATGGGAACTAACTGTAATGCGGTCAAGTCCCATTCACAGCCTATCACCTAGATCCCTTTCCTCTCTGACCTTCCACCTCAGCCCACATCCACAAGCCAGAGAAGCGCGAGAGAAGATGTTATCTGGCCTTAAATCTGCCACCATTCAATGGATGATGACCTTTCCCTATGAGCTGCCACACCCCCAGCTTTAAAAGAAGTAAAATCAGATGACT